>NC_064871.1:73825082-74138296 GCF_943734695.1 Anopheles maculipalpis | reverse complement strand
GATAACTAACGAGGCGACAAGGCGCTCACATTCGAGTATCTACATTTCGTGGAGCTCAGGATCGATAGTGATCGGGATTGAAGGATACATTCACCAACCAACATGATAACCAACATGCTCGCAAAAACACACAAAAGAAGGTTTTTGGCAATTTCTATATAAACACTGTAGAATATCTTCTTTTATTTTGGTTTTGGGATGCTTAACTCCACAGCATGCACAGTGGAGTTAAGATATGATTATTTTTGTAAGTTGTTATACGAGACCTGTGTCTGATGCAACTTACATTCACAGCCCATTTCGAAGTCATAATTTCTAAAGCATAAAAATTATCGGACTCATTCGGAAATTGACATCTGATTCCTATGATCTTACATGTTTGCGAACTCTCTATTGCGCGTTAGTGCGCAATCCAATCGAATATGCCTGCTGGAGTCCTATGTGTCCGGAGTCCTGCCGCTCAAATCTGGTCCACAGAACTTGAACAGATTCAGCGCTGCTTTACCTGAGTTGTGCTCAGACGCTTTTCGGGACATGCGCTCTCCCAAATGCCAACTTATGATGTCCGCCGACAAATGTTAGGCCTGGAATCATTCGAGAGCAGGCGGTTTCGACGGCAGGATTTATTTATTGGTTGTCTACTCCTCGGTGTCACTGACGAGCCATTTCTTCTTTCTCAAGTCTTCATGTATGTCCCTTCCTGCTCCTTACTCCCTCGTGCGTTCCTTACCGATCTTCCAATAGTACATTTCTCGTCTCTCTGCGGTTCTTCAATATCTTTTTCCAGGCTTTTGATTTCCTCCTCTTGTTAAACTCTTTCCATTCCCTTATCCTTTATCCAATCCTTATCCTTAACACCCTACACGCTAGTGGTTAAGTTAAGCTAAATATTATCAAACCTTGTAGGGCGGAACTTTTTTTAAATAAACAAATTAAATAAAAGTTATATTTGTGTGCACTACTGTGTGTACTTGTGAGGGCGGCCCGGTGCTAGACGCGATAATGGCGTCTTCACGTGACAGGACAAATTCAGGATTCAAATCTCACCCGGACCGTTCCACCGTAGTTGAGGACTGGCTATCCAAACACATGGTATCAATATACCATATGGTCTTTTATGAAATAAAATATATAATTATGTGGTTGGTCACAAGTTCACAATAAAAAAATAATTTTTATTGATTACAAATGGCACCACGCGATCCCACTTCCTATGTATGACAAAACTAGAACCGAAAATGAGGCGCTGAGCTCTATGTTCCCTATTCTTTTATACCTATCGCGAAGGGACAAATTATAATCAGGCATTCTTATCGTGGGGAACGGGCTGCTGGACGATCGCCAATCTGCAGAGGGGAGTTGGCTTCCGTTGAACTGTTGAAGGAGAATCGGACTCTCAGGAATGCATCTGTTTCCGTAGGGGAGAAGATTGTCCGTTGGCCGATGACTAACGCGATCGTTCCATTGGGGCTGGATTCTGACGCACGGATGATACTTGTTGAGACGTCCAACTTCCGTAGTGAAGAATTTGTTTCCGTTGATCGAAGCGAACGAACGTATGAGAATCAACGTTGACTACGCGTGTAACATGATTATATCGTACCTAGTAGATCGTTAAGCAAAGATCATGATGACAGACCTTAAAAGTGACATGAGCCGTTATATAACGAGGATGGCCTATCGGGACATAGTTTAATCAAAATATAGAAGTTGCTAATGAAAGTAACAAACGAGTAGGTTTAATTTACCTAGTTTGTTGAAAATTATATTAATTATTTATTTATTTATATATTTTTATTTATTTCAAACAACATTTGTTTGCGATTACGTCTGTACAAATCTGAAACAAAGCCTAAATCTGCCTTATATGTTTACTTACAAAATCAAACCTACGAAACAACACAATACACAAAAAAAAAGACACAATGAAAAATTAACAAAACATCGCAAAGACATAAGAACTTTGAATTGAAAACGAAATTAAATTAGAAAGAAAAGAAAGAAAGAAAGAGGTAAAATGAAAATCGAATAAGTAATAGAAAACAGGAAAATGGCGCTGACACAGTAGGAAAGGCTCCGACGTAGCGTAAAAAGGGCTTCGAGAAGGAATGGTTTTCCATTACAATTCCAATAGTACGACGAAGTAGCATTCTGGAAGGGAGATGGAAAGGATAGGTGAGCGGAGCTGTCAATTTCCCGCAGCAGCTCAACTGACCTGAATTATCATATCTGTTATATAAACTTTTGTTAAGTTTCATATATTTCATTGTGATTTGAGAATCGTCATGGCAGCCATTCGATAGCCGACGTGACGCAGTAGGTCGAAAATTCAGGAAGAAAAAGAGTAAGATTAAAAAAATATATTTCTCTTAGGACCTTTAAGATTCGCCTCTCAAAGGTATTTGGGTACATTTTGTATTGCAATTTTTGCTAAAAGGGCCCATAGTTACCATACGGTGACTGTTGCAGATGTGGTTCATTTATTGTTAGAGCTATTGAGATAGAAACTTTTATCTCTCTGTACAGGCTGCGCGGGGGGTTTTTTATAATACTTTGTATACTGGATAAGCATCTTAAGTACTTGACTAGAAGTACATCAGAGTCAAATATCTTTTTGTATTACTATAGTAATTTTTGTATAAGATTTAAAAGGGCTTTTCATTGTTAAACACAAACATCTAGGCACAGGCAGGGACACACAAAAGCTCGACCTTCAGTTTTTTTTTTCATTTTTTAAACTTTTGCCATGCTTAATTAAACACATTCAAGAGGCTTTTCGGTCGATGAAAATGCGATCGGTAAATGTGATAATTGAGACAAATTTGCACAAAATTATATCAATCAGCACCGAGGTTATGGTGGTACGAAAAGTTCAAAATCGAACATAATACCCGCAAACAAACAAGCGACAGGTTGTTTGAAGAATTTTTCCTTTCCAAAATTCGTCTAACACAAAGAATAGGTATGAGAATAGCACGTCAAAAAGGGAAAGTAGCGAGAATCATAGAACTAGGTTATGACTTAAAGTTGTAAAGTTGCCCAATCATGATGGTACAATTAGAAGACTAGAAGAGCCAAAAAATCCTCCACTTTAATCTAGTGTCTCGGAATGGCATAAAACGTTGCACGCGTTGCTGTTCCTCCTGGGGCGTGCGCGAAGGCTTATGACGTGAAGCATTTTTGTGTTGTTGGCCACCCTAAAGCTCTCATTTTTCCTCACATACATGCGTGCACTTGCTTGCCCGGCGGCTGATCGTGTTCCATCAAACGCACCCGAAGGTCGTTTCGTAGGTCACCTGCCTTTTCTTGGCATTGACATTGGGCCTACCCCATACATCGGATTGGATTTTGGAGGGTGCTTAATGTTTGTCCCCCACCTCCCCCTTTATGCTGGTTAATTTTTTTTCTATTCACCTCTTACTGCTTTTGTGCGTTCGCGCTAATGCTCAAACGATTGCGCACAGGCTGGGCAAATGTTTAGGAAGAGAATGCTCCAAGCTACGTTGGTCACAGCTCTAGGATTAGACGAGTGAATACGTAGAACGGCGTTCCGGCGACGGAACGAGGGTGGAAAAACCAAACTCCAAAAAAGGTTTGTTCACCTGCCCTGTCCCGCGATGCGATGGGTTGGGTAGGGGGCATCGGATCGTTCATTCTACGGGGCCGTGTGTAAAACGAAGTCTTGGAAGCCTCCACCCCGTGTAACAAGTAGCGAGCTGCACCCACTGAACATTTTGGGGAGGAAAAAGGAAGGCTCAGAGTTTCGATTTCAGTTCCACAACACGGAACACATTAAGAGAGACTGCCCGCTTCCACATAACGTGTTCTGTTTATGGAATTCTTCTTTGAGTGGTGCATTTTTATTACTATTCTTCCGGATTTGCTAAAATCTATTTGGCAGCACATAAAGATACGCTTAATTGCATTGTATGGAGTGTAAAAATTTTTTCGATGGTAGAATAATTACTCCTAAATTGTTACGTGGTTATTTTGTTGTTGCCAAATTCTTCTGCAACAGCCAAAAAAAAAAAATGTAGTTCAATCATCAGTGACCTACCGCCAGTAGCAAATCATCTAGCCGGGAAGGAACTACGAACAAAAAAAGGCAAATAGTTCACACCCCAACACTGGGCGGCACGAAAGAACTAGATTAAACCCTTCCCATGCACCCCTCCCGGTGTGTGTTTGTTACCACAGCTCTTGACAGCATTCTTGACGTTGATCACGAAATTACAAGCAGCTTGCAAGAAGCGAGTTTTGGAGCGATAGATTAATAGTGCATTTAAGGGGAGGGGGGGGGGGGGGGTAAGAACTAAAATCCACGCGAACAGATAACGCAAAAAACCCACAGTTCCGTGTGGAAATCGCGAAATGGCCTGAGGTTACAATGAGCCAAGCGTACATTGGTGGCGACCATAGATTGAGGGACTTTACCTTCTCGCTAAAAGATCACATTGATCGCTTTATGTCCGCTTTATAATTGTAATTAAAAGCTAAACTTTACAACGTCCGCTGATGATGGTTGAGAAAAACCTAATAAGCCTCAACGTAACGTTTGAATATGCAACACCTGTGATAAGGAAGCAGCGGTGCGAGAGAAGAAAGCAGCACGAAATTATTTAAATCAACGATCGCTTCAATACATCTTTGAAAGAAGTCCAATTTTTGTCTCTTAATGCTGTGCTCAGTGTTGCGTGTGTGGACACATATAAGTAAGAACCGTGTTACTTTTACTCCATAATTTGGCCACCCAACGATCGCCATTGTTTGATAAACCTTTCGCGCCCTCTCCAAAAGGCCCCAAACGGCACCAAAAGCTAAGAGTAATTGGGATCGGTTCAACGCTGTTGCTGTCTGCTGCATTATTTAGTGTGATTCTGAATTTTATACGCTCATGAAATGGAAATAATGTATCGGATTTTATTTTCGCACAGCAGTTTTTTTTTCTGTTTGCTCGCAACTGCCTGGTTGCTGGTTGTAATACGTATATAGGATGTGGTGAGGCATATTGAATTGAAATTGTTACAGTTACAAAGCCGCATGTTGACGCTTGTGTTTGTTTTTAATTTTATATGCGGATTAGTCGTGTTTTTGCTTCCGCTATAGGCGCTGTGTTAAACATGATTTTGTAATTAAATTGGTTCAAAATTGAATTATCCGTTTGAGTTGTGCCAATTCAACTTTTCTACGATTTCAGTAGCTCCTTTAGTGTATCCGAACTTGGAAATTGATACAACAAAATTCGTTTGATGAACAATATTAAGTAGTTTTTCTGCCATTTTTATTTTTTCAATTCATTTAAACACGCTATCGCTATAAATAATGTACATAAATTGTACATAACATATTTATAGCGTTTAGGAATTTCAAGACATTTCCTTTTCTATTTTCGTTATTCGCTAGAATTTGATCTTTATTATTTCCTGTATTGTGCACTGTTCTTTCGTCATTGTAGCCTTCACATTCTGCTAGGATATGTCTATTTGTTTATGTTTACACACAGTACTACAGGGCGGCCCAATGGTGTAGGCGACAGTGGCGCTACTCTTCAAACGGCAGGACTGGGGTTCAAATCCCATCTAAACCGTCGCCCCGTAGTGAGGACTGACTAACCAACTGTGGGCATCGGCGCAAGTCAAATAATAAGCCATTTCGATGGCCGTCGTGACCTTAGAGTTCACGCCAAGCCAAGAAGATGAAGAAGAAGACGTACATTTTATTGGATCTGATTTTGTTATCAGATGGCTTTGCGTTAATCGTGAGTGACCAATCCCTAAGTCCACTAATAATAGCTTGCTCATGATTGTTGAAATCATTTGGGTGGTATGGAGCCACTGATGTTTTAATGCAGTGATGTCAAACTCATTTTGGCTTGCGGGCCGGTTTGCTAACAAAAATGATCTTACGGGCTAAATATAAAAATATCACTTCTGTGTTGCAAAACCTGCCTAACTATTTACTTTGCATGCATCCAACCTGGACATTTTATGTGATTTAAAATAATAGTTACACACGGCATAGTTCATATCCCATTATATTTGGATATACTTAATATTTATGTACATAACACTCATGCAAAGACTTTCAAATTCCAAAAATATACATGTAAGATACAAGTATATGATCTAAGTTACTATGTTTCTTAGATGAACTTATTTCATTGCAAGTAATCATAGGAAGAAGTTAGTAAGAAAATTTAATTCAGTCGTATTATAGTATCAGTAACAGTAAAGAACTTCAAAAATTATATGTTTCCGTATGTAAATGTTTAACATTATAAATTTCCTGATTTTCCTGACACCTGCTTTCTCTTACCTTTTGAATATTACGTTTCATTGTGTGGGTGCAAGCAACTTTGAATACACTATAGAAATGGTTTTGTGATAATCTGGAACGCATTTTGTTTTTAGTATTATTCATTTCCGAATAAAGTTGTTCGCAAACATATGTTTTGTACCAAATATTGAAAATATCTTACCAGCTGGTTCAGATAAATGAGGATACTTTGGTACCAAATACGGGAAAAATTCATGCATGTCAAGTAAAATAAATTTCTCTTTAAGGTTCGTATCACTTTGCAAATCTATGAGTTCTGGTTGATATTTTTCAGGAACAATTGTGGGATCTATTTGGAACGGTGAACAAATAATACTGAACTCTACTTTTCCTTAGGTTTTTTTCTCTTTTCAGCTCTTTTCAAACTCTATTGTCAGCTCATTAATTTTCTCTATGTATAAATTTTTGTTCACATTAATGATATTCAGTGGTAATGTCCGAAGGTTCTTAAAATGCTACAAATACAAATTATTGTTCAATTTTTTTGGCTCGACCTCCATCCATTTTATCCGTAATCGATGTTCTCATTAAGCTTTTGCGGGCCGGATTCAAAGACCTCGCGGGACGGATGTTTGACATCTCTGTTTTAATGCATCGAAGCTTATTTTCTCTCGAATTTTACCATTCTTCTTGCCATACTTCTTTTATTCTTTTTTTCCGCCCATTTCATCATATCTTCCAGGGGGAGTTTTGCTGCTTTCGAACTTCGTTGGCTGCTTTGTCCGCTTCCAGCAAAACGTACTTTGAACGGAAGACGGAAGATTTTATAAGGCCTGGATGTAGGGGTACTTAGCACTTCCTCGTTCAAGGGTGGCCAAGACACAAGCGCTATCGGTGAATAGGTTCTGCGGCGATGATCATGGCAATGGCTTCTGCCGAAAAGATACTGGTATTATCAGTTAGTTTGATGTTATGATTTATCATTCCGCATCCTGCATTATTTCCAGCGACAGATCCATCAGGCATAGATGTGGTGATCATCTTTGCAGTAGGTCCCTGAAGATTTGTTGAACGACTGATGTAGTGGGGCCTCCTATTAGCTTGCGGATTTTCTTTTATTGATGATTTGGCCTTCTTTCTTTTCTTTTCTCTGTTTATCTGTTATAGGGCTTCTTCAGCCCAGTTGAAGAAGCTGGGCTTCTGTTCAGCTGAAGCTGAACAGCTTCATCAGCCCAGATTCAGATTCGACAACGCTAATTGTTTTTTATCAATGCTAGTAGTCGACCAATATTTCTTGTCTAAAATCATCACCCATCCGGATTTCTGAAGACTGAGGACCATATCTGGATACTTTTCCTTAATATCTGTTATTCACTGCTCCCTCAGTTTAAAGTCCCTTTCACTTCTCCCTCAGTCCCTCAATTTCCTTCTCACTCAGTTTAAATGGACCTAATCCCGGCTGAGCTAGGTTATGGATGCTGCCATGTATTCTTCTGTTATTCATACCCTTTCTGGTTCCAGGGGGTTAACGTGTCTTTGGAGCATCATACCGTGGAGATTTGGCACTCTCTGGGACGGATACTCCATTTCGTTGCCAACATTTTTACGTTGGGGCTGGCGGCCCCACCATCGGCAGAACGCTCGAGTCCTTAAAAAAGAGACTCCTATTTCGTTGCAGATCTGGGTGAAGATGTGTCTGGTTTTATTATGTTATTTTCTTTATTATTGTGCAATCCGCACGACAGGACCTGTGTTCAAATCACTTCCAGACCGTCATCCCATAGTGAGGACTGACTATCCAACTACTACGTGGTATCAGATAGTTTAAGAAGCCATTCGAAGGCTGGCGTGACCTAGTAGGTCGCTAAGCTATTAAAAGAGAGGCAGGATAATGTTTCTTACTTTATTCAGTCCATTTATCCAGTTGGACAGTCAATGTTTCCAATAGGTAGACCAGCTACGAACAAATATGTCGTGCCATACGATGTCTTTCGCAGACCGTTTACGAACTAAGAAGCGTTAGCTTGGTAGGGTGGATGTTGACTGCCAGATGACCAAGGAAGCAGGCGTAATCCAGACTAAGGATGCATCGGGTACTGAGTGAACGACACTGCAGTACACGGACTTTAAGGAAATATAATTTTTGAAGTCTTCACCCATGCTAAGTACGAGCCCTAGTAGATGATTGCCACGTGTGATCACTTCCTCAGTTTGCAAGTCAAAAATCAGCTTTGTATTAAGGACAACTCCAAGATCCTTGATGTGGGTAGTGTAGTAAGGAGTAGGTGTAATTATGCTGTAAGGATTCTCGAGATCTGAGGATCCGGAGATAATTCAATACATGGTTTTGTTTGGAAAATGTGACGCTTGATTTATTGATGTATTAAGCTAGAAAATCAGGGAGTGCAATTGCAAAGCCCCTTGGGAATAGAGATGATGTCATGGGGATTCCGTGCATCAAGGAGAATTTTCCTAAATGTATCTTATCATAATAGATTCTTCACTTTATTTTTGATGCAGAAACCAAAGCTCCAATTTGGGTAAATCTAAAACGCGGAAACCAATGCATAAAAAGAATAGAAAAGAATCCTTTAACTTCTCACATCGGCAAACCGTACAGTGATGAAAGCTCTGCGGGATGAATATTGTTTTCTGTTTTTGTAATCTTTCTTTGCTGCTCACAACCGTGCCCCAAACCTATTTGCCTTCCTAATTGTACGCACACATTGCTCAAAAGGGCTGCGTACATCATCTTCTTGAAAAAAAAAAAAAACCAGTGCTAATGATTGGCCAATTTACTTTTGCTACATTTTGGACGCCCAAAACTCAGCAAAAGAAAAAGGTAAACGACAACCCAGAGTACAGAATAATTATGGCTACCGTTTGCAAAAGGGTTTTGTCTCGGCCACCACACACAAGAGCATAATGACGTCCAAAAACGGCTGCTACCACCGGTCGGCGGATGCATACGCCAGTAAAAGCGGGCCAAAGAACGATGGTAGCAATTTGGTGTGACACCATTTCGGTGCCGTGTGTGAAGGTGTCTCGGGTGTGGGGCGAAACGCAACAGAAGTTTGCTCAAGTGATCGGCTCAAGTGCGCCTTATGCAACGTGCGCCCTGGCACAACCTGTGCGACCTAAGGTGAGTGCGTCGTTGGGCCGTATTAATCGCCGTTTCATCGCCCGATTCTCGGTTCGACTGGTGTTGGGCGGTTGATCGAATCTGGTCCGGCCACCGCGCTGAAAGAAAGGCACCGATTTATTAGGTGCAGCGGTAAACAATGTTTCATTGAAACAGTAACCACTCGGGGATACTTGGTCATGGTTTAAACCGTACCAGCGACACACAGAAATAAACACGCACTAAGCCGGATCCAATCATGTTATCCACTGTGAGATGCTGGCCCGTTACCGATGCTGAGCAAGAAAGTGGCGGCGCACATAAATCGGCACACTTGAGCGGGAACGGATACGGAAGCGTCCATTAATTCACCGCACGATGATGATAAATAAATCATTTTTCGCTTTCAATCCGCGAATTTCGGTATCTGACCCCCGGAGCAGGGCTGGCTTTTGTGGGCACGGGGGCACGGACGGTTTGTCTTCGTTTATTAGTCCGTTACCGCCCTGCTACACACGGCGTAATCAAGCAATTAGTTAATGTTGAGTATAATATTCTCCTTTAAATGCTCATTCGCGATGCGACCGTATGAGATGGGGGGGGGGACATGTATTGTCAATTGGCCCCGCTGAAGCCATCATACCAGCAACATGTGCTAGGTGCGCATAAATGGATTATTGATTCAACACAATCGCTTTCCATTTGAGGGTAGGAAGGTCTGACTAAATGATAAAAAAACGGCTGCCGGGAGGGATCGTTAGGCACTGTTTTGACGCAAAGCTGGTTTTGGGTCCATGGGTTATAAATTAGCGTTATCGTGATGTGCAGATCGTTTGCGAACCGCGTTTGGCGGATTTAATTTTCAGTTCGTTTTTTTTCTTTTTTATTTCACTTTATTGCGCTAGGAGCATAACCGTTAAATAAATAGGGGTGATTCATGGAGTTGGCTGGATGTTTTATAACTTTGTGTGTTTATGGAACAAATTAGCAATAAACAAACACCTTTTTTACATAAATAGTTGCTCTCCCCCTTAAGGGTTTAATCTTGCTGCCGCATCAGGAATTGAAAAGTATTTTTTGGTGATGCTTTTTGAGCCGTTTCGGATGTACATATGATCACACTGTCCGGGTGCATACTCTCAAGAGAGAGTTCGTTAAGCCAAGAAGAAGAAGATAATCAATCTGATATAAAAGTTCGATAGAACTTCTCTGATGCCTGTTGTTTGAAGTCTTTGTTCTGTTCAGTGTTGAGGTCGATGCTGGAACATTGCTCGGTGACCTGGTCCACGTCTGCAAGGATTCATATAGATAGAATAAAGTGGCGGTTGCACAGGACCTACACTAGATTTGACTTTCGGAAAATCATTGATGAAAGATCCTCTACCCTGCCCTGTTACCAAGCCTGTAGGACAGATGCCGGCTGCTTTAAGATCGTCGTTTCATCGTCCAATCCTCATTTGTTGCCGCACTTCTGCTTGATTGCATCGATGCCCCAGCTTTACTCTGCAATATCTCACTGTATGTTCCCTCCCATTCCTTTCGTAACCATCCGCCAATTTATGTTAATATACGTCGCACTGCAGTGGGCCTTAAAGATAGCCTCCTTATTGCCATCAAAATGTTCAGCTACTCGTCCAATCATTTTGATTTTAAAATATCCCTCCCTGCTTTTCAATCCCAGTTGATACACACTTCATAATTTCTCATAAAATATTTGGCCGGGATCTCATCTTTGTCCATCAACAAATTGAATATCCTGACGAGAAGGTGTCATTACAGTGTTTGAATCTATGGTGATTTGTTGCAGGTCAATACAGTGCACTGGAGTGCTGCTAGACGCGCGAGAAACGGCGATAGGATCGGGGACATATGAGGAGAAAACGTCAGAGAGTCTCCTTGCGAAGGTTTTGCATATCTCATGGTCGGTGTTTGCTATAGAGTCTTTGCAGTGCAGCGAGGAAGGTTCCGCGTTGTTTCTTTGCCGTGACGTTACGAATGACCAGAAGCCTGTGGATCGTCTTCTAAGGCTTCTCTGGACACGCGAAATGTAGCGGTCGTAAAGTAACCTGCTGTATGCCCGATAACAGCGTAGTGCAAGACGCGCTGCTTGACAGCTGAGGGCGTTGGGGTGACGTTGTTGGACTTTTACAGCATTTCGCCTACGTCTTTTTAGTTCTTGTAAAGTACTGTTTGACGACGCTGGATTGCGCGGAGGTCCAAACCGCGGAACAGTGTCGTGTAGAATTTGCAGAAGTTTTGCGTTGAAGGTATCAACAGCCTCGTCGATTGTGATGTCTCTGTTTTCAAGAAATTCCCAATCAGTGTAAGAAATAGCCCGATTTATGCTGTCGAAATTTTTTCGCCTGAAATTCAAACGTTGAGTTGGGCCAGGGATTGTACGTGTGCTCGATGGATAAGCAGAATGAACGGAAACTCGAATCGGTTTCAAACTCGAATATTATTTCAAGAATACACCAATTACCTGGGCAGAGTAATGCAAGGTGCCGGTAAACTTGGTTAATTGGTCTCTCTTGGTGTAATTTCAAACGTTTGTTAGATAATAACAGATAGATACTAATCTGAAACCAATCAATGCAATAATTAGTCTAGCATCTGTTCGAAACGTTCCTCCGCATCAAAGACTTGAATTTAGAAGGGATTCTTAAACTATCGATCAATTTAAAACGTATAAAAAAGCATAGGCCCAGACAAGAGAAATAAAATATAGCGATTTCACAATGATCGATTTGATTCACAGGCAAGTGGTATGTTATTATTAATGACTGTTTTGTATTGTGTGTAAATCATGTGTAGCGTGTGATCCAGGTCATTAATTACGATCAATTAAAGAATGTGGATGGTAGGTGCGAATCGGCAAAGATTTTAATAGAGTTTGACATCATGTGAAATAGATATCCTGCTGCTAGTGTATTGAGAAATCAACAAAACAAAACCTTAAAACGCTGAAAAATTGCCAGTCAACGATCCAACAACGATGCGGCAACCTTCCACTAAGGTCTGCAGATGTTTGTGCTTAGCGTTGACACTCGTTCAAGATCATTAGACGCTAGTCGCCGAAAACGTGTTCAAGAAAAAAAATGGTGGCTATGATTGAAGTTCAAGTTTAATGCGTCAGCGTAGCTGTCAACGGTGCACACACCCCGAAAAAAGGCGATCGCACGCTGGAAGCTACCAAGCAATGTCAACAGTCAGATCGACTCACGATCGCCACGGAACAGCGCACCAACTAACCGATGAATGATGATGATTGATAAAGCAAAACAAAAGAGGGAAAAAAACTGAAAAAAACCGAAATAGAAAGACCTTGCCTTTCGACCCCCGGTTGGGAAACGAACCGCAGCCATAACCGTGCCTACAGAACCAAAAGTTCTGTAACAATTTCCTTCTGAGATTCGTCCATCCACCATCGCCCATCCCAACATGATCGGCTGGCGCGCAGATTAATGAATCGTAAACGAGGATAGATCACTTCACCGTTTACCAGCATCCGGACATTCACTTGATCTTACCCCATCGAGCAAGTGCAGATAAAACCAATGACCACCTGCGCAGGTCTTTTTTTTTTTTTTGGTGTGAACTGTACATGAGTAGCTTGAGACGTTCAGAAATCGTGAGTAGTTCCGGCAAAATCAGCTTCTCATAAAAGGCAGGTGGATCTGTTTTGAGCATCTGGCTGCAAAAGATCTCAGGGTTACTGAGGCGATAAAAGCAAGGTACTATAAAACTGGTCAGATTCATATGTCGAATTTTTGCACCAGTCTACACGATAGTGTGATATAGGTGCGACCTTGCTTAACCGATCGCGACGCCATTTTAATCGTTTACCGTTCGGTGCATACGAAGCCAGCCGCCTTGATGCATCGTGGTCACTAGTCGTTGGACTAGTGACCACGATCTAAGCCGTAAAGCGATAAAAATCCAGACGGGTGCCTTAGCGCTGCATGGTCTGTGTGTAGGCTTAGTTCGCTGCTAGTCGATTGACCTCTAAAAGCAAACTGTATCACCAAAGAACTGGGTTTGGGATTGCTTACTTAACACTGGTTGAGTGTGAGTGTCCGTGTGGTTTAGCTCGACGCTATAGATGATCGTGATTTATGGTGTTATAAATGCGTGTTTGAGGTTTTTCGAATTATTCCCATACAGTTGGTTGGGAATGTGCTGATCATGAAATGAATTGCCTGAGGTAACTTGATATGGTGTCTACCCGTGCTCTTTGGATGTTAACCTGATTTGTAATGGAAAATTAATCATGTTTACTCTCTTCATGTTCGATTAGAATTTTAACTAATTTTCGAAGTCGGCGAAAGTGATGGAAGTTGTTGTAGTGTGATGTTGTTTGTAATCCTCTCGCTCGTCTTGAATTAACGACCTCTAAGGTCACCCTGCCATCAAATGGCTTACTAGACTTACCGATACCACGTAGTTGGGTAGTCAGTCCTCACTACGGGATGGGGTTTGAACCCTGGTCCTGCCGTTTGAAGACCGGCGCCAATGTTGCCTACATCAGCGGGCAAAGTATCGCTTATTTAATAAGCCAACTCATCTGTAATCTACCTAGACTAGTTTTGTGTGCACTGAAAAAGATTGATAAGATCTCAGCTCGGTATAAGGCTGCAGTCCTCCATCCTGCAGCAAATCTTCGTCAGCATCACGTGCCCCAGCCAACGTATCCTTGCGGATTTGACTACCATCATGATATCAGCACCGCCAAACAGCTCAGCTAGTTCGTGGTTCATTCTCCTTTGCCACACGCCCTGCTCAAACACACCACCAAAGATAGTCCTTAACACCCACCGTTCGAAAATGGCGAGTGCATTGGCGTCCTCCGTTAGCATAGTCCAGGACTCATACTCAGTGGCGGGTTTAACGGTAAGCGTTGTGAACGACCCACGGGGGCCTAGAGCTGGTAAGGGGTCTCGAATCCACAAGAACCTTCCTCCAACGCAGTAGATTCAACGTGATAGGGGCAACCAACTTCCATTCCGCTTAGGGCCTCCATGGAGCATAATCCGCCAATACTCGTACCGGTAGAAGACTACCAGACGTATCAAGGTGCGTTATATAGTGAATTTCGTGTTTTGTTGGAGTATTCTGGATCGCAGGAGTTTGTGGAGTCCGTAGTAAGTACGATTCCCCTGAACAATGCGCCTTCGGATTTCGCTGCTTACGTTGTTGTCCGAAGTTACGATCGTATCAAGGTAGCAGAATTCCTCTAGCATCTGCTCCCGAGTCGGGCAGAGAGAGAGAGCAAGTCACAGTCTGTGACTAGAATAGAGGGCGGTGCACAGATCAGGAATTCGTTAGCCTTCTGAACTCTATAGCCTAATCGTAGGGCGTTGGGAACTTTTTATGTTCCTAATTCTTAACTAGCTAGTGTCTTTGAACAGTAAACGGATGATATCCTATGCTGTAATCTTCACGACAGTTCCTTGTCACTGGCATCCCCAATCTGCCCTAAACAGTTGCATAAATCGATTATTTTCAAAACTCTCTTTTTTAGTTACGCTCTTACGCTGCGATACCATCAACCTATCGTTCACACATAACGCCCACCAAAACACCTTGCCACACGCTGATCCACGACCGCAAGATCATTTACATTGATCTCATTCCACCGCCCTGCACCGTACGTATTAAAACTCACAGGTCTCGTGACACGGACGAGTGCTTCCGAGTTGGCTGACCCGCGCAAAGTTCACCACAGCACCGTGTGGGTACTTGCACCGCCAAAAATAACCTCTCGTTGGTGGTTTTTATGCCCCATTCGCCACAGCTAGCCGGCGATTATATGACTTTACACGTGCGCTTGCCCGGGTGAATGTTGCAACTTTCATGTGCGGAGTGGTCGAGAGTGATAAATGGACAGGTGGTGGCTGTTTTTTTTTGCCGTCGAGGAGTGCACCATTTCACAATCTCCGCCAAACGACGAAGACGGATCGTCATTCTGTGTCCTGTGTGTGTGTGTGTGTGTTTTTTTTTAATCTCTGACAAACCGACCATCGGTTTAGCCTATCGCTGGCGCTACACTTCTTGAGATTTTGGAGAGTTAAAGTATGCTTTAAACGCTGTTTCTTCATATGGTTTAGAACGGAAAAGAGGTCTAATAGGCACTGCAACATAAGGTGCTTTCTGGTGGTTGTTTGTGCCTGTTTGCGGAACAACGAAACGGCAGAACACATGAAGTGTTTGGCACTTGCAAATTGGTCTGTGCCAATGTTCTCCGACAAGATGCTAACAAGCGTAGTGCAAACAATTAGTAGCATGACTTGCTTTTGATTTTCTGTCAGTTTTTGCATTGTGTTAACTTCCATCTATACTAAAAAAAGGTTCAAGTCTAAAGTCTTAAAAGTTCAAATGGTATAATGGTATTCCAAGAAAATTTTATTCCTAAAATTAATCTACAGAAACGGACTAAGACGAACGTTCGACAGCTACAGAAAGTATCGAAAACAGCAAAACACACATGACACGATCGCATAATAAGACATAAAAACCAACGCGCACAACAATTTCAAACGGTTGTTATGAGCATTTTGCGCAATCTCGTTGAGCAAACAGTAAGTCCGGTGAATAGCGTACGCTAGACAGTCAGCTGTCGGAACCGTCGCAGTCTTCCGTCCGTTCCGCGACACTTACCAGAGTGGTCAATTGCGGTTAACTCTTCAGCTGAGCTGGTACGTTTGCACGTATTGAACCGCTCAATCAGGCGAGTTATGATTGGCAGGCCCATCTTCCGTCACTTGCTGCAATGGTCCGGGGTATGGAGCTGCAAAGTCATCACCAGTGTGATGCTCGCATCAGATGTCACGCACGCAGTACGATCGGAGTCTGGCCAGCGATAATCATCGGTTGACACAGGTGTGAACAAACACAACCGTACCGACAACTTTCCCCGGCGGCCACCATATTCAAACGGCAATGTTTTATGAGACGTAGAGCACTAGAGCCAATGAAAAGCACTAATGTGATAGCTTGGACTCTGTTCCGTATCGTTATGGTAGCGACTTTCCTATCCTTTTTTAATACACTCCCGGTGGAATTTTGAGTTTTTTTTTACGATGGCAATTCTGTCGGTTCGCGAAATTATATGTGCTACACGCGTGTGTGCCCTGGGGGAAACGGCGAAGCGGGAGAAGGTGTATAAAGCTTGGAAGCCCCAATTAATTGAAGGCCATTGCGGTTGTTTATTGAGCATTACTTACCTGACCACGGTTACGGTGAGGTTCGGTGCTTTTCGCGCATCGAAATCACCTGCTCTCCAATTTCACCATCAACTCGTGCGCCGAACTTGATCCCAACACTAGACAAATGGTGATGTGGTATGGTCGTGTCATTTCTTTCCTGGGAGTACGTGTGTGCGTGATGTGTGTGCTACTGGTATCAGCAATTGAATTGATGCTATAAACTTATTGCTTACAGTATTTCTTATCGTTTCTATCGTCATCGAATATTAATTATCGAAATGGTAACTGCCGGTGATTTTTCTTTTTCGATGATGCACAAGAAAACCACTTTTTAGGGAGTGTGATTTTCTGTCCAAGCTGTCAAGATTTAGCTTCCTCTTGAGTGACATTTTGCGCTGGTCATGCAAACTTCACATTAATGTTGGTAATGAAAAACAAATCTCATGCGAATGTTTGACGGTCATTAGTGTATTAGGTTTTCGATGCGAGTTTGTATAAATGTCAAAACTGTCATTTCTGGACGAATGGAGGGATGAGTAGTTAATGCACGAGTCGACGAGCAAAAGGCAACAATGTTGGTACTCTGAAGTATTATCGGTCCTTGGGTTTTGTAGTAACCGCGCTAGTCTTTCACACTGCAGGACCGGCACGGGTATCAGATCCCATTCCTGCAGCTCCTTGGCTGGCATGAAAACAGTTCTTATTAAATCGTTGAGAAGATCTATGTAGATCTTGTTAACAGTCTTAGCTTATTTATTTATATATTTTTGTATTTATTTATTTATTTAATGAAATTTTATGTATTTAATGAAATAAATAAATATTGACAAACATCAACTGTTTACCGTTGATATACGTCAACTGTTTACCGTTGATATACGTCAACTGTTCGACAGAAAAGATCGTCAATGTGTAGTTCTGTAGTTTACTGATTATTTTGTTGTGTTATTTAAAGTCCGTTAGTCCAAGTGTCTGTTTAATTGAATTGGTTACTGCTCTTCTTGTGTTGGGCCAATTCCGAACAATTTGAGTGGATTATTAGTGTGAGATATTACAAATTTTCTAATCATTGTATCACCGTTCCTGTTGTATCCATACGCAATAGCCTGTGGAGACATGTTGCCGACAACAATTTTCACACAAATGACCGTGGAGAGCTGGCTGCTTCATTCTATTTCCTTCTACGTTAACATCGCCAAAAGGCTGAGCTGTTGAGGGGTTAAATTTTTTGGGTGAGATGGAGGGTGGTTTCTTTCAACGGTGCCCTAACACGAACGTCAGGGGCCCAGGGGCCCCTACAACGGGGGAAGGCCCCTTACACGAGGCAACTGTCGGACAACCTTGGCAAATCAGCGAGGCCCAGCTCATCGACTTCAACACCAACTCATCACAACATCCATAAAAAAGGACCTGTCTCTGTGTCCTGATCGTAAGTGGGCATGTTGTCGATCTAAAAACCTCCCAAAACATCTCAGCAAGGATTTGGAAATTTTGGGCAAACCTCCTTGGAATAGTTTTATCCAATGTGTGTCTAAGACGGAGTAGCAACTATTTGCTTAAGCTTAGAAATAGCTTAAAGAGTAGATTTTTTAAAGACAACCATGGCCAAGCATTCAGCCATATTGCTAGCGGAAATTCGGGCAAGTATTCCACTCATACGGGGCAACTTGCCCCGCCACATAAATGAAATAATTAAAATTTATAAAAAAAAATAAAATCAGGGTAAGTTTGGTCCGACAATTTCTCTTATTTCGTGCGGTTAAAAAATGTTATCGGTGAAGCTTACCATTCCTGAGCGGTTCGTGTCTCCGAATCCGCTTATAAGTACACACCATTTTGCTTTACTATGAACTAATACGTATCAGATTCTGGAATAGGATTCCTAGTCGAGGATGAGAACATCAATATTTTCTTTTATTTATAACTCAACACTCAATTAAATCATTGACCGACCTATCTCGGCCCAGGAATTCCTTCGTTTTCCACACCAACTTTTCCTGTCTCGCTGGCAGAGCATGTGGTAGGCGGATTAACTCGGGCGTTTCCTTTACTCGATCTTTCCGCAAGAGTCCCTGCGGCCTTGGTTCGATGGGCTCTCTGTAGACCGGGAGTTCTTACGAATGATGTCTCGACTGATGTCGAATCATTTTGCGTTGAATGCTCATCTACAGCGTATAACTCCGGCTCAGACAAAAGTGTGTGGCTGCGGTGACGGATTCCACGATGTGGATCACCTTTTGTGGTCCTGCCTAGAATTTGATGCCGCAAGACCCTTGAGCGCATTGGAGCATATTGGCAGACGGCCGGGTAAAGAAATTAGAGAAGTTCTGGCTATCCGTGGCCTCCTCTACATGAGGATCATTTACCGATTCGCCAGAGACAACGGTTTTATCCTATGATTCCAAATCCCCAACATCCTTCCAATCCGACAATGCCTTTCTGTTACAAAAGGGACGTAGTTCAGGTCAGATTGCGAGGGATGCTGAGCCTCAACCTTTGGAAGCATTCTCATTATGCGGCGTCGCGCTCTAAGGTCTGCTACCTCTGCTGGTAGTGGCAGCCTTCTCCTGCGCCCTAATCGCACGGTCTTCGGTGATGGATACCCACCTCGGTTACGTTGGGGGATAGGTGATATTGGTGGATGCTATGGGGAGACCGTCCAGCTTTAACAAAATGAGTTTGGCAGCTTTGGCGCTGGATTCGTGAGCAATTGATGGGTTCTGCCTTGAGAGTAACAAAGTCGCTCTTAAAGCTGCGGGATAGGACTTGCCGATCATTCTTCAATCCGATGCTGAACTGGTCGAGCTTTGAATGTCACTGCTGAACTGCACTGCAGCACATTGCACACAGGCGAATCCATGTTTGTGCTGTTCAAATAACTCTGCTTGTTTTGTTACAGTCCAGACCCGAATACCCGGGATAAAGCAAAGAAAAAAAAAACAGAGACTAAATGCCCGAATAATCTTGTTTATTTACATAGTCATCACATGTGTTTTTGACAATACGGCGCAAGCGTCATACTTAAAATAAATAAATAAAATAAATAAAAAATTTGGAAGGAAAAAATGACTATGTGTAGAATATACTAGCCTTTGTACAACTGCACGCCCTTATCAGATTCCAATTAATAAACTTCTTTATCAGTAATAAGAAATACATCTTAAACGAATTGAAATTCATTCCAGAATTCTCCAACCCAGAATCCCAGAGATTCATCCCAGAAAAGAGTACAAATCTTGATGTTGAAAATATATTATAAAACACATTCAAAACATCATGGACCAAACTCGAACGAACCACCAAAAATTCTCCACCACCGATGATCATACGACAATAGCAAACGCTAGAAAGTGATCGGTATGCAATGTGAATCCCTTTTCCTACTGAAATTCGCATTTGGTTCGCTTTTTCCCTTGTGCCATAACACTCTCCAACACCGACTGAGGGGGTGGTGGTTTTCCTGGAGCTGCGAGAAATGCGTTCAATAATTTTTTGCACAAAACTACCCATCGTCCACATCGGTTCTCCAGCTCTTCAACATGCCCACACAAAAACCAGGACATATCGTGCACGAACGTGTGTAATAAAAGCTTAGTCTCAATTTCGAAACACTGGACCGCATTTCGACCACATCTGTACACTACACACTCGCTCGCATCGGTCGATCATCAAGTGCCGTCTGTGTCGGACGGTGGACGGTCGCCAAAAACCCCGCAACTGGAACAGTTTTCGGTCGTTAGATCATCGAAGCAGTAACCGACCGAGTGAGCTATGCCTAGGTCCAAAGCATAGTGGTGACCCGGTCGGCTACTTCAACCATCCCACGGTCCCATCCTTCCCTTCTCTCCCTTCCCTTCAAACCCTGTGCCCCATCCACACGATCTGCTGTGCGGGTGTGTGCGTCATATTGTTCGAGTTTCTTTCTTTCACTTGTTGCGCAGACGTGCTTACCACCGTTCCGCACTAAAGGCCGGCGAGCTCTCGCCAAAGACAGGGAGACAGGGAGAAAGGCAGACTGAAGTGTGCGGGACTCCTTTCACCCACGAATCGTCACCGTCACCTTGCGCGCGGCCAGTTCGCCGAGACGCATTTTCGGAGATCGATGTATTTATTTTCCACCACTTTTCACACCCACCATGCGGCTCCATCCACAGCTTTACTGCGGGCAGTTCACAGTTGGATGCGTTTAGGAGTTTACTTTGGTGGATGTTTAGGTGCGTGCCGGGTGGGTAAAAACGCCCAAGAAGCATAGAAGAAAGAAAATATTGGAAAAGGAAGCAAAAGCTTAAATCCGATTGTCATCGATATGCCGGTGCGTACGGCATTGGCAAACGATTGCGAAGTGCATCGTCACATTTGACTGAACTGACCGTTGTTCGATCGCCGCTGGATGGTACCGATGGCAGGAGAGGCTAATCTTTTGTTGAACAAAAAAAAAAAAAAACACCTTGCATCACATGCCAGTGCGCGTCACGTATCGGTTGGGGGAGCGTAGACAAAATGGTCCCTACGATTGTCACTCGTCGTGGTTCGGCGGAAAAACATTGCGTCGGAACATGGTTATGCTGTCCAATTTATGCCATTTTTAATATTGAAGGGCTACCAATAAAATGGAAAAAATAGCGGACATCTTCTTGTTTCACATAACCAGCAAACACAGCGTCGCTTCGATGGTGGTCCATTCAATCGCGATTTGGTTGTGCATTCGGCCAACGTCGGTAAGCTGAGTGTGAGCAGCGGAGAGGCGAGAAATGCAATTGAATTTATAGTTGACGGTGCGAAATTAGCTTCACAAGGGCATATCAATTTCCAACCAAGTGCAATCCACCGTGGTAGGAGCTTGACAAAAGCTAGAGCTGGCGACAAAAAGTCGCTATGGCCATTCGCACTCGTTAACCGCAGGACGACGATCGTGCGGAGACGCCTCGTTGAGCGTTAAGATTGTGCTGATCGTAAACACAATTAAAAGGTAATGGATTCGCGTAAATCCACCCAAAAGCTCGACGATGCATGGATGTTCTTTCCCTCTCGCGCACCAATACCTTCAATTGCACCTTCATGATCTAACATGCACTGTCGAGTGTGATGTCGCAAAAACCTTGCGTACTTGGGTGGTGGGCTTTGTTCTTTCTTTTTCGAGAATACCTCACAAACCTTGGGGTTGGGGATGGACTTTCGTTAAAATATGTTGCTAGCATTCTTTGCACGCGTCTTCAGGGTCGGGTGAGCTTAATATTTCGCGAACGGGGAGAATGACCGTGTCGAATATGCGTAGTGTGAAAATTTTCTCTCGCACTTTTCCGCACCGCTCCATGAACGACACCCAGAAGACCCGACCGACCAGACCGGAGAGAGATAGAGAGGGTGAAAATTAATTTCGACCGATCATTATTATTCACTTGAAGGTGTTGCAGTTATGGGGGTGACTTAAAAATAGTTTGCACTTTTAATTAGCATTAATTTTCATGAGAATAAGAGCGAAACTCCTTCACATTCTTTCGCAAATTAACTGCAAGGAGGTGTTTTATGAGTGCATACGCATGGAAAGTGCGGATTCACACGGGTTTAGTATCTTCGTAGGTTTATGGTATTCATTTTAATGACTGTTGATATACTATTTGACATCTGATTATTAGGATCGATCACACCGCAACCAAAGTTGAGGTTAAGTTTTTCTGGGTTGATTCAGATATTTCTTTATTTGAAGGAAAGACGTTGTTACGCCAAGTCGTGAATTCGTAGTTAAATAAATTTCCTTTGCTTTGTATGTTCTCTTATTTGTTTCAGTGATGGGTAAATCCTCATTTTTGTGAAGTCTGGCAGCTTTGCTGTTGGCGGAATGCCGGAGTCAGATGCTACTGTAGCTTCACAAGCTGTAGCTTACCCTCCAAGTAGGATATAAGTTGAATAAGTTGCAAAGCTAGATATTAGATTAGTTTTGAAGGCATACAGCCTGGCTGTCATTACGAAAAAAAAATCCTTATTTTTCCCGAAGTTGGATTAATCTGACACTGAGGCATTCCGGAATTTACTCCGGAGTTACTCCAAAGTAATTATTCCGGTTTAATCCTGATTTAACTCCGGATTACTCCGGTGTAAACTCATTACTCCGGAGATTACTACAGATTTTTCCGGAGTACTCTTCGGTTTTTATGCGTCGGAATCGGATTGGATTCATTAGTCCACTCCGGAGTTCCCACAGCTAATTTGTTCCACCTAAATTCACAGTGTCGATTGCATTAAGCTGGGGAGAGCTGCTATTTTTTTTTTTTTTCGTTTATTTACAGAGGCTTTGAGTCTTAGATACTACATTCGCCTCTCTAAGCTGCTATTATTGGTTATGTTCATAAATTGCTCAAGACTGCTTGCTCATTTTCAGCAATTCATAGTCATGCAGGATTTTCTCTAATTTTCTAGAATTTTTTTTCTTCTTGTTAGCCTGCTCTAGATGACGTAGCCACGCCTCCAATCCGTTTCCAGGTCTGGGGCTTTAGTCCTACATCGGTCGGTCGGACTCAGTCTAGGGCTGTAATCCTTCATCCATGGTTGCATTCGATCTCCGACAGATTTCACTCCACTTGATCCAGCCAACGAGCTCGCTCTGCTGCTCTACGCCTATACGTGCCGAACGGGTCGCTAACGAGCGGCTTCCTGGTGGAGCATGAGTCCGACATTCTCTTCACGGGCCCCAGTCACCGTATTCTTCCGGTCAGCACCACCGAACAGCTCAGCTAGCTCGTGCTTCATTCTCCATCGCCACACGCCCTGCTCGCACACACCGTCAAAGATAGTCCTTATCACCCGCCGTTCGAAAATGGCGAGTGCATTGGCGTTTTCTGTCAGCATAGTCCAGAACTCATACACCTAGAGGACCAACGGACGTATCAAGGTGCGGTAAATCGTTAATTTTATGTGTTATTGGAGTCTTGAGGATCGCAGGAGTTTGTGGAGTCCTTAGTAGGCACGATTTGCATGAACAATTCGCTTTTGGATTTCGCTACTTATCCTTTCTCTCGACTCCTTTCTCACCTCGAGATCGTTGCCTTCAACTGATACTATGATTCCGAGTCGGCCGCTATCATGGTAAGAGCTTCCGGCAAGCTGACATTTGGTCTTCGTCGCATCGATCCTCAATTCAATTCTATTAGTTTCGAACTACTTATCAATTTCAGGTATTGTTAGCATGCTATGTATCAAGATTTATTAGAGTTTTTTTCGTTTTGGTGTATTAGTAGGACCGAGCTGGTAGTGGTGCTGGTAGTCATCCGGCAGGATCGGGGATGAAATCCATTCTGGACTTCCTTCCCGTACGTTGGGCTGACTATTCTGCTACGAGCAAAAGAAAGTCAAGGAAAACCAGTAATGACAAACAGAGATCTCTCGAGATTGAAGAGCCAAAAGTGAGTTTAATTTTTATTTTTTATATTTTATGTCGACCAAAAGTTTATGACAGTAAGTGATATTTTTATAAATCCAGTTTGCATATTAATATACTAACTAAAGCATGTGTAGCAAGAGTCTCCTTCATCTTGGTTGAACGACCTACTAGGTCACATTCAAATAAAAAAATGGGATTAAAGAAAACCTCTGGTAAAGAAGAAAATCCTCCAAAGTTAAACAACTTTTTACATCGTGGAATTTGTACAATTTTCTTTAGCATTTCAAATAACTTATAGCAGCCGATATGCATCAGCTTAAGGCGACGATCACCTATCTGCTGTATACGAAAGTAGCAATGTAGAGAAGCTCTAGTACAATTAGTAGAGGTTTCCCTTAATTCCGTTTTCTCTCCTGCTCACTACTAAGCTTCGGAGTTTTCCACGTTCTCTCCAATATCTTTCTTCGCACCGCACAGGTTCAATCAGCTACACTGCACATTAATTCACTATTTAACAACCCCGTTACAATACACGTTTCTCTCTTCTTTCTCTCGCCGGCGTAATGTTTGGTGCGCATAAATTTATAGCACGAACGAACCGATCCGAGTGGAGGTTTTACTCTCGTTTTCGTTTACCCCGCGCAGCAAAGGTAAAGTGCTGCAGCTAAACCGATCATTTTTACAATCGTAGCCGACTGCCGAACCTGGCCGGGATTGTGTGTCTGTGTGCGGTTTTATGGTAACCGTCAGTTGAGATTTTAAAATTGTGCGGCCACATTGGGTGCGAACGAACGGTTCGGCTGTGGTTCGTTGGATAGTTTTGTGCTGTTTTAATGCTTATGCTCTAGCGGCTGTGCTACCCTTCTTTACCGCCGTGCACGATTCGCGGCGAAGAAGGAAAAAAAGCTCGGTTCGGCTCCGCCAGCGCTGGTCGTGGAAAATAAGTGGTCCGCGTATAAAACGGAGCAAACGGATCCGTTTCAGTCACAGTTCGATCTTGGCTTCTTGGCACGCACAGCGGGTGCTGAGAAACTAGACACACACTTTCGTCCTTTTTGTTTCCGCCATCTGTGCTTTTTGTTTTCCTGCACCATTTATAGCGCACCGTACTTGTGCAGAGGAGTGAATACAGTTTTAGTGGTGCTTGTTTGCAGCGGGCCAGTGTTAGCTAGTGCAAAATAGCGGATTTCCCTACGTATACGAGCAAGGTGAGCAACGGAAGAAATATGGTTGGAAAATTTCTACTAAAGAAAAAAGTTTGGTGCATAAAGAAAGCAGAGCTTGAAATGTGAACTATAAGAACTGGAGTGGAGTGATATCTTTGTTCCTAGAGGAACAAAATCGTTATAGTTGGAAAATATTAAAAATACATATTTTTGATGTGGGAAGTGCACTATTTACAAAGTGGGCAAACACGAGGCTCCACAAGATCAGTTAGTGAATCGCATAAGAAATAAAGTCAATGTTCTACGAGTAACATTGAACGCAATTCAGGAACCATCGCAAGGACACGCCGAAAGCAATAAGGAACCAATTTTACGATCGAATGATCTAACCTGAGCCCAGAATTCAGCATCAGAGTGAAGTGTAATTTAGCAACGAAAACATTTGTACCAAGAACATGTTTTCGGTATGCTCCATTGACCCGGTTTGGAGTCTAGGGTAAGAAGCCGTCTGGTGTCTGATGATCTGAGGCTAACTTGAACTTGATGTAGGAACGCTTGGATCGTCTTGTGTCGGAGTAGACAACATGGTCTACGCATTTGTTCATCGATGCGTGTTAATTTAATCGGGAGTATGCTTCTGATGGAAATGCTTTGTCTGTTCCTCGTACCATGCGAGATGGAGAGATGAAGAATTAGTGGTTGGTTTTTAGCACCTTGCATGCTTTTTTTTTCTAAATTGCCAAATAAGATGCAGCTTCAAAACGGCCCACAACTAGGGTGCAACAATTCACATTAGGATGTTAAGAAAGAATTTAATTGCTTCGTGCTAGATATTTGAGAAAGCTTTATTAAATTAATTCACTTAGAGTCCTCTTTAAGTCTCGACAAAGTAGTTGCTAATGTCGCAATGTCACACTCATACCAAAAGCACATTAAAAAGACAGCAGGTTCTGCCAACGGAGCAGGTTTAAACCCGATGGCGGAAGTCTGATGTACTCATCCTCCAATCTAACAAGCCTAGGAAAAAGTGAAACCACACCAACACAGACCGGATCTCCACACCCGCCAAACCGCCTCGACTCCTCGTCCCTCCAATAGTCCATCCGTAGTACGGTGTGTAATTTGCTGATCATCAACAACGATCACTGACGGGGCGATTTGTTGCCACCAACACCGCGTCCCCGACCGGTGCGGCATGTACGTGAGATGTCTGGGACGATAGCGATTACCTTACCGTTTTCACAACAATAACAGAAGAAAAAGTACCCGTTCGTAGGTGCAGAAGATGCGAGCTTTCGCCCACCGTTTCGGGGCAGGGAAATTATATCATCGCTTTAATGACCCACTCTGCCCGGTTGTGTTTCCTCGGTCGCACATGCGTGTGAGAATTGTGATTGAAAGCCGCGGATAGGAAGAAAAGAAACGACGCACATGCAGCCAACAAAAAAAAAACTGACGACCTTCCTGTGCGCGATTTGGAGCTGGACTTTCAAGAACGGCTTTCATGACTCATCTGGGCAGTTGCTCCGCAACTCTCTCGCACCGAAGAACAACTTTCACACCTGGGGCGCGTTCTGTCCGAGAAGCCGATGATGGGCTGAAAACCGGTTAAGTGCTTTTTTGGATACTTTTCACCATCGGTTGCTACTGTCAGAAGAAAAAAAAAACACACACACACACTGTTTTGCGGGGGGGGATTTTGGAATATGGTTCTGATTCAATCGTTTCACCCGGGCAAGGAAACCGGATGGTTACGTCGACGACACGCAGCTATCACGCGCACTTGCAATGGCAATCACTGTCGCCGTTGGCCGTGTGTCAGTAGATATGGGACCTTGGCGTGGCAAGGCCAACGCTGTGGTGCGCTTTCACTTGCGCAGACACTACGTGGTTGCGTCTCTGGTAACCCGTGCCGTGTCTTGTGTCGCTGCGTTTTGTTTCCATCACACTCAAGGTCCAGTTCTGGATATTTGGATGTTCGCGAATTTCATAATCCTTCGAAATAAGGGTTCATTTTGGTGGTGGCCGAACGTTACAAGGGGGATGTTTAAGATTGATCTTAAGCGAAAATTGTGCGTGTACCACTCTCTGGCACGCATTTATACACACAAACGAATGGAGCAACTTTAGGTAGGACAGGTTAAAAATGAGGGTCAACCGACAAGAAGGAGTGCAAATAAAACAAATCTACTCAACCCTCAGGGTAGGACCCGAGTTTCTATTTAACTCGAACAAGGGTTCGAAACAAAACAAGAATAGTTGAAGTAGTTGTGCGTAAAACTGGTTCACTATTTGTTTTGTTCGAGCATTGTGCTGTAGTAACCTTAAGCTGTCAGTCAGGAATACAATTCATTAAGCGCATTTTGCGTCAACTTGCATCATAATTGCGTAATAGCGAACCTTTTGCTTATCTCCCTATCAAGATAAAGCTCTCTTTTGGATGGATTGTTTCGTAAAATAATCGCGTCTCAGGTGTTGTTATCAAAATCTCAAAATTAAGTACATCTAGCTGCTGTGTGAATTGCGCGCAAATTCTATACTCATCTCCCATGCAGTTTTAATTATGCCTTGCCTGAGCGTTGACTGAGCAGTGATCGTCTAACTGCATCTGTCTGTGATTAGGGCGCAGATCTCGGCAGATAGCGTTACATTACCCACTAATGCATCGCTTATGTAAAAGGTGCAATGGTTTGGCAATTTCTCACTGATTAGCCAAACTTTCTCGTTTACGAACCATAGTGCAAAAAGCTAGTCACTTTCGCTTCCCTTTTGGATGAATGTCAATTTTTCAATTCAAACGCAACACCGAACTGTGGCGAGGGTCTATGATTTGGGTTTCGCGGTACATAATCACAGTGTCCAGGCTGGTTGATGAAGGTTCGCGAGAGCACCATACGTCAGTAATGGTGCGCGCTGAGACCCCGGTTGTGGTCCGATAATCACTCAAACCTACGCACATTTGACAACGGATAGAAATTAGAACTGATCGGTACCGGGTCGGGTGGTTTGTGCAAAAATCACAGCCTTTCCATCGGAATGGGCTGGTGGAGGATGTAGAAATGGGCTATTAGTGACGAAACAGGACGAGCCCAGAGAAGCGATCATTGCGTCATCGACCGTGGTCGGGCAATTCTTGAACATTGCTGGAACTAAATGTTGGTTCGTTTCAGCAAATGTTTCGATTTTTGCTGCAACCGTCCGTAACCGTGCTTGGTTTTGTGACATCGGTCGATGCAAATCGAACTCGTCTTGCTGGTGAGTTGGGTCGGTAAATTGCAAAGTACGCCAACTCGTTACGCTTATGTCCAACCTGTCCAGTGTGCAGATGATCTTTCGATAGATCGATCAGTGACTTATTGGACATTTTGTTTAGCGCTGTGGTTAACATTCTTGCGTTAATATTTACATCCCCCCAGTAGTTCGTTTTCCTTCTCGTGGACATTGCAGCCCACCACTCAACGCACCAAAACTTGTGGCGATTAAATTGTGGCGGTTTTCATGAGCTCCTCCTACGGTACCAAATCGGGACGATGAGGAAAAGTACATGACGCTTATCAATTACAACCGTCTCAACGTCTTCAATTTGAGTAACGCGCAGTAAAGGCACTGCTGGCATGCCGCGGAAAAAGATGTAACACGTCAGTTAGCCTTGGATGCACGGGATAACTAGCCCTAGCCCTCGGTGATCTGATGGCGAAGCTTACAAATTTTCATCAGATTTTGGTCTTCTCCGGCTGTCGTTTCTTGGACACTTGCAAGCACTTCACACCGGCCTGTCAGTTACAAGCACTCTGCGTGTACGCCCTGGGAGTTCCCGGAAAGTAGAAACATTTCAATCATTTTCATAATGACTCAATTTGAAATGCAGCTCTAATGAACCTAAGCAATGCTTAATTAACGAACATTCCACCGTTTAATCAACTGTGGAATCGCAACCCGACTGTTTGTGGCGCATCTGTAGGATACCTCTGTTTGGGATGAGGTTTGCATCGTATCTTTGGAGTTTGAAATCAATTTCCCCTCGTTTAGTACTATTAATTCTGATAATCAAATCAATTATGCCAGGTGATCGTCATTCCTTGTGATCCATCAGCGACCGATCGTTAAAGTAGGTTAGTGGTGAACATTTTGTAATCTTTTTTCAAAAGGCACAATGAAACGACAGGTACGTCACGCCCTTAAATGAGCCGCGTCAAGATCCCGATCTTCAAACAAGAACGCCACTAGCGTTGGACTACACATCAATCATAGCGAATGCTTGGTTCATAGCCGATCTTGGAATCGAAGTGGAGACGGAAGCATGGTTCGTTTGCTGCTGCTAAATGCGCAAGCATTCCAAGAATTCTCATTCGCATCGCAATTGACAAACGTCGCGGGCACACGGACAACGGCAGGAAAAAAATCATTGCGATTGCGGCAATCGGTAGCAAAACGTAGCCGGCAGGGTCCGCTCGTCGCGGGTTGGTCACCGTCGCTCGTGATAATTACCACTGCCAACACAATTGCACACTGCATCTGGGGAGGGTGGCTTCACTACTAAGGGGACACTTTGTCTAATGAAGAACCGACCATATTCCCATTCCTTTCTCCCGCGAAGACCCCTCTCTCATCCTGACGGATCGTTCATTCTGGGCGGGGAACTAACGCGTTTTGCTGTTTGATTTCGTAAAAAAAAAGAAAGAAACACGCAAAAGGGCTCACACGAAAAACGTAAACGTGTCGTATGGAGCGCGCGATTGCTCAAGGAAGGCCCCCACGATACACACGACCTGCGGTGAGGCGCCTTTGTGAACAACGCGTCCTACAAAGCGGGTGCGTGCGGTGAGCAAAGTTTCTGACACGCACCAACATTCCCCAACGTGACGTCTTAAGCAAGAGCGGTGAGATTGATTAACGGGGTCCGGTGGCGTGTAGGAACGCACAGACGGTGCCAAAGGGTTAGGATTTTCGGGAGGTCACACTGTTGGACTGTTTCGCAAACATCAGATCTATCACGTTATTTTAATGATCGATCAATTTGGTGAGGCTTTTGCTAGCCACAAACTAATGGGCGGTAAATGTTCGATCTGTGCCACGCGCCACTAATGGGACTTTCGCGAGTTCACTGGCAAGGCAATATAGGGCGGAGAATGTGTCAGGAAAAGTTGTGTAATAATTAGAGCAAGTGCACTCCCCGGGAGGGCATGGACAATCCCCGGGTAGTGTCTTCTGAATGAACATCAATCCATCCATCTGAGTGAAAAGTCGGCTGAACCAATGGCTTCCTGAACCTTTTCTCTCTCTTCAGGGAGACTAATTGTTGGTCAATTTTTCACCGCCTCGATGCGATGATGTGATAGACATGTCGCTATTCATCTTCCGTCAAGTGTCGGTGGCTTAACTTGGCTTGAAGAAAGAAAGAAAGAAAAAAACTTTCACATCCCAATCAAGTCTATAAACTTCAGTACATTACTCACTCCACAGCAGCACAGGGTAGTGGCAGGTCCCCGACTATCGGTCGAATGCGATATGATTTATTGACTTATAAATTTTCAAACCAATTTTGCGCCCGTAAGATGTACGATTTCGCTTAATGCAAGCTTTATAAACAACACCCACTGTGGCCGGTCGCACTCCCGCCGTTGCGGTGGTGGCTTTGCTCCAATTGATCTCGTAATGTAGCTTGACTCTCTTTGCTGTTGGCATCCTGATGATTATGGATGTGTGGTTTTTTTTTTTGCGCACGCACTTCATGCATTTTTCATAAAGCTATAGCACCCCTTTCTGAGATGCTCTTGTGTGGTAGTGCCTCGGTTTTCATTGGGTTGGGTCAATCAGTCTGTGATCGTCCAAATTTGCTCATTTAAAAAGAGCTTTGCTTTCTACGACTACCGACAAGGGTAGTTTAACGGATCGATGAGTAACCCGCAATGCCACGACATTGCCAAGCGGCACCCCGGTTCAATGCGAAGGGCGATTGCGTGTGGCCACGATCGGGGACGATAAACTACACTGGTTGCATCAGAGGGATGCCAACCGAATCCTTTACCAAAGTGATGTGGAATGTTGATCAGCGAATGGATCATAATTTAATTAGATGCTCTATAATCGGCCCACCGCGTATCATTATTTGTCATCAGTCACTTTGAATTTCTTCAACATTATCAGCGCCACAGCATCTCGCGATTTTCAGCTCATGCTGTGTTAATTGCTAGGTCTTGTCTTTTTGCTGCGTTTTTTTTCGAAAAACACGTTAAATCATCACGAAGCAATAAAAAAGATGGCGTTAAATAGGCACGAACATCACACAGCATGAAACCAATCTTAAATTAGTTCAATACCACACACATTTAGGTTGATATACCCCTCTCCTCCGTTTGCAAAATGGTTAATTCTACGCTACGAACGTTACAAAGCGAGAATTTTTCACCTTCGAACCCAACATTAACGCTAATTAGCTTCAATGCTGCTGTCCCGGTACGGTGCGGCTAGAATCACGAGAAGAAGAAGAAGAAAAAAACAACAACACTTTCACACGACCTCAACCCAATCACAAGAGGGTAGTAAAGGCGCAAACAACATCAGCATTTAAAGGAAAACACAACAAAAAAAACCCCTCATCCACACAGACACAATAGCGGCAGGCCACAAATTGATCGTTCAAGTTTATGTATGATGGCTGCACGTTTCATCTTTTCCACTCGCTGCAGTTTTCTTTGTTGCCCTTTGTGATCGTAGCAATTTGCCCCAAAAACGATCGCGATGCATATCGCACCTCGGAAGAGTTCGCGCGCATACAGATGTCATAATTTTTCACGGTTTCCGCAAACTTTGTGCTCTCTCATTCGTGCCGGGCGCGATCATGACATTCATATCGCGCTACCCGATCATCTCACCTCTCGACCGTGCACGAATGATGTCTTTTTTTTTGGCGAATGAGGTCCGTGCTGTTGCATCCTCTGCCCGCCGAAAGAGCAAGAGACCTTTTCCATCAAATGCCAGTGGAAAAAAAAATGCAATTTTTGAACAGAACTGCTCGATGGAAGAAGGTCGATCCTTCGCTGACCGCATCAACCTTCCTAATGTGCTTCTTTTCTGCTTTAAAAATCCTATAGAAAGCGTAAAACAATAAAAGAAATTGTTTACAAATGCTATCGTGCGCAAACCCGATCAAAAAACTTCAATGCTTCGTCAAGCGACGAACCTCGCTTGGGTAAGGAAATGCGTTACAGTTTCATGCACGAAGCATTTCGTGCGGCAATAGGTACGGGGCAGGGAAGAATGATTGCGGGAAAAGCGAATCATTCCGCATCGCAAATTGATTACCGGTGCCGATGAGGGGGGGGGGGGGGGGCGATCTTACGGGGAAAGTAAAAGCGTTGAGAAGGAACCTTGATTTTGCGCGAACTTCGGTGGCCGCGTGCGCTATTATATAACCGCGCCAGGTTTCCTTCGTCCGCAATCTATTTATCGTCTAGTTTGGCGTAGTGATGGCATTCAAGAAAACGTGCCACTGCATTGGGTGTGAGTTTTGTATTTTTTAAAGGCTCGTTGGTTTGCGCTTCCGAAGCATCGAAGGTGTATGAGGTGCCTATAATTGAGCCATTGCCGTGATGCTACCGGCCGTCGTGGTGGGATGGATCGGTAATTGAAATAATAATTCCTTCCGGAGCGTTCTATTGGCACGGATGAAATGTCAATAGGTGGGTAAACCTATTTAAATGCGAATAAAAAGTGAAGGGCATTTACGGTGGTGCTTCTCTTCGGCAAGCAGTGCGGATTTCTGGTGATGTACAAAAATGTGAAGATGAAAAGGTAAATTGATACAAATAGACAAACAAAAATGGAACAATTTAAAAAAATGTAGCACTTAGTGAGAAGAAGAGCAAAACAAACAACAAAACCGCAAAAAATACCAATAAAACCCAACATAAATAAACATTGACATAAGAAAGAGTGTTTCATAAACAATTGCAGCATGCTTTTCAATGCTCCAGCCGTTTAAATTGCAATACATAAATTGTGAAACGGCAAAAAACAGCATTTCATACAATACACCTTCATCACCTTTCTTAAATTCGGCTTCCCCGTGGTGAACCTTTCGTTCCACCCTGCATGATGTGTGTTTGCGTGGCGTAACGCGTTTACGCCGATTATACCGTCACCCAAAAAGATGTAAAAGTGCTGTGCTAAATCACAACTAATTAAGTTCATTTCTTTTCGCCCCATATTGGTTCATGATTTTGCCTCGGGTGAAGGAAAACCCCTTTGATCGAGCTGAATGTATGAACTTAATAAGCGTTAACAAGTGTGCCCAACATTTCACTGGCACTTTTCACCAATGCAACTTTCCCGGGGAAAATTGAACATTCATTGTGGAAACGCTGACCGCTACAGAAATGTGCATAATAAACAAATAAAAGTCTATTGCTCAGAACACCGTTTGAATCAATCATCTTTGGAAGATGGTCCAAAGAAAAAAAACAAACAATGTCATAAATTGTTACTCAACAGTATTGAACCAGTTTTGATCGCTGGAACCATTACAATTGGGACGTCGCATTGCATAATGCAAAGCACCTCGCTCGAAGCGGAAACAAAAAGCAGCTCCCCGCAGGTCCAATGCGTCTTATTAGCTGCTGGCTTAGCCCACCCGGTATGCTTTCTCTCCTTTAACCTACCTCGGCGGAACTTGCAGATCAAACTTTCTCTGATTTATTACCGCGCCGAGGCACAGACCGGCCCACCACGTCACAAGCGTCAATCGGTACGGTGCGTGGCAGCACCGAAAGCACAAATAAGTAGCATATGACACGGCCGATGTACGGTGGCTGTAGGTGGATTAAATAATCGAACGCTCAGCTTACCGGAAAGCGTCTATTTGTCTCGATGTAGCACTACTTCTTTTTGCCTTTTTTACCGGCTGCCTTCCCCTTCTTGTCGGCCTTGTCTCCTTCACCGGTCGGTGGGGTGGCCGCTCCCGGTCGGTTCATTTCTCCGGCCGGTTCAAACTCTTCCTCAATCACCTGCATGCCACGCGATACCTTTGGCCGTATTTCTTGAGAAGGACCGCGCGGAGTTCGCAGTTCGATTTCCACCTCGTTGCGTGGATTACCTTCCCCGCTGGTACGCTTGTTCTTGCCCAGCTTAAGCACAAACACGTCCACGTTAGGATCGTGCCAACCTTTACGGCAGATTTCGATTCCGGCGCAGGCTCGTTCCAACTGCTCCGGAAGCGCCTGCAGGCCAACGGTACGGGTAGGGTCGGGCTTTTTCCGATAGTCTTCCACCGTTACGGGGGTGGTTTTTTTGGCGACCATAAAGTCACCGGACCAGTGATATGCCGGGTACTTGAGGGTGCCTCGGATGACGGGAAGTTTACATCCATTCGCTTCGTGTCGGATGTATTCCTCCTTCAAACCGTACACACCGTCCGGAAGCGTAAGGGAAGTCTTCAGCGTAAAACGAATAACATGAGATAAGAGACTCTGTAGAAATACGAATTTATCCAGCTTACCCAACATCCTTTGGTACACTCGTTGCTCTCCTCGCCATCGATGCTTACAGCAATATTCGCATCCTTCTCCACGCGAATGCATATAGCGTTTCCATTCAGTTCAGCAGCATACTCATCGTACGGCTGAACCTCCGGGACGATTTCGGTTCCCACGATACTAGCAAGACTTGCTTTAGGAGCTACCAACACCTGATCGTCTTGGTCCTCCAGCGTTACGCACTGTACGACTGGCTCGTTCTCCATTTTATAGCACGTTACCGGCTGTTGGTCAAGATCACGACCACCAAACAACACCTTCTGGTTGATGTTTGGACCCAGACAGGAAACTCGCACAGTAAGGATGACAATCCCAACAACTACATTTCCCGTTTCCATCTCAAGTGGATACGATGCCTTGAACGTATTCGAAACTGGCTTGTTTCGTTGCGTTTGCTCCATCTCACCGGACACCAACGATTCATTCGAATTTTCCTCCTGTGGCATCATTCCATTCTGCAAATCGTATGCCTGCGCAAGTCCGACCAACATTTCACGACCCGGTTCCTTCCAACTTCCGACCATCTTTTTCACCCCATCCGAACCCTTCTCATGGGCCGATATTCGTAGCTCAAGCTCCTCCTGCAGCTCGCTGCTCGGATTGTACGCAAACAGACAGTTTTCTCCGGTTTTGCGCACCTCCAAGTCTAGCGCAGAGCCGAAATCTTTTTCGCATATCTCACACCGTACCAAGTTGGATAGCTGCAAACGGACGCAGAGCTCGCGTCTTACCGCAGCGGAGTCATCTTGCGCACCGGTGCCGGTGCTAGAATTTCGAACGTCCAAAAATATTTGCAAATCATCGACGATAACTTCAAAGAGAAAAATGTACGACATGGTACAGCAAATTTGGGTTCGCTTCCGGCAGGTGGCAAAAAGGGCGCGAATTTTGGTGCAAGAAAAATTTAGCAAAATTTAGAACAACACACAAAGGGCGAGGGCTGAAAACAAACTGAAGGTTAATTTTACTATCAAAGTTTACTTGATCGATAATAATTTTATTCATTCTGGTTTCTATGGCGACCGTGTTAGCATTTACTTTTCCAATAAAAATGTTCTAAAATATGCTTTTATTGTCTTATTTTCATTTCAGGTAACTAACAACGAAAAAGTGCCGACTGAGTGTTACCACCTCATATTCCAAATACGTAATTTAACGTAATTTCTGTCACCGTAAGGCGACGCCACACACGTGCTAGTTGTTCAACAGATCAACGTCACATATCTTAAATCACGCTAAGGATTAGCTGCATAAGCGTGTCAGTTGGCTTAGGCAGAGACCAAAAACCAAGACACAAATGCTCTTTCGGACCGAAGATTAATCAATTATACAATCACACACGTTTCCTGCGCTCGTGTTTGATTGATATTTTCCACCATTTCTGGACATCGAGCGTGCCAGTGTCACTTTCCCGCCACATTCCAGAGGTAACCGGGTAAACCTGAAAATGGGGTGAAATTGCTCTAAATTACCGGTGGTGTGCATGCGACGAGGCACGCGATATTATGGCATCGGCAAGCTGTTACAAAGTCTTGTGCCGTTGCACAGGAACTTCCCACGAAAGACACACACGGCTGCTGGAACGAATGTGATGAATTAAGTCGAGAAAATGGGCCGACTAAACTTCAAGCCAGCTGGGACATGGTGCAGGTGCGATCAGCTGTTTTCACGATCTCATTTTTGCATTTCGCGAGTCATCATAATTTTTGCATGTGGGGTTGTGTCTCGTTCCAATCCACCATCACCGTAAGCGGGCAGCAAAACGCCATGTCACGGAATGTGATAGTGCGGGGTTTGTTAAAATTGAAGCTGTCGAGTGATTGATTTTTGCATGCCCACAATGTCGCACACGGAGGTTCAATTTTGATCTTATTAAAAATTCCCCAATAAATAATGTTCGCCCGGTACCGTTGATTGACGGGTTTGGATATTTCTGTCTTGTATGTCTTTTATATGGGGAGTGATGCGGGATTGCTATTTTAATTGTACCGCCCAGTGTTATTGGAGCATATCAAAAAACCCCTATTTGGATAAACAATCGACATTCCTTTACCATCGACATTGTTACTTCGTGATGGATCGCATAGCTTGTCTCTGGTTGCCGTTGAACGATGATTAGAATTGATTATGGAAGTAAATCGAACTTTCAAGTCGTCCATCACTTCCTACATTGGGGCAATACAATGCCACGTTTAATTGCAGTAAAAAGTTTTTTTTTCTTTCCTTAAATCAATATTCCATCCATTTAGTATATTTTTGTCCGTCGTGAACCGTTTCAAATTAATTCCCCTTCACAATTATCAGAGGGAGAGGCCTAGAGCGTGGCGTTCGCGCTGTTGGTAAAATCGATGACCCACTCTATGAACCGGTACCTTCAGCCCACACCCATTCATTCTAATCACGATTTCTCAGCTGACAGCTGCCAACCCCGAAGGGGGGGTTCCAGCTACTCTGTTGCAAGGAAGTGACCAACGAGCGACACACCATAGCGAACAAGATTACGACCGACCGATCATTAGTCGGCCGGGTCATTGGGATCGATTAATTGGTCGTGCGTAAAATGTGACCGGCGGACAAACAAACGCACTCGAAATCGGCAGGATGACAGCGACCCGACGTAGCTGCGTCAATGGAATGATTTACATTTGAACGGTGTTAACGCAAAGAAGCGTTTGAAGGCTCCCTGGCTGCTGGGCGAAAGATTTATAACCGTTCGCGGTTACCTTTCGCCTGATCCAAACGAAGGTCGTGTTTACTGCTGCGTACGAGGACATTAGGAATTATCGGATTCGCCATCATCGCCGTTGGAAATTGTATCCGTTTGTCATTTATTTAGGATTTTTTTTGTTTTGGGACACAATGCAACATTTTCGAGCAAAAGCATGTGTTTCCTTTCCACGATTCCAAGACTAACCGTTTCCGTTGGTTCCGATTATTTCGATCGAGGTTCGAGCTTTGCCAAGCGTGTGCGCTTGAGAATGTAAACTTTCGTTACGCAATCTGACGGTTGATGGGAATTGTCCAATTAGAAAATTAAAAAAAAAAACGATGAAGTTTCGGAAGCCTTATTCATAACTGGCCAAACCTTTAACCTCGGGCGATGGTGCAGTAGCAGCAGCACCAACCGGAAGCTTGTGTAGTATGCATTGGTAATGTTACGCGATCGTTTACTTGATCGAATGGTACGTACGCCCGTAAACCCTGTAATCTTACGCTTCGGAAAGGTGCTCAAGGAAAGCCGATAACAGCGACGCACTGGGCAACACTTTAGACAAATTGCTTTCAAGAAAATGGGGGGGCGTTTGTTGGCTGGTACGTAGTACATAATTACTAGTACCGATTGAATAAGGAAAAGCGGCGTCGAATCGAACTATGGTGAAGATGTTTGGTAGCGATTGCTGACTTTGATGGTTAATGATAGATATTACGCCTTGGGATATGGATTGGTTGTGTTTATATTTCTTACTTACAGTACTAGGTGTACAATAATTCTCCCCTAAAGCAGCTGTAAGTTATTGCTGCAATTTTGTTCCCACTTAGGAGCATTTGCAAATCCGTCATCGACTGCTGGTTGCGGTGTAATGAGAAACTGGAGACCGATTGTCTAGCTGCGCGTGGCACACATATTGATATGGCAGTGTAAATTTCAAACAGATAATTATGAAAATTCAACACGACCCTTATCAAGCCATAAATTGCGCGTGGCTCAGCTTCTTAAGAAGGGGGCATCTTGATGAGAATTTACCAACGGTGTGACTTTTCTCAAAGCTAAACTCACAAAAAAAACCGCCCAGATCGTTGCACTCGCCTACGATCGGGAACATCTTGTGAAAGCAATGTACTTTCCATGCCAGCCTAGTTCGGCGAGGTTGCGAACCACTCCTGCCGGGAGGTTGTTGTTGTTTGATTAGGAAAAAAAAGACAAACAATTCACCATTTGTTTGAGCATTTGCAAATCGACACACGCTAACACGTGCCAACATGGGTTTGAGTTTGCGCTTTGCGCGTTCCCAGCTAACCCAAAAACGCACCGCGCCGTCTTCGGTTTCTATCGTGGGTAGCTCGGATTTGTTTTGGGTCTTTGCTCAATATGGGAACCGTAGGTACAATGTGCAACCCACAGTGGCCCAAAGTTCCGAGCCACGGTTAGATTGTACTTTCCGGATCGGTTGTGCTGTTATGACATGGGACCGGAATGCAATGCAGTTAGCAGCACGACGGGCAGCAGTGGCTTTTGCTAAGCACGAGCAGTGATTTGTTTGCATTTTGAGTGAGTGAGTGCGCTGGGAAAGTATGGGGTGGTTTTTGCATGGTTTGTGTAGAGCCCGTGCAACTAAGTTTGCCGTTGCGTTTAGCATATTTGAGTAAGCATGTGGCGTACGATTAGTGCGGGTCAGCTTTAGGGCTTTGTGTAGCTAATGGCATTGTCATTCGTGCTGCTAGAATTTGCTTCCGGCAATTGTAGGTTTGTTTCTTCCGGAAGCAATTGGTTTTTATAGCAGAATGCCATAAAATTGAGCAAAATATTGAATAAATTTGCCTGCATTTGCATTTTTGGATAATATTTAGTAGCCAGAAAGGCCAACTGCTGAAGTACAAATTTAACCGATCCAGGTTGATCCAGATCCTATCCGAACCGTTGTTATATAGTAAGGACTGACTATCCAACTACGTGGTATAAACAAGTCTAGTAGAAATCCATTAGGTGTTCGGCATTTGCCACTTAGTAGCAGGTCGTTAGGCCAAGACGTAGTTTGACAGGTTTTGTGTTATCCAGCGATAAAAAAGCTATAAAATTTGCTATATTAATTGTCTTGGTGTCTAATATTTAAAATAAAATGCATTGGTAATTTTACATAATTCTTTGTAGGTTAAATTAAATTTATTTTGTTTACCAATGAATATAATATTAAAACCAATACATCCTTTTAACAGCTTAAAGGGAACAGTTCGTTTGAAAAAACCCCCGAATGGTGTCAAGTGGCTTCATCAAAAACAAACACAACCAATTGGAACTTGCACCATACAATTGTGCTTAATTCCTATACAATTGCCATTTAACCAGCCGGCGAAGTGTCACAACACTGCATCCGCTGCGAACAATACGCAGCGACGCGATTCACAACTCGATTAGCAGTTTCCACACCGAAAAAAGGGCTCAATTTGCTAACGGCGCGCGATTTTGTGTTAACAAGCCATGTCCACCCGCAACCGTGCAGTTGTGTGTGTGTGTGTGTGTTTGCTAATCTTCACTGCTGCATCATCGCGACACAATGTTGAGCGGTATTGGGGCAATCCTTTCATCCTTCGTTAATTTTCACCCACCGTACCGCACACACAAACTCGCCGAAAACTAACCCAGCTTTTAAGCTCTCGCAAGCAACCAAGCTAGCTAATAATTTGGGAGCATCGCTGGTTTTTTTTTTCATTTCTTTTTTCGTCTCCTCAGCATATGTGTGTGTGCCCTAAATGGCTACAATTGAGCGGTACATGCTTTTTGCTGTCTTGCACAACTGACACCAGTGAATGAAGTTAAAAGGACCGAAAGATGCCAACCGCACCGGGCAGACACTGGGGAACCATTTGAACGCCTACCGAACCAAAACGGGGTAGCATCTCGCTAATGAGTGAGCACATTTTTGCTTCCAGATGGGGAAGCATGATGGTACGGGTGGTATGAAACCTATCCAGCGAGAAGTAATGCCAATGTCAGGCGGTAACTCTTTCGTATGCTGCTCTGCTAGGGTTCGACGTACGAATGTGCCGACGAACGGTGGAGCGGTACCATGTGCGAGACTGCTTTTACTGATCTCGAACTCGTTCGTCATCGATCGTCACTGATATTGATCTTCACGATTGAAACATAAGCAGCGAGCCATATCGGTGAGGCTCCCCATCGAGAAGTTGCATGTTTATCGGTGGCAATTATGAAGAAGATTATCATCGACACCGCTCACCGCGTGATTGCTGACCGTGTTGCTGTCGTCTCCGACACATCATTATAGCTGGAGAGAAGTGGCAGGGAACGAGCGAGGTGGTGTGATAGGTTGATTGATTGGTATCGAGACGCACCGGATGCCGGTGATTTATGCCGCTACGGTAGCGTTTAATGTCTTAATAGCAAACGATCCTCTCAACGGGCTAGAGACGATACGGAATGATGATTGACATTAGGCAATGAATCACTGTATCAGGATATTGTTCGTAATTCGATCAAAAACGGTGGCAAATTGGAAAGGAATTTGTATACTTAACGCCAAGAAGGACAACGCTTTAATGATCCATTTGAATAATACAATAACGATCGTTCAATACTCTTGCAATTGTTATTCAAATCGCAAGCGCAAATGTGAATCAAATTTTACCACAGAGCGCGGTGCAAGGCCGATGGTTTGATTTATGGTACACCTCGTACAGCTGGACGTACGTTTAGTGACCTCTCTCGCGCTTGCCTGTACTTAGTGCACCTGAAAACTTCACTGCCTTCACCACCGAACCTGTTAGTCAACCCGTAAAACTCGATCAAAGACGGCCATTAACATTGGGTTTATTGAACGAACAAAAATACCCCCCCCCCCCCTCCTCCAGGTTTCCACAGCATCCCTCAGCCGGCCTTTTCCATGCTTTTCACACAGCCCACGAGCAAGTGTGGTTTTAGCAAAACATATTCGTGCTTTATTTTGTTGGCAGTGGCGTGAAAGCTTCGTTGCGCTGGGTGCGTGGATTTTTGCACAACATAATTCTCCTGGTCCTGGCGAGTTTTTTAACGCGGTTTTTTTTTTAAAGACACTACACGGTACACCAAGGTCGTGACGAAGAATGTTGCTCTCCCACTAATCGGGTAGGTAGGTAGCGTTTGGTAAACAGAATTTACCAATTTACCAATCGCGATCAATGGATAAAACGGTAACTCTCGAGCTCCGATCACTCAGGAGGGATGGGAGAATTACTCAATACGGAGGGAGGCTAGCGCGATGATCCACTTGGACACCACGAAATGCATTCGTGATCGTGAAAATGAAAAAGAAACGAAACGGCGCAAAAGACATAGCTAGACGGGCGAAGTGTAACATCATCATCGAATCTGAATGTCCAGCATCAAATTCGATTGGCGATCGATGGTGATTGTAAAATTTGTTTCATCAAAACTGGAACAATGAAGCCATTTTTGTGTGTGTGATGCAATGAGGGTTTTGCATTAAAATAATGTGCGTTTAAGCTTTTCTTTTTAAAGGAAAAATACGATAGACGGAGAAGAATTCGCTTGAACGCGCTTCGCTTGTATGTTTGTGCTCTACTTGAAAGCATGGGTTGTAAATCAATGAGCTGAACTTAACATTGAAACATTCTATCTCAACCCAAGGCTTACCTTTACTACAGTGCGAATGTGGCTAGTGGCGAGCCATGGACCACCTCAAGCACTATTGCCCACCGGCGGTAGTAAGAGAGTAAACATTAACCAAAAAACCACCTCCAAATACATTCGCGATAAACAGGGTTGGTGTGATACTCACGCACAAAGTGTTAAGCACACTCATTACTTCAACATCATCACTCGAGATTATAACCTTAAGAGCAGCAGTCCACATGTACATGACTCCCGGTACCATTATGGTGCAAATTACCGGCTCGATCAGTGATGCAAAAACCGCTCAACTTACTGGCTCGATCGATGATTTGTTCGCAATGACTCATTAGCGTCATAATACGACACATTTAGCGAGCGTACGGCATGCCCTGTCCTGAAGACCCCCCCTTTTGGCAGGACTCTCAAAATACTTACTGCCAATTTGCGAAGCATTAGAAACTGAACTCTGCAATGTTCAGTGTTTAATGACATGTGATAATTGGATTTGAGATCCAACACGCTGCTTTGCCGGGTACCTTTCTGATGCCGATCTGGTCAAAGTGATGCCCTGGGCCTGGACGAGTAATTAATAATCGAACATAAAGCATGTTGCGTTCATGATACTGCCGGCAGTCATTACATGTGCTGCGATGTGAAGGAATGGCTTTTCTCGGTTCTTGCTGCAAACTGGAACCATCCGACCACTCACGTGCGATGCCTGGTGGTCTAGCTGTCAAATCGCGTACCATCTATGCGGCCGAGCCAACCCGATCGCGTTAACGATCGCGCGGAAAACCCATTGGTTTTGCTTTCGTTTCGTAAATTGCGTTACCGTCACCTACAACTGTGCAAGGTTGAGCGGTTCTGTTGAGAGCCTCGGCCTAGCGGCCTGAAGGTTTTGCCGAGAGCGGTTTAGTTTTGCAGCAGCTGTCATTATCATGTCCTAGAGAGGAAATTGACGGTCGCCTCGGCATGCGCTACTGAGGCGTGATGTAAGCAACTGCTAAGGGATCGTAGCGCTTGGACAGCAGGTTGTAAAAGCATTTCTACACCCGGTGACAATGGTTAATATTTGCTTAGTATTTTAAAGTCTAGCTTTTGGAAAGGCAACAGCCATCTGTGACACAATAGACACCTTTATCTTAATCTACAAATGTTGTTAACAATATATTAGAAAGCACGAGCAAACACACACGCACGCCATAATTGCGTGCAAGTGTGTCCTACAAAAAGGAAAATCAAGATTAATAGCTGTTGAGCTTCTGTGTGGAGTACCTAAGGACTCCCTTCCTAAACGGGTTAAGCAAAGGCAAAGTTGTAAGCAATCATTTACACTTTCATTCGACCTGTCAACTACTAATGGAATCGTCGGCTACTACAGAAACCGGATCACAGAAATGGAGAGTAAATTAACAAAATTCGATTGCGTTCGAATCTTGCATGTGAAAGGATTCCTATATTATGCCTATTCCTATCCGATTCGGGAGACTGTTTTGGAGATGGTGCACAAAAACACGAAACTAGTTCACAAACGAAAAAACCTGGTCCCTGATGAAATTGTCTTCTTGCTATCTTTCCATTCACCGAAGAATCAATTTGTGGCAAACAAGTTGAAGGTTAATGCTAGTGAAAGTCAAATCCGTAATACGATCGGCGAAGCAAAGCGATGGTGATGGCATTCCATTAAGAATGCACGAGTCCGAGTTCTCTCCTCTTGACGCTGTCGGTAGCGCCGTCCATTGTGAATGCCACCGATGTGAAACAATTCCTGCAAGGGGGGAAAGATTCCGCCGGGCATGAGAAAATCTATCTAGAGCTCGATACTATCTAGACGCGCCGTGATCGTGATCGAGATTGGTTAAGACACAGAGGGACGTCGATCACCATCCGTCATTCCGGAACTTCTAGGCTCTGAAAGGTACCTAAACGGCACCTTTTACTAATCTGACTGTTACTACCAGGTGCCGATCGTATCGGCATCCCAATCCATATCCATAAGCTAATTGGAGGACCTCTCTGACTACGATCACACATATTGATCGGATTTGCATTAGTTTTTATAGATAAAAAACTGCTTACTACTTCATCTAACCTCGACGAACGACGACCACACGCTGCGGGTGATGCATGATCTTATCCAAGGTCGTAAAACCTTATGCCTCTATGCCATATAGCAGCACAGTTGGTGATCTATTTAGGTGTCAAAAATTTGGAGAGACCTAATAAATTGCTGGTTTAACTCAATCCACCAAATCGATTCTTGGTGACTCGACTAGAAGCGTGCAAATGGCGGATAGAATCATTATAGTCATTCGTCACATCAATAAAGACACAAATAACTCTATCAAATCCCCTTCTGGCACGTAATAGGTAGGAAGCAAATTAAAAAAAAGAAGGCAAACCCCACACCACCCAGGATAATCAATCTCCTTTCCAAGCGATCCGGTGTCCGGTTCACGCTGTTTTAACCGGTAGCCAAAACCAATCGCTTCGCTACGATTTACAAGCGGCGGAAAAACTTTAAATTAATTAACAGCGCACGAGGCGTTAGGCCAGGACGGCAAATAATGCCGCGGACAAGCATAAACAATATCGCAGGGTTTGCTGAGCGTGGTATGCTACCGGGGAGAGCGCGTTTAAACGGTGCCTCTCGAGCAGAATTGCCCTTCAGATCACCATACCGAGAAGGTCTTACATGCCCGGACGGACGGTCCACGGAGGGAGTCTCTTCGATCGTAAAACTAATAAACCATGCCCACCACTATAGTACCCCGGGCAAGAATTGCTTCCCGATCTCGTGCAGTCGTAGGTATGGATGTCGCGTTTCGAGACAGTCGTAGTATTACATAATTTGTTACCCAGTGCGATCACTCCACGCTACCCCATGGCACGATTCACCCGGGCAAGACTTGCCGGGGGTATTCTCGATTCTCGCGGGGCCGATTTTGTATGCGGTCGTATTTCTTTGTCGCACACTTTAGGGGGTTCAGAGTTTGCACTACTTATTCCCAGAGAGCCTTCCGAGTTGTGCATGGAATTCAGTGAATAAGGGCTGTAAGTGGGGGAAAGGGGGAGGGGAAGTCATTGTGCAAAGGCACGAAATGCAGGCGGCCAGATCACCATCCCAGCTGAACCAGAATGCCACCGTACTGATCTCATCGAATGTAGGTTGAGCATGTTACTGTTTGACGGGGTCCCTTCGTCACCTTTTGCATACACTTACAGCAAGCACAAGTAACTCCCAGTGCCATGCGAGAAGGAAGGCTTCGATACTTGAAGTACCACGATTTGAGCACCGATGCGAAACGACTGATAAAATGTTCTTTTCACCAGTGGTTGCGAATCGGGGTCCTTTGGTGCACACGAGCTGCACTTTTGCATTCGAGTCTCCCTTGTCCGGGACAGGTTGAGAGTTTCTGAGAACTCCTTCTAGGGCTGCGCGTGAGCACACACCCGCGCAGCACTGTGAGTCGTGTGAGTAAGGTCAATATAAAATTGCTGTCTTCCTGAATTTATAACGCTTGTGTGGACACATCTGCAAGCCCGGCCATAAGTAACTAATGGAGAAGTATAACGATTCGTGTCATTATCTGTCAAACTAATAACCCTATGCAGCACAAACAAAGCATAACTCAGGAAAGGGAAGCAACAGCAAAAAAGAGCATAAGCAAGAATTAATCATAAAACCACAAAACCCACAGTCGGAGCTCTAATACCATTGTACGGCTTGTAATTCCTACAAGCCGACACCCAGATTGCTAGAACGCTGGACACTGAGGAAAATACATATAATGGCATTGCTACCCAACGACAGTACTGACGTCCTTGGAGCGAGCGATACAATCAATACCGTACCATTATTTGGTTGTTTGACCAGGCCTGGCAATTACTCGACCTATTCTTACTGATCATACAGCCAGGCTCATGTCTTCATAATCAAAAACCAGCGGGGAGTCAAACGGGCGTGAATCACGCACAGCCTCAGCACGGTGAATACAAAAAGAATTAAATTCAATCTTCAGCGTCCGGATCGTAGCACGGGGTGGGATGAACGTTTGAAGGTCGCATGCACAACATCGGCCATATTGCATTTGGGCTATTAGAGATAATTTTAAGTGTACGCTCCATTTAAGGAAGGAATTTACCAGTGCGCTGTGTACCGTTGCAAGTAATTAAGCATCGAAATGATAGTCATACACTGGTTGGAGTGTCGCAGGTGTGACGTTCTTGTACGACATGCAATAAAATGTGTACGTTATAGTGCACCGTGACCTTGCCGACACGATAAGAAGTTGAAGTAAATGAAGGTGTCACTTAACGGAAGGTGATGGGAAACTTTTCATCAGTACTGCGGTGTTTGTGATGGAAATTAATAGAGCCATTTCGGATGTCTTTTGAAAGCATAAAGTTCCCTCTGTTGCGCAACATGGAACAGTTGTGCCGGGCAACTAGTAGCATTAGAAACTTGAAGTTCGAAACCTGAGAGTGTCAACGCGTTGAGAGTATTTAAAAACACATCATCAATCAGCTCAAGGTATGATGAACGGTTGAGACCTCGCCAAAGGAGTAATTAAGAGTCAAAAGGTGGAGGAAACAAACTCGGCCTAGGCGTTTCCCTCAACCAACAAGAGAGTACCAATTTTGGGAAGGAATTTAGTATCGCCTATTGCTGACAAAATGCACACACACACACTCGCTCACACAAATCTATTTTACTTCTAACCTTAAAAACAAACACACCGGATAGCGGCAATTATATTTCACAAACGCCATAACACAAACGGGTAATTGATAAAAGCGCACGCGAACGGTTGCAAACGTGCCCCCAAAGCTTGTCGACATTGAATAAACATGAACTCCTTCGAACAGGCAAAAGCCTCCCAGCACTGAACAACAAACACCTTCCCATCCATTGTAACACTAGTGCGAGAATCGAGGAAAAAATTAAAGGCGGTTTACTGGCGTGTTAACAGTTGGGCGCGCTTAACTGTGTGTGGACACATTGCTGCAGCTGCACACACAACCTCCAGTTGCGGTTGCACCGAGATCACAAGCCGGTAGATGAATTATGAATCTGTTTTCCATTTTGAAAGAATGCGCCAAACGGCATAACGCCATAGCGGGTACGGAAAGCACGTGATAGGAGAATTCGAATTACCTCAGGCCGCGTGTTAGGCAGGCTTTTGGTAACGCATGTGCGAGAGCAACTGCCAGCCATACACCGCGTACTCTGCTGATTACCGCTGATTGTGTAAAATGGATCAAAGCAAACAATCAATTGCACTTCTCAGCGCGTGTGGCAATCGTTTTGACATTTGAGGTCAAAGTGTATGAAGTAGGATAAAGAAAAAAAGCTTAACAAATCAAATCTTAGCTGTCTGGCAGGTGGAGAGCATTTTTCAAAGTAATTGTTTCCAATATCGAACCGGTGGTCTCATTAGCTGTTCTTACTTGTTCTTCTACCCCTTACAGATGATGCTGTTTGTAGTAGCATCAGCGTTGATCGCCCTTAGCCAGGTCGATGCAGTGAATGTGGCTACCTCGTACAGCGTGGTCCACCACGATCAACCGGCCGCACAGCCCCGTCTGCTGCAGAAAGCTTCCCATGTGTATGCACCGTCGGCTCACGTCGTTTCTGCCAGCCACTCGTACAGCCATGCTGCCGCCCCACACTACGCGTAAGTTTGACAGCTGCGTTACTTTTAATGTCCGCACCGTATTTGATCTTCGAAAATTGATCTTCTATCTCTAGCCCACTGGTGAGCAAAACTCGCTACACCGTTCCATTCTTGAGTGCACTGCAGGCCCAACCGCAGTGTCCGGCACCGCCGACCTGCGTCAAGTCGCGCTACCGCACTCTGGATGGTTCGTGCAACAACCTGCAGAACCCGACTTGGGGTACCCCGAACCGTCGTTACGGTCGTCTGCTGACGCCGAAGTACGGTGATGGCATTTCCCTGCCAACTGTTTCCGTTACCGGAGAGGAACTGCCGAACTCTCGTGTTGTGTCGCTGGTTGCCTTTGGCGAACAGGACATCCCCGATCCGGAGTACACTCTCGCCAACATGCAGTGGGGACAGATCATGACGCATGACATGAGCATGCAGGCCGGTGGTACCCAGTCGAGTAAGTATGGGCCGATTGCCGGAAGAAGAGCATTGCCCTTATTAGCATTACCTCTCCACAGAGAAACACCCGACCAGATGTTGTACTGACGATGGCAAGCTGATTGGCAAGGAGCGCGCCCCGAGCAGCTGTTACCCGATCATTGTGCCGGAACACGATCCAGCTCACTCGCAGACGGAAACCGAATGTATCAACTTTGTCCGCACGCTGACCGATCGCGAGGATCAGTGCACACCGACCCATCCGAGCCAACCTGCCGAACAGCTGACGACTGTCACCTCCTATCTGGATCTGTCGCTCGTGTACGGTAACTCCGATCAGCAGAATGCTGGAATCCGTGCCTTCACCGGTGGACGTATGGCTGTGGTCGAACGTGACGGTTACGAATGGCCACCGAATAACCCGAACGCTACCACCGAGTGCGAGAACGAATCGCGCGACGAAGTGTGCTACCTGGCGGGAGATTCTCGCGTTAACCAGAATCCGGGACTGACGATCATGCAGATCATTCTGCTGCGTGAGCATAACCGCATCGCCGATCAGCTGCAGAAGTACAACCCGCACTGGGACGATGAGCTGCTGTTCCAGGAAGCGCGCCGTATCAACATTGCCCAGTACCAGCACATCAACTACTACGAATGGCTGCCAATTTTCCTCGGCTGGGAGAACATGGTCAAGAACCGTCTGATCTACCGTGTGAAGGGAGGCGAGTACATCAACGACTACGACCCAAGCCAGGACCCCTCAGTGCTGAACTCGCACGCTACGGCCGCCTTCCGTTACTTCCACTCGCAGATTGAAGGACGTCTTGAGTAAGTATGCTAATTTTGGGCGTTTTCAAGGCCAAGCACTAATCGGTGTATATTTGCACTTTTTTCTTTGTTGATAGTTTGGTATCTGAGATCCGCAAGCCAACTGGTTCGCTGCGTTTGAGCGATTGGTTCAACCGTCCCTCGATTATTGAAGCCGGCGACAACTACGACTTCCTGACTCGCGGTCTTGCCACCCAGCCTGAGGAACTCACCGACACGAACTTCGATGCCGAAATCAAGCACTTCCTGTTCCGTCGTGGACGTCCATTCGGTGGGGATCTGCGTGCTATTGACATTCAGCGCAACCGTGACCATGGTCTGGCTGGCTATAACGATTACCGTGAGTTCTGCGGTTTCAAGCGCGCCTCCACCTGGGAAGATTTGATGGATCTGATTTCGCCACAGGTTAGTCTTGTGTTTCGGGTGTTTGTTTTCCGCAGAACTTTGCGCTGACGGTGTGTATTTTTTACTATTTGCAGGACGTTTCCAAGCTTCAGTCGCTGTACGCTAGCATTGACGATATCGATCTAACTGTCGGTGGTTCGCTGGAGGCTCACGTCAACGGTGCCCTTGCCGGACCTACCTTCCTGTGCATTCTGACTGAGCAGTTCTACCGCACGCGTGTTGCCGATCGGTTCTTCTACGAGCGCGGCGATAAGGATCTGGCCTTCACTCGCGAACAGCTGGCCGAACTCCGCAAGGCCAGCATGGCGCGCCTGTTCTGCGACAACGGTAACCACGTAGCGTCCATGCAGCCGAAGGCGTTCCTGCGAATTTCCCACAGCAATCAGGTGGTTCCGTGCCAGCAGATCCCGGAAGTTGATCTGTCGCTGTGGAAGGACCTGTCGTACGATAACAGTCTGAACTCGTTCCACTATTTCCACAACTACAAGAAATAGTTTCAGCATGTATGAACGCGAAAGTGTGTAGTTCCGCCCGCGCACCAACTCACCTCCCACGTGCACGTTTTCTCTCACACCCACTTTCTGACGCACCTGGCGCACGCCGCATTATACAGTGCGATCGTAACTTTGTTAGAAGGTTTGTTAGAATGTGTGTGGGTGTGTAGTTTTTGTTGTTATTTTGGCCGCCGCTCTCTTCAACCCCTTCTCTCACCCTCTATCCCCGAAATTGTTGTGCGCAAAAGCGGTAACGCAACTATTTTGCACGGGGAAGGCACGCTTTTTGAGTGATATTGCATGTAGCGAAAAATCTAAAACATACTCCTCTTTAGTGCACCGTCCACCTCATCGTTGATCCACTATCATCTCTTTCATGCGCATCTATGATCGACACTTCTGCTGCATATTATGCACTAATATTGACCGATCCCACTCGCCCAGCTAACCCGTCGTGCACCGATCCATGCCGCTCCATTGTGTGACATGTCCTCATCTTTTGCTTGTTGGCATGTTTACCCATGGTAGCAGCTTCTCCCAATACCAAACAATCGATTGCCAGTGTGTAAGTAAGAAGAAAATCTACTAAAAGGGACCTTGTTGTCGGTTTTGTTTGTATTTTTTTTTGCCATATTCGTTTTTCCCGGCCACCAGACGCTGGTGTTGCCAGCCGGTTCATGATGCAATCCCACTCCAAATGTGCACAGTTTTTGCTACGATAAGTTTTTGTTCTCAAAACGATCACACTACATATTTATGGTGCATCATTTATTTTAAGCATCAAAACAGCATCCGACGTAAATGTAAGAAATTGCGCAAACTTTACTCGATATCAAGGAAAACTGAATACTACTCATTCCCAATTCCCCAGACAAATTTCTCCATTATTTACTGATCATATCATACTCCGTTCTTTTCCATCACATCTTCTTCCTCTCCGTTTAGTGTAGTGGTAAAACGAAATAGTGTTATTTAAAAACAAATGAAATTATATTAGCTGTAGCTGTATGTTGTTTTGTGAATAAAGTTTCCTAACTTAAATTAAAAAAATGAAATTAAACGTGAGTGGTTGATACAGTTGTGCTTCTGATTTAAAAGAGCATGGCCGAGGCGATAGCGTCATCGATCGTCACAAGACAGGACTCCGTTCCTCTGTCTCGGTATCGTTGGATTGCTTACCGTATCGTGAAGTCTAGTAAGTCCTTCTGCGTGGAGTTCGAAAAACATTGGAGTTCTTCACATTGCATCACATTTACATCTCTTTAACGCGCAGCGCCGACTCCAAGGTTTCGATTTCAAGTTGGATGAGGCTCTTAGCAGCCGTTCGAGCATCAGGAAGAACCCCTGCTGTGCCGATGCGCGACATTCTGGGTCAGAAGGACTACTAATACGCGCAAATGCTGTCCGACGTCGTCAAAGATATTGGAATCACCCTTTGATCCTTCCCCTAATCCCTTAAGCTGTTATCCCTCGGACTCTAAGCTGTTGTTGGTGGTCTTGATGCTGCTGATATGTATGGAACGGGTTCCCTCTGATCTCCACATGTTGTCAGGCAGACAACCAGGTACGCCAAAGGTTTGGAGCTTTGAAGCTCACTAGCAACATTGTTTCTATGGTGTTTCTCTACGAAAAGGTCCTGACAATAAGGGACAAGAAAAAGGGATGATACAAAGGCAACATTCACGACGCAAAAACCAGAGAAAAGCGTAATGGCAACACAGTTTCAACCAAGCCTACCCGGGATAAGGTGTATGCAAATGGTGAGAGAAGGAAATATCTTCCACCCAGCTGTAGTTGCATGAATTCTTAGATAAACGGTTGGCTTTTAGGGCGGCCCGGTGGTGGACGAGCTCGGTGAATTCGAGAGCGGCGCCGGTTTTTACATGGCAGAGGAAAGATCCGAATGGGATTGATGTCTGGTCCTGCCGTTTGAAGACCTAACGATGTGACTTACGCCCCTTATTCATCGAACGTTGGAAAGGTCAAGTGACAGCGGCATGGGTCTTTGGACGGCAGGACTGAGGTTCAAATCCCATCCAGGCCGTTCCCTCGTAGTTGTGGGCTGACTACCCAACTACGTGGTATCGGCAATTGTAGTAAACCATTCGATGGACGGCGTGACCTGGAAGGTCGTCAAACCTAAAGGAAGTAGCTACGCTACCTCCTTATACTTACTCTATAAAGATATTTGTTGGAACTGCATTAATGTTGCTCCATCGAAATTGATACAGTCATGACAGTCTGTTGCTCAAAGAATTCAAATTAACGATCGCATGACAGGCACGATTCAAACAACTACACGGAATCTTAAGCACACTACAGGGTTTTAAGCAATGGATAACAATAATTTTATAACTGCTAGCGCTTATGCTGGAACGATGACAAAGCAACTAAGCGTAACTAATTAACGACGGGAATAATTAATGAATAGTTCGCTTGTGCTCTTACCAGCATTTCTCAATTGACAAGTAACATGTTTTTCTTGGACATATACCAAATAAAGGTGTGTAGTATCTAGTGAAAACAACTGCACAAACAAATGGGCAAATGAGAAAAGTTGCAGTCGTATACATTGCTTCATATAGCGTACCTTTAGTTGGATGGCTGGAGCTAGATCATTTATTTAGCTGGAAGTTAAAGATTACAGCAATCTCATCATAGGATTCCAATGATTATTAGAGGTTCCTTTTAGAATGTTTAGAACAGCTAGAGAAATGTGTGCCATGACCCAACTAGAAAAATAACACTACAAAAAATCTTTACTTACACGTGACATGATGATTCAAACGATTGGATTGTTATCGCCCACATGCACTTTTTGGCAGGTGGAATCCCTAAAATGAAATTGAGAGGGTACAACTTCTAGCAAAAAAGTAACTCTAAAACATCGCTATCAACACAGCAGAGCGATCTGTGTTACAAAAGGTGGAGCTTATTTGTGGATCAATACTGAGTATTGTACTCGTGAGAAAAGTAACAACACATTTATCATAAGATACGCTGATTGTTTGCGGATGTCAATGGTGAAAATGTCGCATCCGTCTTATACCGCCCGATCGATCAATATAAAAGGAGCATCCTCTTCGATCGTACCGGTTCAATGCAGGTCCTGTAAGTCCAGTCGATAGCGACAGGAAAAAGGTCTGCAAAATGTGGTTCTTGTCCAAAGCATTTCTAGTGTTTGCCATCGTAGTACGGAACGCTTTGGCACAGTGTGACGTAAATTCACCGTATCGTACGTTCGATGGTACCTGTAACAATCTGCGGAATCCGACCTGGGGAGCAGCCAAAGTCCCGTACGGTAGGTTACTGCCAGCGGAGTATGGAGACGGTGTGTCCGTACCACGTCGTTCGAGAACGGGAGCTGAGCTGCCCAGTGCCAGATTGCTATCGCTGACATTATTCAACGAGCAGAACATTCTCGATCAGAGGACTACGCTGGTGAATATGCAGTTCGGTCAGCTGGTGGCTCATGATATGGGATTTCGAGGGGAAAGTGAGTGTTGCTAGTAGGGATGTATTTTGTGCCGTGCGAGCATAGTATCATATGTTTGTGTTCGACAGGTTCCGACACAGTACCTTGTTGTCAAAATGGACGAGTGGTGGCGAACCCTGGGAAACGATGCTTTCCGATCTCCGTACAACCGAACGATCCCGTTCTGTCTGCCGAAAGGATACAGTGTCTAGATCTTATACGAACGCTTAATACATGTGACGTCAACCCAGCTGCTTGTACAAACGGGCAACAGGCCCAGCAGTTGAATGATGCCACTTCGTTCCTAGATTTGTCAGTCGTTTACGGAAACAGTGCCCAACAAAATGCTCCGCTTCGAGCGTATGTTGGCGGTCGGCTGAAGGTGGACAATCGAAACGGAACCGAATGGCCTCCGAGACATCCACGGTCGAGTACTGCCTGTACGCTGAGCCGCGCCACAGACACCTGCTATCTGACCGGTGACGAGCGCAGCAATATTACGCCGGAACTAACGATCCTACATATAGCGTTCCTGCGGGAACACAACCGTATCGCACAACAGCTGTGCAAAGCCAGGCCTTTGTGGAATGATGAGAAGGTGTTTCAAGAGGCAAGACGCATCAATATTGCACAGTATCAACATATCGTGTATTACGAATGGTTGCCGTATTATCTCGGACCGGATTATATGTACCAGCGGGGTTTGCTGTTTCGTAGCTATGTGAATGATTACAACCCGTCGATAAATCCTACTGTGCTGAATGATCACGCAAATGGTGCTTTTCGGTACTTCCACTCTTCGATTGTGGGTAGCCTGAGGTATGATGCCGGTTAGAGCACTAAGAATAAGAAGGGTTTTGATAACAGTTAGTTTGATTCTTTGCTTGGGACAGCCTTTACCAGGAATCGCGAACCATTGCCGGTTCGATCAACTTTAACGATCACATATTTAACCCTACGATTCTGGAGCGAAACGATGGTTATCGGATGCTGACGCGTGGCTTGACCACACAACCGATGGGACGCAATGATCCGAGCTTTGATCCGGAGGTTAGACACTATATGTTCCGTATGAGCGCACGGTTTGGAACTGACATCAAAGCGTTAGATATTCAACGAAGCCGTGATCATGGAATACCGGGCTACAATATCTTCCGGCAGTACTGTGGCTTAGGACGGGCCACACGTTGGGAGGATTTCGTCGAGCTGCGTGGACCAAGAGTAATGTCTTTGAACTGTGTTATAGTACATGCTTTTAACTCTCTCGCTCTCCAAATCACTTCCTTCGCACAGGATATACAGCTCCTTAACACTCTCTATCGCACCGTGGATGATGTGGACCTTACCGTCGCTGAGTTCTTTGAGCGACATCTTCCCGGTACGCAGGCTGGCCCTACGTATCACTGCATTCTAATGGAGCAGTTCCTTCGCACAAGAAAAGGCGATCGGTTCTTCTTTGAGAATGGAAACGGGCCAGGAGCATTCACAGCACCGCAGTTGAACGAAGTTAAGAAGGCTAGCATAGCACGGATACTGTGCGAAAATTCTCCAGGCGTTACACAAATGCAGCGTCGTGCCTTCCAGCAGATATCGGATGTAAATCCTTTGGTACAGTGCTCGACACTACCCGCGCTTGATGCACGTTTGTTTTAAGATGGCTAAATACTGGGGACACATTGTATTGCTAATGTGGAGGCTTTCTCGATTTGTTATTCAAAATAAAACAAAAAAAATTTCTTACCGTTCTCGGATGTTTAAATAAAATTATCGTGTTTTTTTTTTAGAGAATAGTTTTAAAGTAAGCACAAGTCCAAACCATGTTACTTCTCATGATTTTATAGGATCCAAAGAATCATTTAAAGGAAAGAAAATTTTCTATTGTGAAGTTGCATGTCTACCTGTCAGTTTTCTGAAGCGTCTGAAAGATAAGACGCTATCGCGTCACAATTCAATACATTTCATTCTCTTACAGTTCCACACACCTTCCCTTCTCAATCTTTTGTTCAGTTTTGTTTATCAACAAATAACCGTCTGATCGGTGTACCTTATCGCAAGCGAGTGATGATTATGGCACGAGCAGCTTTGTAATATGTGAAGCAGTTCATGTGAGGCTTCGCGAGTGACAGTTACGAAACTTGTTGAGTTTTGTGTTGCAGTCGGGTTTTGTGAAGCAATGGAACAATGAAGTGCTTTGAAAAATAATTATCAGAAGTTCTAATTGTAAAGTGTGTTGCATTTTGTCAAAAGTGAAGTGTTATAGTAGGCGATTTCTTTTATTAGTAGTTTATTAGTAGTTATCATCTGTCACTAGTTGATTAACTGATGTCACTAAGCTATGACAGGAATGTGCAATAGTGTGTTTTGTGCGCTACGGAACGATGTGTGGGTTTCAGCAACTCTGGTGTGTTATAATCTGATCTGATAATGAAAATATTGATAATGCATGTAGTAGAAGCGCATGAAGGAAGTGACGTAGTTGGGAGCGATCGTTACATGACATGAAGTTGTACTGCTACATTCGTAAGCTATTCGGTAAGTTACACAGTCCAGCTGTTATAATTTCTACAATGATTCTTTTGGCTAATCTATATAAAAACCAACATTAAGCTAGAGTATTAAAAAAGATAACAAAAAGACCAAAGCAACAGATTACGTTATCGATCTGGCTACATAAAATCACGGTTAAAACTGACTCAGTTTTGTCAAACTTTAAGTGGTCGTTAACAATAAAAAGAGTTATCTTATTACTCATACATCGTGTTTATGATATGGCGTTTTCTTTAGCGCCACTTCAGCTGAATTTTTATAGATGATTTTCGACGGCAATTTTGATTCCTGAATAAACCCTCAATTTTTCAACCATTCGTTTATAAAATATTTGTCCATAAGCGTGCACGCTTACGTACTGTTGTGCATTCTCTGAACGATGTATTGCGCGTTGCATACTTTTTGGCGTTTTTGTAATAGAGAAACGATACAATCTTCCAGAGGAGTCATATTTTGAAGGTAATGGATTATTTACGATAATCTACGCAAAATTGATTAAGTTTATGCCTTTTTTATGATATACTGTAGCTTTTCCATCATCTGTAGAATATAAAATTTCAGTAATACGTCTACGATAACCCTTCTAAAAACTAACTTGAAATTTTAGGGTTTTTTAAAATGTAAATCTAGTCCTTAGATATCTTTGAGCTTAGAAAGTTTGTAAAAAAAATATTATATTTATATTGACCTGTATTTTTTTTTTACTACTATTTGCACTCTTTACAGAATCAACATTAAAGCCGCAAACGCCAGCGATAGCCTTGTACAAATACGTCTACAACCATCGAACCAATACCGAATACAACCATCATGGCCTCATCACAACTAACGACTCTAGCCATCTTGCTCAAATCGGATAAAGGACGATCTACTATCCATGGCGATTCTTATCACCTTCGTGTTGCAATGGTGATTATACTTCGGGCATACAGAATGTACCAACAGGATAGTGAATTCTGCTTTACGGTCGCGGTGGAGGTGGCGGCAGCTGGCAAATTCGACGACATACTGTACCACTTCTCATCGCCAAATCTCGGAACTGGTACGATATTCATACAGGCAAAACATAAACAGTTGATTGGCCGTGTCGGTAGGGTGACGCAACACGATCATTCTAGCGGTAGGTCCAAAGAAAACGGGGTATTAAGGCAAGGTGCACTATGCACTGCTTGGGATTCGAACGCAAGCTTCTCGATCCCGATGTACTTTCTGTCATTTCTTGATATCGGTCAGCAACTACCAAACGATGCGCGGTACATCTTGTGCACTAACGCTGGACTCGATAAGTACATTGAAAGTTATTTTACGATCATTAACCCACGGAAGGATAATTCATTACTGTTCTGCGAAGATATTGGAGCAACCTGTTATCAGTTCTCTAGAGACAAACCTTTCCCACTGCTGATCGATACATTGAGAGATTCGTGTCTCGCTAAACTTGGAAAGGTATTCGCAGGGACCATCTTTGCTGGGAAGGAAGTAACATTTAACGACACACTCGTCAACACATTTGACAGTTTGATTAGCCAATGTTTAGAACCATTGAACGAAGTACCAGGCGATAAATCAGTTATCACTTTTAGATTTAGTGAAAACTTTGTCAATGCAGATGAAATCACACCAATAGGGAAGTTTCGAGCTGCGTTTCAAAAAGAATATGCATTGCTTTTCATGAAAGGTAAATTGAAACCAAATGGCAAGACTTTCCAGGAGTTGGAAATCAAGTTCGACAGGGATTTGTTATTATTAGCTAAAAACACACAGCATAATGAGATATTTGGAAAGTTTGATCAGAAAGTGCTCGAGTTCTATGATAAGTTTCTGCTTGTATGTAACTCTTCGAACGAAGAAGATTTACGCACACAAGCGATGAGTTTGTTGCCACGGTGGTGTGATACTGAACGTGGAACCGTGTTTGATAAGCTGCAAGGAGTGTTGCTAGATGCTTTGAAGAGTCTTTATCCTGTACCATTGGATCTTGAATTTATACAAAAATGTTTCCTGAATATAGAGCTCAAGCAAAGCATCACTAGTTTGAGGAGTTTCTCAGGCGAATATCTCAAGTCATTACATCTCAAATATATTCTAGTAGACGTAGATCCCGAGCGTTTAAAAAGATCTTCCTTGTATGCGTTTCTCGAGGACAAATCTGGTTGTCTAGTTTATGAATTTAACAGTACGCTTGACTCTACAGTCACTTCCTTTATTTTGCAGCAAGCGCTGTCATTATTCAACTTTGAAACCTTATTTGTTGATAGTGCAAAGTATGAAGTAGAGCAAGATATGATGGAGACACTGCGAGATTTGTTGTCATATCTCAAGGATGTAAATCATCCTACTATTAAAGTGATAACAATTCTAGGTAAAAGCGAACGCGTGCCGGTCAATGAGACGAAAAATCTGTCAGAGAAATTTGGCCAGAAGATCATTGTAATGAAGAAGGTATCTAGAACTTCATTTTCTGATGAGACTTTAGAGGTGTTTGCTGTGAAGGATCTCTCACATGAAGCTTCCAAACAACTGTACAAAGAAACGCATCGGACGATGTTTGGAACTGTTTGCTCGTTGAGCGGAATCGTAGACGAAACTGATGATTTGAGTTTTCTATTGGAAGTGTTGAAGCTTAGCGATCACACAAGTGAAGTAAAAGATCACAATTTAAACGTGTACAATTACGGAAAGATCAAACACTGGTATATTCATCGCCATATTGTAGCATACAAATCGGACAGAATGGAAGAAGAAAATTCCTTTCATAGATTTTATCCAAGCAAAAAGGAGGTAGAGTGTGCTCTAGTCTCGCATAATGAAGAGCCCAATCCACCTGGTATCGATGTAGGCACCAATGAAAAGGTGCATATCTTCCTGAACGATGCTGGGCATGGTAAAACGTCCTACTTCACCTGGTTAGCTTGGCGTTTGTCCGGTTATGATCGATCTTTGTATGTTATCAAGTTTGTCGCAAACGAATATTCGACCGATTTCGAACGTTTGGAAGGAAGCGACATACAAAACTTTGACGATACAGCAATCGTGCGGCTACTGTATCGCTACACTCACTTAGCATTGTTTGTACCGAATGTAAACAAGCGTACAATCAAAGAAACCGATATTAATCGAGAGGAAGCTGATCGTTGCGCTAAGCTGCTGACAGTTTCAAACGGTCAGATAGTGTTGGATAAGGCCCTCGAAAAGCAGCTGTCAACGATAGAACTGTTCGAGTTGCGGTTGTTTCGAGAAAAGTTTAATGAACAGAGGCTCGTCTTAATTCTAGACGGATTCGATGAGATTGCGCCGTATTACAAGGATGTAGTTATGGACTGTTTTGCACGGTTTGTCCGTCTCGGTGGAGTACGATCCCTATACCTGCCTAGCCGACCGTATGGTTTTGAAGAAGATTTAAGAGCAACCTTCACTAAATGTCTGATGTATCAGCTGGAACCATTTTCGAGGCAAAATATTATACTTTTTTTGTACAAATTTCTTGTCAACGATTTAGACGATTACAAATCCTGGGAGAGGGCACACCGCATTGATATATTACGTGCACTTTTTTATAGTATTATTGAGGATATGACCAACGCACTAAATGTTCCACTGCTTCTGCACATGGTTCAAGTGATTCTTCTACCGGAGATCAAGAAGCGTGTGTCCAAATACACACATACGCTATCACCGAATATGTTTAAGAACTTAAAATTGGGCACTTTTCAGCTTGTTCAACTTTTCATTACCAGGAAGATAGAAATTTTAATCACAGATAAAACGGGTACAACCGATTCCGCTGTGAAGACGGCTGCAGCCAAGAAAAACCAAGAGCGTTTGAACAAGTTCATAAGGGAGCAGCATATGCTACTGGCCGTATGCGTTATATTCGACCGAAAAGATCGAGAAAAACTGCTGTCCAGTGTGGAGCACGAGCGTGTCCGGGAGGCAATGGAGGAAGTGCTCAAAGGCGATGAAAAAACTGGATTTGTTCTTGGGGTACAGAACGAGCGGCCTCAATTTCTGCATCGAATATTTGCCGAATTTTTCACAGCTTGTTGGTTGGCCAGCAACAGGGCACGCTTCCGGAGGGAGAACATATTTCAATCCCAATCGTTCTGGTCACGATCCTTAAGACAAACTCGCAAATTTTTCGACTGTATTATAAGCAAGGAAAGCGAAGGATGCGATTTTCACTGGGCGCTGGTGAATGATTCCCTTGCACAGGTTGGAGAAATGATGCGCGAAAAAGCGTTTCTTGTCGCAGTGAAAGATAAAGTTGGTCGCTTACCGTTGCATTTGGTGGAATATTTTCAAACAATCAAAATACTAGAAAAGATGCCCGTTGAGTTGGTAAACGAAACCGACGAGCTGTTTGGATGGAATGCTTTAGATTATGCATTTGTTCTAAATGAGAGAAGTGCAATACGTTGCCTCTTGAAGAAGGGTGTTAAACTTAATGCAGACACAGCTGTGTTTCTTCAGCTATGTGCCAATGATTCTGATGAATTATTAAAGCAAGGAATCAGTTATGTTTCGTACCTGGAAAAATATGGAAATCAAACAGATTCGGCGAATGAGCTCAGCGAACGTGTGGCACGTTGTATAATCAATGAAAGAATGGAAAATATTTATTATTCGCGGATAAAACTGAATTCTTTATCGATGCTGGAATATTGTGTGCAAGAAAATAATGTTTTAATGTTAAATCACATAATCAGACAAACAGGTGAGCTAGCGCAGGTTTTGGAAAGATGTGGCAATCATTTGCTCAAATTATCCTTACAGCATGAAGCTTACAGTATTACAAATTATTTGTTAGAACAGGACATCTCTCTTCTATGCCAGATTAAACTCAATTCAGCATTAGTTGGTTGTGCTAAGTGTGCGGTTGAAAAAAATCAAGTTAAATTGTTTAGAAAAATCTTCCACGAGTTGTGTATCAGACTCAAAATTTTGTGTGTTAAAGAAGAAGATATTACTGATGAATGTGATGTTCAATGGGAGGGAGAAACAGTAGAATTTCAGATTTTAATTGAATATTGCTGCTGTTCAAAAGGGTTTGAATACCAGGAGCAATTCAATTTATTTCAGAAATTCGATGAATTTGACCTAGAATGCTTCTTGGCAAATGTGATACACGTTGGAAGCGCTTGTCTGACTAGTTACATACTGCAAAAGACGAAAATGAACGTCACTAAAGCTTTAGTAAGGAAGCTTATGAAATTAATACCATTCTTCCAACGTTCAAATCATAACAATTCAATACCAGCATTCAAATGTCTTCTCAACAATATGCTCGATCTGCATCACGTCGATCAAGATGGACAAACATTGTTGGACACAATCATACAAGATGGATGCTTGTACATGATACCCTGCTTGATCGACAAAGGATTTAACCCAAAGCAGATCAATGTGAAGCATTTTATAGGGCTTTTAACCGATTTCGGACAATATTATGCAATCAATCTGTTTGTGTACCTTCAACAAAAATCGTATGTTAATTTTTTTGAAACTTTAGAAACAACACAAAATAGTATTTTCGATATAATAATTTTTAAACGACATTTTTTAATATCACAAGCGTTAATTCATGTAAAGCACTGTTGTCTTTCAAATTCTGAAAAAGAAAATGTTATGATGGATTTACTTCAATCATTGTTAGTAAAATACGAAATAGAACATGTAATGGAGCTGTTGAATGACTTTCACCAATATAGTGCCTCTCGGTGTGTAATGGAAGATAAGGAGTGGCATCTAATATATTGCTCTCTCCGTAAAAAGATACCAATTGTTTGAGTCATTACCTTTTAAGTTAGGACGCTTTTTTATGCTGTAAAAATATCCATAGTTTTGTTACAATATGGACAAAAATTAGAAACTAAGAAATGTTGACAGAAATAGTTTGCGTTTCTATGCTATTTTCCAAGTGATATTAATGACTGTTGAAGGATTTATCTAAATTTAAGAACTGTAAAATATTCTGAAATTGTTTTTATAACTATAAATGTATAAAAATGTCAGGCGATATATCGTGTTAGTGACTTAAGTGATAGGGAAATGTAGTAATATAAAAATAATTTGTTGCTTTACAATGTGAAAAAGGATTACAAAATAAAATTCATGCCCTGAAAATAATATTTCAAAAACTCTTTCATCGTCTTAAATTTGGCAAAAACAAATGCAAAAAATAAATGCAACAATGGCCAGCTATACGACCTATACGAGGCCGTCCTTTGATATGTAAAGAAAACTGAAACTTTAGCCATCGAGGAACTTACATGATTTACGTTCACCGTTACTAAAATTTTATTTTTAGGTAGCTATGTAGACCAACGTTAAGCCATCTTTGCAGATCACTCATTCATGGTTTATTATTATTTTTCCTTTTTGCGATTTAAATTATCTCGTAAGTACCAAATTGTTATTTCAATTACCTTTTTCTTCTTCAGGTTTTTATCAAATTGTTGATCATGTTAACTGAGTTTCAATTGCCATTTCTCCTATTTATCCATTATCATACAGGGTTTTGATAGTGGAAGGAGGAGCATTGCAAGGTTTTTGTGGAAATTTGCTATCATATAGGGGAATCTTACATTCAGTTAACAGAGATTTGCAGCTCGATTATGGAATTGTGCCAAACTGCTGTGGAATTTCCTCCGAACGTTTAAATGGTGAAGTGAAAAAAAAATTTAATCGTTTTTTTTAATTCAGCATGCCGTATCATTCACATTTGAACGGGTTATATGTAGCAAATAGCTGTCGAAATTGTTTACTGCCTCTCTGTAAACCAGTGCTTATTGCCAAATTCAACAGCTTCGATGCAAATTACTCCTATTTTTATGTAGAATTCCCTCGCGCGATTGAAAAGCTCCACAATGGGCTTGCAATATTTACAATCGATTATGACGGTCCAATGCCGTATTGCCGTATGGGCTTGCAATAATCCGTTATCTTTTTAAAACATTCCCCTAAGAGATTCTACCATCCCATTATATGGATCAAAATCTTGTAAGATTGATTAAGGCCAGGGAATTTAAGCGAAATAAAAAAAAAGCATCGATTTCAGCTTTTATCAAAAAGGAATACTTGTTTTAAATTTTATCAGCTACAGTAAATAAGAAAATGGCTTGAAGCTAACAGATCCAACCAGAAAAAGAAAGAACAAGAAAAAGAAGACGAAGAAAAATAATTTATGCTCAAAATTATGTGTATTTTGTAGATAAATAAAATATTTGAATATGAAACAGAATGAATAAAATGTTTATTATTTAAAAAATCACAAAACTCTTTAAATAGAAGTTTTTGATTTATGCAAAGCATTAAAAACCATTTAACTTTAAACAAAAAACATTCAAATTAAATTACAAACGAAATAAAAATGCTATTATGCACCACCGTTACAAACGTTGTGGAAAACCCTGCCCATCGGTGTAACGCTCAAGCTCACCAACACAAGCAAACCCTCCCGTTTCCTTGGTGTCGCTTGGACGGCACTTACAGCAACGCACCACACAGCTACCCACTGCGCACGCACACAAACGCACACCGAGGGACTGATAGGCCGTGGTATAAACAATGAACGCTTCAGATTTCAAAACATTCTAGCGCCGCGAAGGCGATGCAAGCGTAGCTTTTTGTTTACGTGCGGTGCAGATGTGCAGCATCGCTTCACGACAGCAGCAGCAGCAGTAGCAGCAGTGGCTTTCGATCCTCACGCGGTCGTAGTGTGTATGCGCTCAAGTGGATTCCGGTAGCCGTGTGTATAAATTAAAGTGACTCTGGTGTACTGCACCACGCATCTAAGAAGAAGTGATGAGATTGTGCTTGCTGCTTGAGATGTGATGTGAGAAGAACGTGTCGTGTGGCGTCGTGCTGCATTTGTGTCCCGCTAAGCTAATTCGCGTGTAATAGATGGGCCAATCATTCCAGCGGCCATGCAATCCTGTAGCTCTTCTTTGTAGTTAAGATGTGGCCTATTCCCGTGCTGAGGCGTCGTTGCGTTTCGTTCGGTGTCCTTGCCCGTAAGCAAAACAAATGTACAATTTAGCAAATTTGTAGCAAAAACACGGATAGATGTGATATCGCGGCTAGCTCAATTGTGTAGGCAATTTCTTTATGTTAATAAGTGCGTTTGTATGTGTGTGTGTGTGTGCGAGTTCGTGTTTCGATGTTTCGATGTGCAGTGTAAATGTAATTTGCTAGCGAATAATTATAATCTACAATCGAAATAGAAAATAAATACATCTACCGCCGAACGGCATGCATCGCTAGATAAGAAATACAACAATCAAGGAAGAAGGAAGGCTGCATATTTGGATGGGGAAACGTGTCCCATACGTTGTAAAGGTAAGTGTAATGCATCCCCTAACCCTGAACCCTTTAAGCGCAACCGAATGCACCGCCTATTACCGTCCCTGAACTGGGTGCATCCGTCCTGGTGTTGCTGCTGCTCGAAGGCAAGTGTTCGGGAAAACGAATGAAACGTATCCAAATTGTAATGGTGTTGGTAATGTGCATCGCAAACAAAGAACGAAGCAACACATGCTTACACATTGCTGCAAGGCAACGCTAACCGTTTTCAAAGACGGGTTTCCTTATTGCCCTTGCTGGTGCTACTGTTTGCTTCCACTGCCGCCATCCTCTCTCTCCCTCTCTCGCTCCTCTAACGTCGCCCTCCATTCGAGTTATGCTGAGGTTTTTTTTCGAATGCGAACTGACACGCTTGAACGATGCTTTGCCGCAGCTGCCTGTATGTACAGACATATGGCGTGTACGCACACACGAAGGCTAAAGCGGGTGCACATGACGCATAAGAGCAGATCGAAAAGATGATGATCATGCTGTTAAGCCAAAGAAACGGATCGTATGTCATGTTACAGTAGCACACAACCAACCGTACGAGATTTTTGAACGAATAAGCTAAGCAGGCGATAGTTTATGTCCCTACGCTTTGCTGCTTGCCTTCTCGCTCCTACCTTCATATGCTTCCACTTGTTTCCATTTGCTTTATTGAAGGAGTTTCCAAGCACAGGGGTACGCTATGCTGGCAGTGCGCACCGCGCATAATGTTGTAATCGTAGAAAAAAGGGAAGAAAGACAACATACACGCACACCACCGCACGACGGAAGGCGTTGCCCATGACAACGGGACACGCTGCTTCACCAACACATGGGTAACGAGGATGCGCGTCTCGCGCACGTAAACAAAACGCAGCATCGTTCGTACGAGTCCTTGCGGACACGGTGCAACAGATTGCAGCGGTATGTGTGCGCGAAGAATGCACGTGAATGGCGGTTGGCCATAGTTACGGATTCCTTGTTTTTTTTTTTTTTTTTTTGCTCTAATGGCTACGTGTGTAACCGTGATGCAGTGCGACTTCCTAACCTTGACTTGCAGCAGTGGGAGATGCTCTCTACTGCCACTTATGGTTCCGTTGCCCATGAACGGGCGTAGTAAAGGTAGCAACAACAACAAAAAGTGTGATCTCCGTGTTGTTGGCGTACCATCTCCAACTACTGTGTGCTTTTTTTTTCGACCCCGTCCGGAAGAAAATTTCGCACAAAGAGATGGACCGATTTTTAGCAATATTCCTACGAGTGTAGCGTAGGTTCCTTTACCTGTCCCTGGAATGTTAGGCACATCCTGTCTTTGTTGCACTCATGACCTTTGCAAACATGCATTTTTGACCCTCCAGCAAGGCCATACAGCGTAGACAAAGTGATTTGCCACGGGAGGGGTGTTGCAAATGGTTTTGAGACGGAAAAATAAACTTAAACATCTACATCCCCCGCATCGTTGCTATGCCTTTTCCAGTCGCCCGCGCGAGTTTTATTGGCGATCGTAAAGTAATTTATGCTCAGCTCAATGCTCAATCGGATAAATCGGTGCATAAAGCCAATTAATATGGGGAATGCTTTTCAGATGACAAAGAAAGGGCATATTGAACTTGGCTTTTTAATGATGTGCCACTTTGCGATCACTTAACTTGTTGCTCATTAAGTGGGACTTCCCAATAGAATCTCGTTTTGTGTTTTTTCTTCTTGTAACTATAATATACGAAATTAGAGTATTCGAGTAGATCGGTCCGGTGGGCGAGATGATAGCTCGGCAAGATTGGTTATCGAATCTCATCCGGGGCACCGTTCCTCAGTAATGAGGACTGATTATCCAATTACGTGTTTATCAATGAGTCTAGTAAGCCATTAGATGGCCAGCATAATCTCTCGGAGGTCATTGCCAACAATAAATATTGCCTAACTTAGCGAACATTGAATAAGTACTGTAAGTCAGATAATAACGATTTAACAAACTAAAATGTCTGAACTAGGCTTTGAACTTAGCAAGGTATCACTTCCCCTATGCAGTACGGGCTGTTTAGCTGCGAGTTATTAAAGTCACATGTCAGATCAGATCACGAACGTGCCCGAGCTTATTAAGAAGCAGCCCAGATCGATGTCACGTAACATCGGCTGTTATCCCGCTGAAGCATACTTCAAACAAAAGGAGAATTGTTTTTGTACGCAGTCTCTCATCGACAGACGGTATCGAACTATTGGAGGGTCCTCTAAACTCAAGGACACAAGACGTAGCCATTCTCCGTACATATCGATGGAGCTACTCAAATTAGCTTTGACCAGTGGCGGTTCCTCTCTCAGGAGAGGCCCCTGTCGGCCGTCACCTCCGCCCATAGGTTAATCCGCCACTGGCTTTGACGGGGCGTTGCAATAGTCATAATAAATAGATAATGGCAGACATTATACAGCGCGGGTATTCTGCTAAAGTTTCTTCAAATTGTAAAGAACAATCTACTGGAAAATCTAAGCTTAGTAGAATAAGTAGGATGGCATTCAATTCCGGCCCTACAAGCTTAATATGCTGGAATTCGCAAGTCATTCCAAGGAATCTGTAGCTACAGCTTATCGAATGAATACGGAAAACTAAGACAGGAGACTCGTCATAGTTAGCGTATATAAATTATTATTATTCTTTAAGTAACATTTGATGATGTCTGGCGGATAGTTTAGGTGTATTAAATCTAAGTTCATCCAAAAAGTAAGGATCGCCGATAGTGCCTAAAAGAAGTTCTGCGATAAACTTGGTTTTGAATGAATGATGATGGATTTTTTTTTTAGTATGGCCAGCACACAGGTGAGAACTACCCGACGAGCGATCTAACTAGCTAGCAAAATTGAGTTTTTAAACACCCGCTTTTAATGCTGAAGTAGTTAACGAACGGCTGAAATGAGGTCATGTTTTTCAGTTTCAAGTTTCAGATAAAATCGGATCTGCTTCTTATGAGTTCTCGAATTTCCGTTCTTGAACGGGATTGTTCCTTTGCAGGGGCTCGAAATATTAAGCAAAGGATCTTGTCTTACCAAGCAAGGTCTCAGTAGAGTAAAGGCTAATTTTTCGAAAAGGAACAAGTTCCAGCTATCTGTCAAATCAAAAATGTTTTGGAAACCCAAATAATATTCATCTAAAATAGAAAACGCTACAAAAAGCTCTACATGCACGGTTGTTCTAGTATCTACTTAAACTTTGATTCCGAGTAGATGTATTGACAAGATATTTTGAAATGTTATATCAGCGTCATTTTTCGCAGGCTACAGTAGTTCAAAGATGTGTAAATATTTTTTTTTCCATTTATGAGCAATTACGATGTAAATTCATATGTAATGAAAACAGTAAAAGATTATATGATAAATAAATTCACACCTCAAATAGCTGCAAGGTATTACGCTGCATACTTCATAACCGCCATATTTGATTAATATGTTTATTTCAGCCCAAGACAGACACCACACACATTCAATTCGTTTGTGTTAAATACACAATAACCAATAAGTCACATATTGAAGATCAATAAGATACGTGTCCCATAAAATTTATATCTGTTGCACTTCAATAGATTTATGGTACTGCAGAACATCATAGTTTTTGCAATGAAAAGTCATACATCATAAGGACGGTCTGGTGGTACAGGTAAGAACGGGGCCAGTCGTCACACGGAGGGACCTTGGTTTAAATCCCATCTGGAATCCCGTAGTTTTTGAGGACTGATTATTCAAGATGGCCACCTTTACCTAGCAGGTGATCAAGCCAAGAAGAAGTTTTTAAATTACTTGTAAAGTTGGAACTTTCTCCATTCTAGCTGCTACAATCCTTCAATTTCAAAAACGTGTGGGCCACGAGAGATAACAAAACCAAAATTCGGGATCTTCTTATATTTGAAATTTTCTCGTTTTGAAATCGCTTTTTAAAAACCTGGTGCATATGTACAGTGACCAACAATAATATAAGACCACCTGCAATCTCGGGCTACTGAATCATGCCCGGGGATCGTGCCAGAAGTCTTCGAGACCGCACGAAATGAGAGATATATCGCACACTGATACGCCCGATGGTCCTATATGGCCACGAGTCTTGGACCATCCGAGCGGAGGATGCAAACGCTCTTGGCGTGTTTGAGCGTCGCATCCTCCGGACCATCTTTGAAATGTGGAGGAAAAGGATGAACCACGAGCTTGCTGAGCTATACGGAGAACCGGACATCCTGACGGTAGCAAAGACCGACAGGATACGATGACTGAAACATGTTATAAGGATACCAGACTCATGCCCCGCCAAGAAGTTATTCGTCAGCAACCCCCAGTTCGGCACGAGGCGTCGGGGAGCACAACGAGTTCGTTGGCTGGATTAGGTGAAAGGAGACCTGTCGGAGATCGGTTTCCTACATGGATCACGAATCAACAGTGTTCATCTATAAATTATTTATATTTCTATCATTTTATTTTGCCACCATTTTGTTTGTAAATAATTTTAAATTATTAGCCGTTCAAATTTGAATATGTTTTTTATGCATCCCGATAAAGTGTCAACTCTGATATTAAAATATACCTCGGAGTTTTGCTGCATAACCGGAAATATGTTGCGTAGCCCTGCTATAAGGCTAATTGACTAGTTCTACCAAAATTTGGTAAAGTTATTGTTGTGTTTTTTCCTTTAAATTCCTTTTTATTTTACTCTCCGATCCAGCGTTCTCCAACACACACAGTAAAAGGGGGCGCTGCCAAAAGGCGCATTTCCAAACGTCAAAACGTTTTTGACCTTTCGCGTCACATACATGACATCTTCTCCCTTTTTAGAGAGGCACTACGGGGAGAGTTTGGCGGGCGGCATATGATGCAGTGATGCAGTTCTTTCTGGACTACTAACAGGCGTCGCGTATGGGGAGTCGGATGCCTCGGTCACATCTGTAGATACTTCGCTGTGTTGTGGTTGTGGCAGGTGATCGTCGTAGTAGTATCTACGATCATTTTCTCCGCTTGACCCGGTTGTCTCAGGGTCTTTTGCTGCACTTATTGGTTGATTGTTGCCCAGGAACAACCTCATCTGGTCGATATGGCGTTTCAGATGTCTCCCTTCGAAGAGGACGTCATAGTGTAGATCACCAAGGCGAGAGTGGACCGTTGCAGGAATCCACTTGTCCATCCTTGAGCTGCCAGACAAATAATTGCGATATTTTTGCGATACTGCTGCAGAAACCGATTGATGTTCATCTGTAGGGTGCTGCTTGTTGTCCCCATCGCTTTCAGGGCTCGCTTGACGGTTTGAACGTAGCATTCGGCCTGTCCACTTGTTGCTGGATGATATGGAGCGGACAACTTGTGGAATTTTGTGGAACAAAATCATTTTGTTGCAGGATCGTCTTAAACTCGGTGGATGTAAATTGTGTCCCGTTATCTGACACAACGTTTACTGGGGCTCCATATGCAGCAAACAATCCGTCCAACAGATCGATGGTTGCAGCGGTTGTTGTTGATTGGATTACTTTTACCTCACCACCACTTGCTGTAAGCGTCCACGACGAATAGTAACATCGCTCCTGATACGGGTCCGGCATAGTCGATGTGGATTCTCTCCCATGGGGAGTTCGGATATTCCCAGTGATGACAGTTGAATTTCGGAGGTGATGTTGCTTGTCGTGCGCATTCGCTGCATGATTTTGGCTGCTGTATCTGGTGTAGGCTCTTCCAAAAGACTCGTTTCCAAACGTCAAAACGTTTTTGACAAATCACGTCACATACATGACAGTTATACCTAGTAGAAGAATCGAAAGAAGTTCGTCACTGCATAAGCTACCTGCACGAATCATCGGAGAAGAGGATGAAACCCCAATAATGAAATATTATGATAGTTCCACAACGATTTCATTAGCTTTAAAAGTACCATGGTTCGGAGCCTAAAGTTTTACCGTTACTAAACAGTTTCCCTTTCACACTGAACATATGTAACGAAAGTGATTCATCAAAACAATAATCGATACGCATTTCCACCTCTGTGACAACCGCCGGTCAAAACTAGTCCCTCGTACTTTTCGGATTGTGTGACCAATTGCTAAAACGACAAATATTTCCATTACGCTAATAAATAAACAAAACACGGCTGCTAGTCAATAAAATACACAAAACAAACATGCTTGCACGCTATTTGCGCAAAGATGCATTCTTTTTTGTTATTGCCTTCCCCGATGCAAATAAATACATCACACCCGGTAGTCGATCAGTGCTGGAGTTCGTTCACACCATGTATGATGGGGGTACGGGTGCGTTTTGGTGTTTGGTAGTCACCCGTTCGCTCGTGCGGAAGGAATGGTTCAAAAGCGAACAAACAGCTTACCATTAGCGACCTACCCCAAGACGGCCCACATTCGGTTGCGAAAAGAAGCTAATCTATGACACTCCGTGGGGTGGTGTGGTGTGTATAACCTCAAATCCATCACCGCCCGCATTTTGTTGTGGCGAAAGTCACCCAACCGTAAAGGCAACGACCTTCCAGCCAGTCGGCAGACAAAACGCAAGGAGAAGAGAGAAAAACGCTGGACCCACTCAAAGCAGACGATCCCCACCACCACCAGCCATTTTTTGATCATCCGCTGGATGAGTTTTCGAAGTTCATTGTTTGACTGAATTCAATCTGGTGGAAGCGTATGCGAGGGAATTCACAAAAACCAGATGCAACAACCGGAACTTCCAGATTCGGTGAAGTCTTGCGTCTGCATGTGCAAAATGTGTCTCGTGACAAATGCAAACATGACAGCATGGATGACGGTGCAATGTGAAATTTCCAAACAAAAGCTACGAAACTCGAATGATCAATCGTGTTACTGACCTGCCGCAAGCGCGCTACCAAGGAAAACAAAGCTTATCGCAGCATAACACGAAGACTGGGGGAGGGGAAAATCCCAACCCCGCCATTCCGATGGAAGGCGAAAAAGGTGAACAACCGACACAGTTTGTGCTTTCTTCCTAGCTTGCGCAGTGGACCAAACCACCGAAATGTAGCGCCAGAAACGTCCGTGACCCTGCAAACGTGTGCCGGTGACGAGCTGCCAGACTGGGAGTTTCCTTTTGCTTGCTGTTTTCCACGATTGACCGCGGTGTATCGCACGGCACGGCACTTGGTGCGTCATCTACACGGGGACCGCCCGGTGATGGTTGTACACGCTGTGCATGGCTCTGTGTGCCGTGTGTGTCGGGGGCTTGCCAACGATGGGAACGCTAGTGGAGGTGATGGTATGTGTACGATTTCTTTGTGTCGCGCGTATTATCCGCGGCGGACGAGCGTTGATGCGTCTGCTGGGTGCACAACTTTTGTTGCGCACGGTGGAAGGATGGCGTGCCAACTGGGGCAAACGGGAACGGTAAACAGATTGGTGTTTTATATCTCCCTGTCTTCCCTCTCCACAATGCTACATGATACTCGGGTGAGAGTTAAGTGCTACCGGTTGGGGTTTGGAACAGTTGAGTGCGAAATTTGAGCCACCACTAAATGGGAAGTTGTGGTTTTGTGATCTGTCGTTCACGATATGTGGTTTTGGTTTACTAAGCGATTAAACCACGCGTATAAAAGGGGGCTTGGTTGCAAAAGCAAATCTCTTCTCGGGTTAATTACACGAAGTACGAGCCTGCGAAATAATGATAATCGTTTATCGCGTTGTCAAAAGTCTAGAGTAGAGTCGTGCATTGCTGATGTTACATCGTAGTAATTCGTCATGCGATGCAACAGGAATTATTTATTTTATGGTTTGTAAAACACGTCATCAGTTTGGAATGAAACTTTATCAAGGTTATGTCGAGCTGGCTGTGTAGTAGTGGTTATCGGCGGACATCCGAGCGAAGGTAAGAGAGAAAATTAAGATCTCTGCTGTCTTTTAGCTTATTTGATATTTTCCCATAGCTAGAATTGGGATTGATATCCGATTGGCTCCGGTCTGGTGAGAGGCTGAGCGTCTAGTGGGATAATGAGGAATCTGCAAGATGTTCTGTTGAGATTTGTTGTTGATGACTGTTCATTACGTATTCTAGTTTCTACAAAATTATATCTGCAAAATGGTTGATTTAAAAGTTACTTAGAAGAATCCATGTTCTATGGATCGGAACAGATGGAAAACCGATGGTGCCAGATCCGGTGAATACGGCGGGTGTGGTAAAACATCCCATTTGAGGATATTGGGGTAATTTTTTAGGGTAACATGTGGCCGAGCATTGTCATGAAGCACGCAGTGCTCGGCTTAAACTCTTCAATTGTTTCCGTTAGCGTTCACCTGTGATTGTTTCTCCCGGTTACAGAAGTTCGTAGTATAAGACGCCGAGCTGGTCCCACCAAATACTCAACATAACTTTCGAGCTATGGATGTGCGGCCGAGCTTATGATGTTGGGGTATTACCGAGGGATGCCCACGATTTTTTGCGCTTAAGATTGCTGAACAAAATCCACTTCGAGTTCATAGATTGATTTGTTATAAAAACCCGTGTTTTTTTGCCCACAGCTGCAGATGGCTTGCCATACCATGAGTTTGCGGGAAAATTTGTCTGCAAGAGCAAACTTATATTTGTTGGGAACATCACACCGTGCTGTGGCAATATTACATTTTTGGCCAGAGTCCTGCCTCAAATTTATTTTTATGTACGCTTCATCATCCAGAAGAACGCAACCCGCGTACCTCGTTAAAACCTGATCATACTATGTTTAGAGCACGAGGTTTGTCAATTTAATTATGCTTCAGAGTTCTGTTTTCTTGTGAGTTCTGTCTGTGTTCTTCTGACGGTAATTATGCTGCACCGTTTTTTTTTTTGCAATATCCATATCCGTAAGTCCAAGGTTAGCCTGTAACACTCTCAACACCTGCCAGCTTAGCTGACGATCCGCTGTTCCTGAAAGCCGATTTTGATGTACCTTTCTAGCGAAGCTTTGACGTTCCCGAACGCGTTTTAAAAGAATTTTTCCTGTTTTTTCCCAGACCAAGATGAATTAATTGTCTACGTTGCAGCTCTATCGTTAATAATAACTGAAACACGCACGATCATGCCAAAACCACACAATAAGGGAGAAGAGTGCTCCAATACCTACTCATAGGTGTCAAAAAATTCCATATAGAACCACTGAGGACTCTACTAGCCATAGAGTGACCAAATACTAAAGAAAACGGTACTTTAGTAGGCAAAATCTCACATTAATAACATGATGAAGAAGGTGGCTTAGAATTGAGGAATTGTTCTTCGATTGAAAATTGATCTTTTTGCTTAAATACAGCTGTATCTGCCACGTTTGGCTCGGCATTTAAATTTGCTTACTGCCAATGTCTAATCAATTGAAGAATGCAGAAACTGCAAAATGCAGTGAAGTATCTTGCGATGTGAATATTGATTCTGGTCGTACAATTAAAGCGAGCAATGAATCTAGCCTTAATAATAAATTCCAGAAGATAGTGAATCATTATGTGGAAGTGGTTCTAAGACGAACACTCAGAAGTTGGTTAATCAATCAGCTTTGTTCTGAATATCTGGAAATTATTCGGGGATTTTTAATGAACTCTCCTTCCTCTAGGCTTAATGTCCCACTTTGTCAAGTCGGTTATCGAATGGCTTACTAGACTTGTTGCTACCACACAGTTGGATAGCCTGTCCTTACTACGGGGGAACGGTCCGGATGGGATTCGATGATCGGTCCTGCCGTATCGTAGTCCTGCGCCACTAATCAAATCATTACTTCCACCAACTTCTTCTTCTTGGCTCAACGACTTTCTGGTTATGCCGGCCATCTAATGGCTTGTTAGACTTGCTGATACCACGTAGTAGTTGGATAGTCAGTCTTTACTATGCTTTTTTTACTAGCGCCGAGCTTTTTTTTTTGTTTATATATAGAGGCTTTGAGTTTTAGAGACTACATTCGCCTCTCTACTGTATAAACAAGTGGTTCAATCTAATACAAAACTATTATAGGTCAACACCACAGAAGCAGCAGAGTGCAGGACTGGATTTTTATAGGAGGTAGGAGTGTTTAAGGCGGGTATGACCTATACGAAGACGGGAAAGGACTCGTTGGGTGTGACTAGATTCGGTACCTTGCCATGAAGCGGTGTTGTGCTTGTTGGGACGGAGTTTGCTGCTTAGGTCCATGGTTGTGCCATGTGGAGTTCCAGCTTTGGGGGATAAGGGTGTTGGTGAAGCGGATGGCATCACGGCGTGAAAGGGTTTTGCATGGTTCATCAGGACGGAGCCGACCATTGTGGGCAAGTTGATCGACTTTTTCGTTACCGTGAATTCCGGAGTGATCCGGAATCCAACAAAAACGATTTCGGATAAGGAAGGGATGTCGTCAAGAAGTTGAATGTCGGGAGTCTGTGGAAGTGCCGTGTTCCAAGACGGCCAGAACACTGGCACTATCGGTGAGGATGACGTTCGGTCGGTCGGTCTGTAGACCTTCGTCGGTGGCTAATTGAATCGCTATTGCTTTGGCGGAAAAGATGGAAGTGTGGTTAGGGAGTTTAATGGCGCAGTTATCATTGGTGGAGTGAACCTCACAGCCAGCTGAGTCCAGATGAACGGAGCCGTCTGTAAAGATATGTTGAAAATGTTTGTATTTAGTCTGTATTTGATGGGTAAAGATACTATTGGCGATGTAGCTCCTTTTTCCGGTTCCCCGGAGAGAGAGTTTGAGTTCTAAGTCTGTGGCAGGCGTAACCTGCGCCGCTAATCAAATCATTACTTCCAAAAAACTATCCTAATTTATTTAAGTTTTGCTTCTTCAAGAATGTCTCTTCTTATCAAGCTTTGGACTAAGACGTCCCATAGAACGCATTAATTATCAATATTTTTTTATGTTGGTGTCTAAAGAACAATCTCCAAAAATTATTTATTTAATTCCAAGATAACGGCTCTTTGCCGTATGGTCAACGTCTCACGTGTTGACTAATGACAAATTCCACAAAGCATTTCCTCCTTGTTTTTTTCCTTATCCCGTACTTAACCATACTCGGTTGAATTACGAAAATTTATCATACTCAAAATAAGACATATAAATACTAACAGAGTTTTCACACCGTCCATCGCTCTGCATTCCAATTGCTTCCGTTTTTTTTTTTTCAACCTTAGTGTATCTTCCTACTCGGTCACGGGTTTCCCACGCTCACACCAACCAGACGAAAGCATGCAGTTGGCTGCACAGTGAATGGATAAAGCACGGAACGGTACGATACTATTTGCCTATCCACGCTGTCTGCGCAAGTCTGCTGTCCTTGACAGTGGAAAAGAAAACTGTGTCGTCAGCGGTCGTTGCATCCCGCGGGGACTCGCAGACGGAAATGCACAACCACCATACTTTGACTTTCATTGTTTTGTGTGTCCTGGGTGGGTAAGGGGTATCCTCATTTGCGGCGCAGTTCGTTCACCTATCTCACAGCGCGCGCAACTGGTACTGGTAAAAGTCGTTACCAAAATGTAGGAAAACAACGCCTGGCGCAACCCTGGCACATCCGGGGTGGTGAACCGATGTTACACTTTGTACGATGTTGAGACAAAGAAATTTTGGTCACTATTGCAGGGTCACTATCGGTCGGTTTGATATAGATTGTGGTACGAAAAAGGGTAATCACGGCGGGGCCTGCGCTCAAGTCTCTCGACGGTGTTACTCATCATTATGCTCAGGTGTAGCAAAATAAAGGGAGGGGGGGGGGGGGTAGGGAGGGGGTGGCAGCATTCAGATGCAGGACGCAACACACACGAAGCATGTGGTGATCAAACACAGACAACCATAGCGCCTGAAGCCCCCTGTACATAACGATAAAGCAAACGCGTTTCGCGGTGGAGACGAAAGATACGGTGGAGCGAGTCTTAAACCAGTTCTTGGTCTCCGCGGCCGTGCGTGTGTTGGTGCGGTCGGCACAAGAGACAGGGCAGAACTTCGCGCAAACCCCACCATCAACCACACGCAAGGGTGGGCTTCGCACGAGCATAACGCGGGTCTCTCCGGCCAGTTGTATTCGTAGTGCTCTTGTGGATGGTGTTAAACGCGACAGGCTTCTCGGTGATGTATCAGTATTAGAGTTGCATGCATTAAGCTCAGAGAGCTGCGCATTGGTGGTGTTCTTGCGGCGGGGTGGCAGTAAGGAATTGTGAAAAAAACAATCTCCCCCAACGCTCAACTCATTTAACGCGTGTTTTAGCGTAACGGCGCAAGCCGCCTGACGAACGGCAGTGTAGGGACAGACAGATCGCACACGATCTTGACGATCTAATCCAACGGACCCTCTTGTGTGTGCGTGTTCCGTGAGTGCAAAAATAAGAGGGGAAAAAAAAAAGATCGAAACGGTTGTGCAAAAGGCAAGGATCATCCGAGTGTTGAAGATCGCGAGAGTGGGCAAAGGAAGTTGCATTTTTCGTGCAGTGCGGTTAGTGTGTAGTGCCCGTTTTCCCCGTATATGGTGCCCGATTGATACGCTGTCGGTGCACTTTAGTGCTGGCCTTCTTCCCTTTTTCGCGAGGGCTCTCTTTAATAAGGGAGCAGCTGTTTCGTGCCGCTGGGACGGAATGCCATGCGGTTGATTTCGACGGTGAGTACACGACCGGCTGGCGAGGTTTTGCCAATCGAACTGACCTAGTCAGCAATTGTGTACCTCGCATAGCGCAACGAAGTGGCCCCTGGGTACAAGGAATTTCATTAAAGAAATACAAAAAACAGTACAGAGGCAAGATAATTGTCACCAACTTCCATTAAAGGCGCTGTCGCTCTCTGACAGCCTGTTACTAGTCTAGCCGTGCTTGTGTGTCCCATATTTCTTTTTATCTTCCCAACATTGATATGTGGCACAATTATGAGTTTATCAACGGGAGTGGAAGTTCGAATGCCTCCCAAATCCAAAAAAAAAAAAAAACCGGCTAGACGTGATAGTTTTTACGGAATTCTAGAACACGACGCGTGACGTGTAGGCGCACCAGGCTTCACAGGCATCCCGGACTCTCCGCACAGAAAAGGCCTGCTGGTTAGCACGCGGGTTTTAAAAATTACGCAAATAAAGTGCGAACGCGTGACACACACACACGGCGGGGGTCAGTGAACGACGGCCGTCAAAACGTCTTCAATTGGGAGGGGTGTGCGAGCGAGTGATCCGAACAAACAAAATGGTGTAGTTAGCTCCAACGTGAGGAGATCGTTTATTTTTAAAACTGCTTGGCCTCACATATCTCTGGCTGAAGCTGTGCTGGAGACGGCCGAACGGATGGGCCACGGTTATGCTTTGTGCGTATTATAAACTTGCTTTGTCGAGTGCAGTTTTTATTGCACCGAGAAGCCTATAATGGCGCCGGATGCAGCAAAAAAAAAAGTGAATTCTCATTAATTAGGAAGGTGCCTTTGGAAGAATTTGGAAGCTAGTGATGGAGCAACTTTTATCAGCTTTGAAACGTGCTCCAATCGGTGAGGTTTTAAGGGAGCAAAAGCAGTTCTTGTGGAGGGGGGATATTTTTCATAATATCGCAAACCGCCCGCCGATCATCGTACGATCTTATCCCGGTGGATGTGGATTTCTCGCTCTCTGTTTCTGTTTGTTTTGCGTACATAACTCAGTTATTTATGATCTGCGGGGATAGTGAAGGCACTTGATTGAAGCGAAGCTTGACTTGTTTTGTTTGCCATCCCAACCCGACTGGGGATGTTTTTCTTTTCTGTTAGTGTGCTGTGATCTGTGTACATCCTGTTTTTGCAGCTGAAGCAATGCGTATCGATGTGATTTAATGGTGGAAAATGGACAGAAACACATCTGGCTTTGACGTGATGTGAAGCGATTCGAATTTAATTTTGGAAATGAAAGGAGTGAAAAACCTTTTTTCGATCGATTTGTGATGTAAAAAATGGAAAAATAAGACGAGGGCAATGGACTGTTAATACGTCAATGGGTTTATCATATGCATCTGTTTTGTAGGCAGGATGTCTTGCATGATCGTACGAAATTTTTGGTGAAGAATGATGCAAAAAATGGCTGACAAAACAGTACTACAACTTTTTAAACACATATTTTTAATTCTGCAAACACACATATTGATTGCATTTTCGAATCAAGCGTTGTGTTCGACGATTACTTTCTCGCCTACCCGTGCTTGATCGCTTTATTTACATCGCAGTTGATTGCAAGAGCCGCTCGAAAGACGCCTCTGAGTCATTCCGACCCTGTAGGCGATGCAATGGCGTACGTGTTTAATTGAGTTTTATTGCCAGGTCGTTATCAGGCAAACTACATTCCGACAGACGCCCGGAGAATGCGACATGATCGACCGTCATCAGTAAAAGTGATTGAATTGGATTAAGCGCCCGCAATTTAATTTCGCACAGCCTATAAAGTGGTGCCTTTTTCTGATAAGTTAGTGGCATGCTTGTTGCAACACTTCCTGATCGGTAATTGTTCTCTTTCTTCTTCTTTTGCCTGCCAGGTCATATCTACTAGCTTTGTTTTTTATCAAGCAGTTACAATGTACCTTAATAATAGGCACGTTGGAAACGGAGTCTCAAACAGCCGGCGATTAGAAGGCGCCTCTAACTTATCGGGCGATGATTTAGATGAGATTTGAATTAGCAAAACAGTGCAGTAATTGAGTTCTATTTTTCTTCTTTGAAACTAGAATCTAATAAAGTTTTATACTCATATTTGGTCGTTAGATCTCGTGTTTTGGTCATTTTTCCTTCAAAGTCATCTTCAAAAAATCTCCTCTTGGTTAAACGGCTCTTCCAGGTTATGTCGGCCATTGTTTAGTGGTTAAGTTGAATAGTCTGACCTCACTGCGGGGGAATGGTCAGGATGTGTCCTGCCATGTGAAGACAAGTGCCACTTTCGCCCTTATCATTGGACCGTTTTCAGCCATTAGGATTATCTTAAAATCTCCCATTTCGTCATCAATCAATATACGATGTAGAACCATCTTCTTCGGGAGCGGCCCGGTGGTGTAGACGACAGCGGCGCCGGTCTTCAAACAGCAGGACCCGGGGTTCAAATCCCATCCGAATTGCAGGACTGTCTAACCAACTATGTGGTACCGGCAGTCTAGAAAGCCATTTCGATGGCCGGTATGACCTTAGAGGTCGTTAAGCCAAAAAGAAGAAAAAGAGAACCATCTTCTGCAGGATTTTGGATCTCATGGAGAACCATCTTCTGTAGGATTTGGTTCTCATCCCTGCAGAAGTCTAGTCTTTCGGAAGAGGCACTCTTCCGAAGAGGCGGAAGAGGCGTTGTGCACTCTTTTACTACACGTCGATTTTGTGTTAATAGTGACTTATATGGAATGTTGAGTGAAGTAGCCTTTTTAAGTTTAAACTGGTAGAAAAGTGAGAAAGCGAAACAAATGTACAAATATAATGATGCAATATGATAGACAGATGACTAAGCACTACCTGTTTGTGAGCTTTTGGCCTTCTTCTTGTTAATCTTCTTAATTCTTCTTGTTATCATGTCTCTTGATTATATCGCCCATACAATAACTTCTTATTGGTTTACTCCGACTTGTTAGGTCTCGCACTTACTATACTTGCTGATAATACCACGGAGTTGGATAATCAAGTCCTCACTACAGGTGAACGGTCCGGATGAGATTTTGAACCCCTGGCGAGTCGCGATTCGAGTCGCCCCTTACTTATTTGTTATATGGGCAAAATAACAATACCCCCTTACACTATCTTACATATTTATTATACCGAGAAACATTCCGGATGCGATTAGATACACCCAGTGGTATTTATGGCCTAATAATCTTGTACATTAGTTTGTTTTTAAAGTTACATAACCTAAAGCAAATGCTTGTGCGTTTTACTTTCACCTGGCCCTCAACTAAATGTCGCTATGTTCGTGAAGGTTTCATCTCTATAATGGGATTTGCAACAGCTATGTGATTAACCGTGAACATCTTGTCAACGTTGTAAACATAAACCACCACAGGGACACATTGGAGAACATTGCTTCTAGGGTTGCGACCTGTACTGGCTACATAAACGGCCATCGTACACGACAAGACCACGAGAACGGTGATCTTGCAGTTGGGCAAAATGGTGTATGCTCTGCTTAACTTGTAGTTTTGCTAAATCTGGCTCAAACTGCTATTACGTTCTATACATTGATATTCATCGTACGTTGAAGCTTGTATTTACTTAAAATCAGCTATGCTGAAGGTAGTTTTACGGACGGTATAGACCAGTCAGTTGACTACTGACGCAGTTCTGTGGCTTAAACAAGTCAGATTATGTTTTATTAAGAAGTCAAGTAAAACCGCTGCATACTTGTTTAATATGCAACTTATCGTTAAATAATACTTATGCGTCTTTTTAATTAACGTGAAAACGGTAATACTTATGATCAATTATTTTCACTTCCTCCCATTCACAGGAATCATTGGCAATAAACACAAAGCAATAATACAAGATGAACGATCTCACCTGCCTGAAGTCCCTCCGGACGGTGCTGCGGGACCTCGACGTGTACGATGTGCTGCAAGACTTTATACACCACCGCGTGTTCAATAATGAGGAATGCATTGAGATTACAAACGAGCCGGATGAAACATATAGACTGGATCTGATGTTTATGACGCTGGAGGTGAAGCAACAAAGCGACCCGCAGATAGTGTCCCGTTTTATGGACGCGCTGCGCAACTACTACGACTGGATCGTGGAAAAGTGGGAACTGTACCGTAATACGGTCCCGAAAGAGTACAACCAGTATCTGTCGTACAGGAATGAGTCATTCATGCCGTCGCAGGCATCGATCAGCGTGTATCGAAAGAATCTCCGATGGACCATGCACAAGCACCTGATGTCACTGCGTCACGGTGCATCGGAACATCGGTATCTGTTCATCTACGGCAAAATTGGAACCGGCAAGCAGACGCTCGTGTGTCAGGCGTGCGAAGATTTGACCGTAGTGATGCGCATGAACTACAAAATCTTCTACCTAGATCTGGCGTACTGTAACACCAAGGAGGCCACATTGGAAATGTTGGAAAAGCTGCGTGTACAGTTGGGCGATGCCGTAAAGCAGGAAGAGCGCAGCAACAATTACAGCTATCCGTCGAACAAAATCGACTACTGGAAGCGCACCTTTACCCAGGCGTTCGAGAAGGAACTGTCGGAAAGTTTGCTAGTGCTCGCGCACGTCCGTAGTGCCGAGTTGATTAAAGATTTCGATTTCAAGTGTAAAACTGTGGTCATCACAAGCAACAAGGATGTCGTGCACGAGGTAGGCGAACCGGAACGTTTCGTCGTGGAATTGCCGCAAGGTTTCACGGAGGAGGAAGGGCTGGAGCTGTTTGCGCGTGCACTGAAGAAGAAAAGCACTATGCTACCGCCGGAAGCAACAGAATTGTGTCGCGCCTGTCAGGGCAATCCGTTTCTGATCAACCTGATCGCGCTACGGATGAGTGAGGAGTGCAAGAATGAGGTGCCGATCAACTGGAAGCAACACATCGACAATCTGCAGAATTTTAGCATTGGAAAGTCGGAGCGGGTTTCGAGAACGATCGCTTCGACGCTGGAGCAGTTCTCCGAGGAGGAGCAGCAGTGTTTCCATGATCTGGTGATCTTCCGGGACAACGTGCCACTATCGCCTCGTGTAATGATCCATTTTTTTATTTTAAACTGTTAAGCTTTACTAGCGTTACACGCTACTAGCTCTCGATTAATCCAAGCTACCGAATCACACCATTCAATGTCACACACACCACGGCTAACACGATCTTTCACAATGTTTCTTTGCACAAATCGCGTCTAATCGCGTCTGCCTTTAGGTGCTGGAGATGTACTGGGGGAAGGATAAGGAGACGACCGAATGTTTCCTGTCGAAGCTGGAACGGCGAGGACTGCTGGAGAAGCGGGTCTGTAAGAATAAGATGTTTTATATGATGCAATACATTTGTTATAACGATATCATGCATCCACCGGGGTCTGATATGACCATACTTCATCGTCGACTGCTAAAAAACTATAGGTATGCACGCTTGTTCTAATGTCCACTCCAAACTCAAATATCTCGCTCGCACATGCTCTCATTTTAATGGTGCACGTGCCATTGGTATGTTACGTTTCTGGCTGTAAAATGTTACCACAACGGTATTAACCACACTTTCTCGGAACTAATTGTCTTTAATCAACGAAACTAAACAACTCAATTTCTTATCAAACGTTTCTTCGTTGTCATCAGTTTGTAATGTCCATTCTTTCAATTGCTAATCCATCCACAGCATCCGTGAGAATCTCACCAACCGCCGGGAGCTAGAACTGACCAATGAGTTCCCTAATGATGATTACTTTCACTTCTACATCGGGTACCACATAGATAAGGCAGGGGAAAACGATCTCTTTCCCGAGCTGTATCAAGACTTTGGCTTTCTCGAGCAAAAATTGCGTATTGCTGGGCTTGCCAATACGGTGGGCGATTTGCGCAAATATCAAGACAAAATTTTCCCATACGTAGAGGACAAGGAAGCCATCATTGACACGCTGATCGATTTTCTGATGGTGGCGGAGTGCTTACTGTCGGAAGATTCGCGCCTGCTGCAAAGGGCATTAAATTTTCCCGGTGCAATTGGGGACATGGCGAAGGTGCAGGTGGAAAAGTTTAAGAACCGGCTCTGGTTCTGTGATGTGTAAGTGTTACTTTAAATGTAATCTTAAAACCGTGATTAATCTCGGTCTGCTTTGTTTTGCAGGTCTCACGGATTCGAGTCATCCGTCATTAGGCTATGCCACCGTCCGGATAAGGTGCGCCTGCAAGATTCGAACCACGTGTTTGTCTCGCTGGCAAACAATGATATCCAGCTGTGGAACCTTTCCGTCGAGTACGATGTTCCGCCGATGACGTTCAAGGGTTGCCATGGCGATCAGATTAAAGATATGCAGAAAACCGATCAGTTTTTGGTGGCACTCAATTGGCGTGGGCTGATCAAGGTTTGGTCAACGAAAAATCCACCCGATCGGCCCGATTATCGGATGCGCGACGCAACACCACGGGAAGCAGAAATGACCCTCTCGATTAAGAGTGGATTCAGTTGCTTCTGTGTGCTGAAGCAGAGCAAACACACGGAACTGATCGCGATCAGTCAGTCGGGGTTGCTGTGCGTGTACAAGGTGTACACGACCGTGTTCCGGACGGAAAAGCCCGACATTAAGCACCAAACGGACATACAGAATTCGTACATTTTGCTACCGTTAAGAGATTTCCGTTATCCGGAGGGTACTGCCGCGATCAGACGCTGTCTGTTTTTGGTCGTGGTGGGTGAAGTTCCAATGGGGATCGTGTTCAACATGATGTCCACGAGTATTGAGTCGCGATTTGTCGAGCCGGTGGCACTGAACGTACATCAGCTGCCGGAAGGATTTCTGTTCGTTAACGCCAAACAGGTGCGCTTGAGGCCTCTGCGACCGTATGGGCTGGATGAGGCAAGAGTTGTGTATGAGGGAAGAAATAGCATCAACACGTGCAGTGTGGTGACGGAGGATAAGCGATTCGTGGTGCTCGGTACGCAGCGAGGCATTTCCATCATCAACATCAGCGAGGGAGTTGAGGTACGGCGCATGAACAACAGTCACTCGATCGTCGATTTGGATGTGTTGATGATGGAGGAAAGCATGTCGCATGTTCTGTTGGCGTCCATCTCGAAGGATGGCGAAAATGCGATGAATCTGTACAGTCTATCGCTTGACACCACTAACCAGTATCAACTGGAAGGTGCAACCGTGTTTCTTGCCAGTCTGGATAAAGACCCGGTCCTGCTCAATACCGTCGATCGGCGTTGCCGGCTGCAACAGACCCTGCTGCACGATAATGACTGGGGTGTGTCGCACGAAAAAACGTTCACCAATGAACAGATTGACGCACCCGTACTGTGTTTGATCGAAACTCCTTCCTCGTATTATTTTGGACTTGAGAATGGAAAGCTGCTCAAGCTGTCCGAATGGCGCAGTAACGCTACGATGGAGAGTGTGGTCGATCTCGGTACCGAGGTAACCTATCTGGATCATTTCCAACGCACAACCGATCTGGGAAGTTCCGAAGTTTTGGTGATAGCAGGCAAAAATATCTGCAAAGTGTACGTTAACGAAGGCGAAGAACTCGAACTGGGCGATACGATACGCAAGTCTTACTTGCTTTACGATCGCTTCCTACTGTTGGTCGGTGATCGGTGTTCGATACAGGTTAGTAAGCAAAGAGCATCTGGGTCTCTATTAGAGATTAGAAAAAACTTACTGTTTTTTATCAGAAAAAAAGAAAAAAGAGTGGGACAATGGATTTAAATCATCCACACTCTCTTTAAAGATTCTTAAAAAAGTATTTCAACTAAAATAACTTTTTTTTCGGATTATACTAACTCGCTTTCTGTGCCTACTAATGACTCACCCAAAGGAGCAAAATGTCGCATGTGAGAAGTACCCGTTCACTAAGATGAGAAGCAAGATTTTGTTCCTAGGGATTCTTTCCGATTTATACTCACTCACTCCCGAGACAACAAAGTTTCACTTCTCACTATATGAGGTATGAGGTGAGGTATAAATGAGATTAAACTCATTCATACCTTCTCAGTGAGCGAACATCTCTAATCTATATGGCTAGTAGAGTTATGTGTTTTATATTGCTAATTTTTTCTCTTTCCGCTCATTTTTTTCACCACAGATTTATGATTTGGAAACGAAATCGATGGAATTAATACAAAAGGAGATGGAACGGTTGTACGGTGCATCGGCTTACCAGCAGCTGCCACGCTCCGCACTGATACTGTGCACCGCCGATGGGATCGTTTACCATCTAGGCCTGCACCAGACAGCAATCGAAACGTTCGATTTGGCACCGTTCGATGAGCTGCTAACAGTGAAACCGGCCCAAAGCAAACTTACTTCGTCCGTCAGCAGTACCAACGTGATCTGCGCCTGTGCCTTATCGGCGGACGGAGAGTTTCTGGCCGTCGGGTGCTACGATGGCCGTATCATTCTTCACCAGATGGATCTCAACCGGCAGCTGGGTGTTTTGGAATCGCATCAGTTTCCGGTGGCGGAGCTGTACTTTAGCAGCTGGAGTGAACCGGGCGCACCGCACATACTGGTGAGCGTTGGCGATCAGATCGTGTTCTGGAGTGTGGACTATCTGTACAACAATCAACCACGCAAGAGCGTATCAAGTATACGGCTTTCGGGACGCTTCACCACGCGAAAAACGGCAATGGTCGATTCCGTAATGGCGTCCAATGATAATCGCCGTTCGTACGGTAGCAATCATTCGGGCTTTTCGACACCGGTCATGGGCAGTCCGGTGCAGAAAAATTTCCTCATCGAGCGGTTTGAAGAATCGGCCCACTGGTTCGATAAGCGTGGCGCATCCAGTAAACCGCATCTGCTCTCCTGCATCAAGCTGATCGGACGGGCAAAGCGGTTGATCATGAATCGAGAGTTTAACAAATTTCTAACCATGGACGATGAGGGCTATATCCATTACTTGCGATTTTATCGCCCTTCGCCGACCCAGCTACTGTTTCCACCGCCTCCGACGTTTGCGATGCGACCGTCCATTTCGCCGACGGTGCCCGGTGAAACAATGACCACCAACAATACCGTCCATTTTATATGACGGTTGTTAGCAAACGAACGAAACCTGCGGGTTGGCTGCTATTACATCCTATTGTACATTCTGTACACTGCCTTTTTACGGTAAAATAAGAACTAGTAACCACTACACGAGATGGCTCAAGACGATACTAATCGCGTACCGCATGGTTTCGTTCGTTTGCTAGTAGATTATTTACTAAAGGGTGCAGCCACACACAGTGTAACGTCAATTTGTCAATCATGTCGATAAAAAATCGAGAAATAATTTTCAAAAAAAAGGCAAAATCAGAGAAAGCCGTTATTTACTGCCATATTTGATTTTCGATCTGTTTCGGTTGTGTGTGTTGCTGCACCCTAATGAATGTTCATACTTAAGTTGTGTGTCATGGTTTTTTTGTACTGCTAGCGTCCAACGATCCCGCTTAACATAGCTGTGCCAAAAAAAGTGTGCAAGTTTTTTGGTTTTGACTTTCCAGTCATCCCCTAGCCATTTAAGTACAAAATCAATCAAACGCACCGTTACGGGAAAATCTTTCAGTAGTCAGTGGCGGATGTTAATCATTCGGAGGCCTTAAAGCGGAATGGAAGTTGGGGGCCCCTTATCAAATTAAATCTGCCAATAGGAGGGAAGGTGCTTTGAGGATACAGGCCTCTTAGGGCACGTCCAAAAAATACGCAACGCTAAAATCGGGATTATAATGAGATGTGACATTTTACTCCTGTAATACGTAATTCATGGACACCCCTTTAAAAGCTTATGGCGCCGGCCGTTTCCTCTGCGAACCGTTAAACCCGCCACTGACAGTACTAGTGTGTGATATGTGCGGAATCGAGCACTACTTTCGAACAATCGTACATCTCAAAACGAGGAGAGGGTTTGTGCGACATTTTAACTTTAATAATCTAATTTCGAATAGTAATAAGAAAACACTAGATACAATACTTGACTGAGACGGGTTGGAGAGACAGTTTAGCAGAAATTATAGACTTCTCTAATACATTTTTTGCGAATTGTACAGATTTTAGTCTAATCGAACCGGAATGTTTGCTGAAATGTGCGGTGTTTTTTTACAATAGTAGATAAAGTAGTTTACGATTTCTTACCACATTCCCTAGATGTAAGAAGAACCCCTTTAACAGTTTTGTCAATTTCCTTTTCATGGTAAAAAAAATGTCACAATTTTTTAAACATTTCTGTATTGTTTATGGGTAAACCAGAAGAATAGAAGAATTATTGACAAAAGACAAAAGAATCATTGACAAAACTGCCCTAGACAGACACGGGCAAAGCAGTACAAAAACACTCCGCTTGTCCGCGGCGCAGTGTCGAGCAAAACTGTAAGGGGGTTATATTTATGGAGCAACTGTTTACTTAAGTACGATAAAACGATAAAATAAATCTTTCGAAAGGTTAATTTACGTTGCATTTTGTGTTCGAGTGAAGTTAGTTATCCTACTCGGTCTTGTCCGAACCTAAGATATTGTCTTACTCTGGACTACCTTGTATCACACAATCGGATACTTGGGACCTAAATGGGACTTGCACATCATATATCAGTGTATATGTTAATTCTTATTTTATTATCATCAACGATCGCTATCTCCTCGTTGGTGATAGACTTACGAATAGTCGTCGTCGATGGAATATCCTTCGAGAGTGATAACTTGCGTGAAGCGTGCGTTGAGAAAGTGTTTGATAAGTCAGTTAATTCATCGAGAATATCTAAACAACAAGAAATGCTTCCATTAGCCACAACGAATACATTTATGAGACATAACGCTACACGTTACCTGTGATCTGCAGATCGATGTCACTTCTGATGCTTTCATACAGTTCGGCCGTTTGATCGCGCTGCTGCTTTTTGAACATTGCAACACGAAGACTGTTTCCTGGAAAGATAAAAATGTGTTTAAAAAGTGTCCTTTTCGGTGAGTTTTCAACAGAGTATAGTACTTCGCAACGGCTTCTTCCTGATTGAACCCTTTTCCGGAGTCGTTACGGCACGTTCTCTTCGGTGAGTAACAATATCCGTAAAAGAGTTAAGTTCAAGCAGTGATGGTACTTCCAATCTTCGTTTTCCGGGCAAACCACGACGGCTCTGGTAAAGAATGTTGGAGGATGACATGCGTAGCTGCTGGGTAGCGGAAAATAGTTCTCGCAAGTTGGACTCGATTTCGCGCCGCTCCGGTGAGCTTTCCTGTGGTGTTGCAGCTTTCTCTTCTCCGTCATTTGATTCGGTTTTACGCAGTCCTGGTGTGTATTCTGGTGGAGCTGTTAATTTGTCTGCGGGAGTTATTTTTCCATCCTTACAATTGCTGATTGTCATTTGGATTTTGCGTAGTTTTGCTTGCAACACACGGAATCGTTTAACAATCCGTGATGAATCGATAGTCGCGTCTCGTTCGGCACATTTTACGATCGCTCGACATTCTAGAACCATTGTTCGGTAATCGCCGTAATGGAGGGAAAGGATTTTTTCCTGTAGATTCACCTCGACAGAATTGATTTCCAGATGGTGCAGAAATATTTCCCCCTTACGAACCATTTCGAGTGCTTTCTGTATGTTAAAGCCTGCCTGCAGTTCGTCCAGCGCTCCGTCTAACAACTCAATTAACGAAAGAGCGAATGCATTGGTGTCGATTATTTTGTGCACCAGAACGCACAAGTTGGACGATTCTTCAAGCCAATGGTTTTCCAGCAGAACAGAATTGCTGTCCGCGCCGACGTACAGCGAAGGGATAAGGTACGAGTCGAGTGCTTCCAGTGAGGCCAAGCAGCTACGAATGGCGGCTGAGATTTTCAAATTATCAGCGTACGATATGGCGAACAGTCCGATTTGCATCAAACGCTCAACGTAGCTATCGAACGGTTTGGTTAGTTCTTCAATTTGTTCCTCGCTTACGTTGGAACTTATGTTGGTTCGCAGTTGGGCAAGCAGTCGACGATCGGTGTCCCCAAAGGTGTCGTAAACCAGCCGTATGAGACACTCGTTGACGTGAGTTTCCAGCTGGTAGATGGCACTCTCAAGAATGCTTACACGCAGCTTTCTATCGCTCGAATCCTGTCCGTCCTTTTCCCGCTCCAGGGCTAGACATTCCTTGAGGACCTTTTGACAAACGTTGGTAATGCGTTTCCTATCCACGTCGGGTAGCACATTACAAAAACCGAAAGTTTGGGAAATAAGCGCTTCAACGACAGACCGGATACGGCCACTTTCGACTATGACTTCGTTGTACTTGGTCTCGTATTCATCCTCCGCACACACTTCCTCGCTGGCAACCGTTAGGGGTGCGATCAAGCTGAGCGCCAAATCGAGATAACTGACAAAGTTCGAATCGGCTACACTCTCCGGTGAATCCTCGGTCTCTAGTACAGATTTCAATCGTTCCAGACACCAAATAATCCGATCCAGAAAGCATTGTCTCGCTTGTGGCAAACCTTTCCGGCTGGTTGCGGCATCCATTTCCGATGAGATTGTTTTCTCCAGCCAACGGATACACATAACAATCTGTGAGATGCACAGGAAACACGTTTCAAGCACTCCAACGTTGCCATTTCCATCGAAGATTAGATGTTTGTGTACAATCCTCAGAAGCCGATGCAAATCACCGCAAACGGACTGCAGGGAGGCTTGTGATTAGAATGGTATAGTGAAATGGGGCAAAAAAAAAGGTAAACTTTCTCACGTCAAGCCACTGAATTCCACTACTCTCGGTTGGTAGGAAACCATGGTACAGTCTGTCCTGTGCCGTTTTAATACACTCCTGAAGTTCTGGCAACATTTTCGTTTGTTAATTTGTATTTCTCCCAACACACGCAACAAGCACGCACCTTTCTGTTAAAAACAATTCAAACTGTCAACGGTTGTCTTGACGTTTCGATGGCTTGGTCCGTTTCCGAAGGGAGATGTCCGTTTGACAGCTGACAATCGATTTTATTTACAAAACATCATCGCGGTGTAATTTCTGTCGCAAGATTTTGTGTACCGGCCAAACAGGAAACCCCACAAAACAAGTTAACCGTGTGTCCGGGCACGATGGGTTTGCTAACTAACCCATCGATTTCGCAAAAGGCAAAATACTGCCGAAAGCTGGTGCGCTACAATACGGCCATCTGCTTAACACTGTACCTGTTGGGCGTTGGCTTTTTCTGTGCCCTGCCGGATGCTAACTTCAACTCCGGCACCTACTTCTCGGAGAATGCACTGCTGCCCGGATTGGTAAATTCCGAGCTGGAAATGGAAACGGTCAATCTGGTCAAAACACTGTCGGCCGAACTGCAGCGGGAGCGGGAAAGCTATTCGAAGAGTTTACCCTATCCTTGGCTGCTGGCCAAGATGCGACGCTTTGGGCTAGAAACACACACGCACAACTTTACACTCAACTATCCGTTCGCTGGTGGCAAGGTAAGTTCCGGTTGATAGATTTTGTGTTACCTTGTAGTAGCTATTCGTGATTGGTTTTCTGGAATCGTAGGGACCGTGCGGAACCGTTGGATGGCAGCCGTATTAGCTATTAATGACATAACTTTCTTTATTTTTAGCGTTTTAAAGGAGAAAACGTGTTCGGAATACTACGCGCACCAAGGATTGCATCGACTGAATCGATTGTAATAAGCGTCCCGTACCGACCGCCAGAAACCGTTCACACGGATGTATCTGCCGGAGTGCCATTGATGTTGGCATTTGCAGATTTTGCACGCAAAAAGAAATACTGGGCAAAGGATATTATTTTCCTCGTTACGGAGCAGGAACAGTTGGGTATGCAGGCCTGGCTGGAAGCGTACCATGGTGGCGAGGAAGGTCGCATCCTCGACTCGGGCATGCTACGGGCACGAGCCGGATCCATTCAGGCAGCCATTAATCTGGAAGTGCAAAGCTTAGACATTAGTCATATAAATTTAAAAATTGAAGGACTAAATGGACAACTCCCGAACCTGGACCTACACAATCTGGTGCAGAAACTGTCTTCGAAAAATGGTATCATCGCCGGATATAAGCAAGCATCTTCGAGCCCGAAACGATCGTTTCGTTATCAGGACAAACTGTTGAACTTACTGTCGATGGTTTTCTCCCAAGCGAGCGGAGTACCGACGGGTAATCATGGACTTTTCCACAAGTACGGAATCGAAGCGCTAACGCTGGAAGCAGTGGAGCGAGAAAAGGCGCAGCAACAGTTCCAAGAGATCGGTTCGATGCTACGAATCATTGAAGGTATTAGCCGTAGCTTGAACAATCTGTTGGAGCGATTTCATCAGAGCTTTTTCTTCTACCTGTTGGTGTCGAACGATCGGTTCGTTTCGATTGGAGATTATATGCCCAGCTTAGCACTGATGGCCGGTGCTCTGTTGATCAAAGCCTTTATTCACTACCTGTCGATGTACTACTCCGCTGATGAGAAGGACGTAGACGGACAGGAGGAAGCGGAACTAAAACAGAAAAACTCCTCAGAAATTGGATACTTTTCTGTGGGTATTGTACTGCTAGTGGCGCACTCGATTGGAGCATTGGCATTCTTTCTACCGCACAGTAAAGCAGTCAGCGATTATCTGTACGAGGCTAATCTCTCCACACAGTTTGGATTGTTTCTTTTGATTGTGACGGTACTGGTTATTTCCCTAACCCTGCCGGCATTCGGCGCTGTGAGTGGCATCAACGGAGAAGCGCTACATGTAGCCGTTTTGCTCGAGCTCGGAACCGTCCTGTTGGCTGTGGGAATGTTAAACTTTTCCCTTGGGTTCAGCCTATCCGTTTTTCTGGTCCCGTTTATAATTCTGATCCGACCAGGCATATCACGTGGCGCTATGGTGTAAGTGTAGTTTTTTTTGTGGGACTGATGGATTTTTTTTTCCTAAATTCTCTTTCGTTTCATTGTTTCAGCTTCTCAAGATTGTCCTGTATGCTGATAAATCCCTTGGTGGTACTATACTGCGTGCTGGTTGGACTCACGTGGCACCTTTTCCCGGAGCTAGCCCTTAAACCTTTGCTAAACAAAGCGCTGACAGCTACACAGGATGCACTTACTTACTCTGTTGTGGATTCAATGGTAATTATACATTTAATTTTCTATTCGGTTGTGGGATTTCTAACACGCTCTTCCTTATTAGATCTACGGGAACTGGTTGTTCGATATGGTATCGCTCATTTTCGTCCCATGCTGGATTCTGCTGTGGGTGCTTCTTTTCCCAGAGACTAAGCAAAGGAACAGCTAGGGGCTGACAAACCAAATATAAAATGGTAGATGAAAGGTTAACTGAAACATACAAATTCAATCCATTTCCGAAATAATTCACCTTTTTGCGAGTAAGTATTTATGCGATTTTGCTGTAAACAATTGATTTATATGCCATAAAAATTTGATAAGAGTATTTGAGTGAAGTAATAGATTCAAAGTAGAATACCTACAATTTTAATGTCAATATAAGATCAATTTTAAATGAATCGGTCATATTGACAATACGGAAGTGTGTTATAATCTGAAATTAATATTGCAATTCCATTGTTTAAACCCTTTCAATATTTGAAATGGCTGGGGCAGGGTAAATCCTTGCCAAAACGAATTCTTTGCACACATTTTTAATAACGATAACGCTACATGCTTCTACCACAGAAAGACGGTTAGATGCACCGAAGAAGCTTAGTCGGAATTCTAGCCTTTTCAGCACGATTCATCTTTCACCTTTATACACTATTACACGATTTTCCTTTTCCTAAGTAAGCCTTCCTTTTATCTGGAAGTCGACGCACAGCGATGTACGCTTTTCTTACGATCTGCCTGCAGGTTTTGTTTGACGTACGGTTTGCACAGTACAGTTGCATGTCGGAAAAGGTTCCGTATCAGAAGCCAAAGTGGAAAACTTGCTAGCAAAAGCAAACATAATCCCCGCTTCACGAGCTGTTACTCCAACCGGCTTCCCCCAACCGTTGCACAAGAAACGGAGATGGATGTTGCATCGCTCCGGTTGGTGGTGGTTTGGGGACTTTTCCGAGTGCATACACACATTCGCCCGGGAAGGTAGCAGCACACCGCGTTGGAGATATGTTTGTCCGGAGAAGAACTCCTTGCTTGGAACCCTCGGCAACGTATCGTTGATACTAACGAACAGGTTGTGGAACTGGCGCGCTGGATGGGAAACGTGAAATTATGCTAATACGAAGGAAAATATGAAAATTGGAATTCTTCTCACCGAACTTTTGCCCGTCGTATGTGTGCTTGCATGTTGGATGGTGGTGCAGTTTCCGGGAACGTAGGGCACATGCGTAACTAAACATTTGAAAAAAAGGGGTTGTATCGAGGGTTGTGTGTGCGTATGTGGCAGTGCACCGTAATCAGTGGCACCGATTCCACGTACTTAGAAACGATGAAGAATGTACGTACGAACAACCGATCGTCCTATTTCGTCAGATTTCGACAGATTTATATATATATCTTCGTTAGCCATTTGTCTGTGATTTTGGATGGTGCGTTCGCAGGTCCTTCCTGGAGATTGTTGGAAAGGGGTTGTTTGTTGGGGCGAAAGTGAAGGGCAGAAATCAATTTAATATTGAACAGAATATTTTAATATTTAACTGCATTTCAGATGATGCCAAAGCTTACTAATTATACAACTTTTTTCGCCCTTTCTTAAAGTATCCTTGGTAAATAATACTGATTTCTAGAATTGATAGTGACATCAGACCAGTGTTGAATTAATCCCGCTTCCATTTCGCGAAGAAATTGGTGATGTACTCTAAAATATCGAGAGCTTTTTGCATGCCATATCCCTTAGCTTAATTGTACCCGTAGCCGAATAGTCAGCCCTGAGTATGGAGTATGGGGAGATGATCCGGACGGGATTCAATACCTGCTATTCTAACAAAAACGCTCTTTCGAGTCCTCTCCAGGTTTGGATGGTCAAAAATATGGGTTTTGCTTGTTTGCTTGCTTGGTAGTTTCATGACCACCGGAAGGTCTTATGGTCCCATCGATCTGTACTTTTAAAATTACTCCATAATATTTTAGCAACTGTAGCCCGGTGGTATTGTGACAGTGGCGCCTGACTTCACACGGCAAAATCCGGGGTTCAAATCCCATCCAGACCGCTGTCCTGTAGTGAGGAGTGACCAACCAACTAAGTAGTATCAGCAAATTTAGTAAGCAGACAGATGACCGGCGTGATCTAATATATGGACGTTAAAGAAGAAGAATATACTAGGAACTTTTACTATTTCTTTGTTATAAAAGTAGGGCGGCCCGGTGGTGATGCGACAGCGGCGCCGGTCTTCAAACGGCAGGGACGGGGTTCGAATCCCATCCGGACCGTCCCCCCGTAGTGAGGACTGACTATCCAACTACGTACGTGGTATCAGCAAGTCTAGTAAGCCATTAGATGGCCGGCATGATCTTAGAGGTCGTTAAGCCAAGAAGAAGAAGAAGAAAAGTATACGGCCATATGGAAAAGACTCTACTCAAAATTTAATATTTCATTATCCTATCCGGCCGATGTCTATCAAATTGATGTGCTATGATTTCATGAGCCATAATGGTGATAAGTGTAAAGTGATAAGTTTGCTCACTGAAGTTTGTTTGAGCTTGGAGCTCTGTTTGGATAAGATAATGCCATCAGGCGCGTATCGTTAAATGAATACACTTCCGACCACGTTTTATTTTATAGCACTTTTTTGTTGTTGTAAGGTAGGAAGTATCGTCGCTAATGGTTTGAAGTGATAAACAATATCTTGTCCGATTATGAAGAAGGGGAGAGAGATAGTGTCATTCCATTCAATTAGTTCCCTCGCTATTCAAGTTAGTCTAAATTAGTGGTCTTAAAACCTAAGTGCACAAAAGTAGTAATCAGCATTTGCTAAAGAATGTTGTAATTTATAAAGTGTTTATACGTTTTAAATTGAGCAACAAATCGAAGTAGCTGAACTGTTCATTTCAATGTTTTAGAATTCAATTCAATTGTTTACTGTGTAAACCGTGCTCTTTTTTTTTTTTTAGTAAATTTCAATTGAACAGAATTTTAAAATTTTAAACCCCCACCGCTTAAGGTGACGAACCCTGCACTCCTAACAACGGCCAAAGAACCGAGCGCGCATCAAGATCACGGCTGGCAAAGATTGCGTTACGAGTCGAGGGGTGAACTCAGCGAAGCGATCAGTCCGGTCGCTTATTTTCGTCGTTTCTTTTGTGCTGTGCGGTTGTGTTGCGTTGTCGTTCGCCGCGTTGAGATTCGTTTGTGCGTATTAGCCTTACCTCCCACCTTGCTTGCCGACCTTCAAAGCTGTGCCATTTGCTGTACGACTGCCTCCCATCTGGCTCCCCGATTATCGCACCCATCGGCACCATGAATCCTGCAAAATCATCGTCATCCAATGGGTCCGCTGCTGTAAGGGCAACAGGTAAACAAAAACTGCAACGGCCTGCCAGCCCACCATGCGGCAATAATTAACACACCTGCAAAAAACAAAAATCGCGTCATCTTCAGCATCAACACAGAAACGATAAGAACAAATAAACGCGATCGCGATAATGTTGTACTGCGGCGGCGTAGTTCCGTGTGGACGGTCGGTAGGGTTAATTGAGCTTTGCGCCGGACGTGCCAACATACCTTGGGTGGATTAGGATTGCAAAGAATCCTGAACTTAACCTCACGTGATTCGACTGATCAGGCCCAAGAACACATCCAAGAAGAGGTGGGTAACGCGAACGAGACAGGCTGACTGCGTTCGTGGCGTGTTCCAGCAGTGGCTGCCGTTGGTGAGATAAGGTCAGAGCGAACCCCTCTGTGCGGTGGTGCCCCTGGTGCCTGCTAGAGTGGTCGCGATCGCCGGAGGTCATTCGAGCATTGTGCCTCGTAGAAGAACGTTTCGGATTTGTGGTGAATGTGACTTTGGGACAAGGGTAAATTCGCACACCGTTGGTGGTGCCGATAAAGCGTGGCTAGTAGCGACATTAGTCATACGTCATGTGGAATGTTGATGGTAAGGGAAAAAATGTTCGTGGGGAAGGGTGCAAGAGGGGGGGGGGGGGGGGTATAGTTGGGCAAGGAGAAATCTGGAAAGGGCGACTTGCCGGTACGCGTAATCTGCGCGTCGTGCTGCGTATGCGCGGATCAAGGTGTGCGTGTAATGTGTTGGGTGTATGAACAAGTGATTGGAAACTTCACGTGACTGGACAGATTTCAAAAAATATATCCAACAGTCTGAATTTTTTATGGTTTGAACGATTTTTCCTTATATTTCAAGAAGATGTGGTTTTATGTATTGTGACTTATTTGTTTGAAACAAAGAAGTACACCAAAGCTGTTAGTATCAGTTACTTAGTTATACAGCGGGAGAAGTAGAATTAAAAATGTCCAAACAGTTGGTTCGAATATGACGAACCCAACTACTGTACGAGCTGTCTACTGTATGACTTATGAAAAACATTTACATAAAAATATCATTTGATAACGAAACTTTTGTATGCCAAGATTAACCGTGAAACTGTGAAACATTTAAGTTGTTAAACCCTTGAACACTCAGAGTTTTAATGTTTCGTTTAGGGTTCCATTTATGTCCAACAGTGATGAAGACCCCTGCACTAACGTAACCTACTTGTACACCCAATATCGCCGACAGCAGCATGTGTTGCATAGCAACGTTCCTGGTGGTGTGCGTAGCGTCCTGCTCGACGGTTATGTTTACGTTTCAGATCCCCTCCTCCCCACGGCCTTCCCCTCCCTTTTTGTCTTGCGGCTTTCGATGGACTCAAGGCCAAGGGTTTCAGATGGATGCAATTCTCGCAGCATTGCGCACGATTTTTGCTGGATTAAATTTGATTTCGTGCTTTTATTGGCCTGTTTGGAAAGTGAACGGATCTTCGGAAACCTTCCTCCGGGACAGTACATATGCGGCCGTCTCGAAGTTAATCGAATCGGTTGATCTCTTTTTTTGTACAAGTTTAAGTAGAGAAACTAGAGGTTAGCGAAGGTTAACGGTGGCTACAACATTGTGATGCATGTACATTGATTCACGGTACTTGTTGTATGGTATTCAACAATGTACTCAAGGGAGAGTAGAAGGAATACAGAGCACTAGTTGAACTAGTTACATCACAATGATGCAAGTAAACATCAGGGTTTGAGGGTTTGAAAAAAAGTCATCTTCACTGCTGGTTGTGTCACCATTAAATCGGTTTGTCACCTACGATCATGCCATATAATGCTGGATGCAACTTTCGATGTTCAGTAAAGTTTGAGTAAGTTTGATTAACGAAAGCTGGACTTAATCTTTACGGTGATGCGAAGCCTAATTTGATAAAAAATCTGATTCAGTATGTGTCCATGGCAAACAATAATCGCCCAAAAATTCCAACAAACAATTTTGCTCAGTTTGTTATTAAATTTTTTCTTTAAATTCCTTTTATACTAATAGTATTTATGGCTAAACTGCGATTATAGACGATCGCGAGACAGAAAAAGATTCATTAATGTAGTCCGATGTGTTGAATTGTCTCATTTCCTCCTACTTGTAATTTTTCTCATTGTTCTAGAAATATTTATGTTGCATGTCCTTTCTGTTTGCCTATTCCGAGTGACTTGAGTCTTATGACAATCCTGGTACTCTCATGTGCCATTTTTCAGTAAGGCCGAAACAGTTTGCTTGAAGAATAATGTGTTGAAGAGAAAATAAGTAGTTCCTACATAGAACAGCTGTATAGATTGTAAAATGGGCCGCAATATTGTACAAAGAACTAAAATCGAAATGCTATTGTGGGCTAATAAATGACAACAAAGTATGTAAAGATTTTCTATGACCTCCAAACGCTAAATTAGGTATGGTAGTCTTAAATTAAGATGGAGTGATTAGCGTGAAACATTAGTCAGAATGTCCGTAATAAACGATCGAGAAAAAACGATCGGAATAAACGAAAAAATTCTTAAGAGATTTTAGTATCTGGCATGGTGCCTGGTTAGGAGTAGAGTAGTTATGGGTAAATCCTCATTTTTCCTGCAGTCGGAAAGATCCGACTCCGAGGAATTCCGGAGTTTACTCCGGAGTATTATTTCGGAGTTATGCGGAGTTTGCATCGGAGTATTCCGGAGAAAAATCTGGAGTTTATGCAGCAATAATACGGAGTATTTACTCCGTAGTAGTCCGGAGTAATCTCCGATATCAACTTCGAGTTCAAATTCAGATTTTACGTTGGATTCAACATCTTCATTTATTCAAAATATTATTACCAACAAATAGACAAATTTGTGTTCCAGAAAAAATACTTTTTTTTGGTCAGTAGAATGTTGGATCACTCCGGAATCCACAGCGATTTCGGTTTCGGTTTTAAATCCTAAGTCAAATCAGCAGTTAACTCCGAAGTAATCCAGAGTAACCTGCAATTGATACCGCAGCGCACTCCGGAGTTAATATAGGAGATTGCTCCTGATCCTGATTGCTCGGGAGTTGCTCTGGAGTAAACTCCGGAGTTTACTCCGCATTTCTTCCAAAGTATACTCCGGCTTTTACACATCGCAGTCGGAGTGGATGCATTGATCCATTCCGGAGTTTCTACCATTAGAGTAGAGGCAACAGCAGTGTCGTGTTGCCTCTACTCTACTCTGCAGTGTTCACACTGCAGGTTTAAATCCTATTTGAACCGTTTTCCCGTAGTGAGGACTGATTATCCAAGTACACGTGGTTATCAGCAAGTCTCGTACATTTGATGGCCAGCTTGATGGCCTAGTAGGTCGGAAAGTCAAGGCTTCTTCGTGTGGCTCGTTTTTTTGCACATAAATTTCACTGTAACAACAGCAGGACTGAAACAATCACACATAACTAAATGTGACTTGTCACGCGATCGCCAACGCTCCCCTAAACATACGCCATTTTAATTCGCAATCGCATCTGTTCGATTTTTATATGCTTCTGTTCTCATTCAAGAAATTGTTACGCCTCCGTCTACTTACGAACTACGAAGTTAATCTACGTTATGTAAGGCTTTATAAGTTATGCGGAAAATTGTTATCCTTTTTGCCTCGTTAAGCTATTCACGACGGACCAATAAACCAAAATAATAATTATCTAAAATTTGGGAGAGATGCCCCGATATCCTAGAGATAGTGATCCAGGATATCAGAATATCAGGATATCGTTCAAAAGGGTTTTTCGTAGTACCGATTAACCGTTTTTCTGGTATAAATAAGCTAAGTCAAATATCGTCGGCATTAACTAAAACTTCATTAGGCCAATATAAAGATACAAAGTTAATTGCCATTAGTTAACAAAGTTAACACCATTAGTGCAATTCAAGATAACTTAATTATTGATAATAATTATTTTTAACAAGTTTCATTTGTTAGAATAAAAAAACACATTTAAAGTATTTAAGTAAAATTTTCGTTTACTTAAATAGAAAAATGCCATTTCTAATCAAAGACAAACTGAAAGCTGATACGGCCATAATAAATGTCACTGATCACACACACTCGATTAAAAGTAAACTGAAACTGACGTCAAACACATAATAATCGGACAGAGGAAAAAAAAACACGATAGGGCTGAAGATATTTAAGCAATGATTTGCTACAACCAGCTACAGGTGTATTATTTATTTTATTTCATTTAGTGCCAAACACACACTAACACACACGGATACAAGCTTCATCGAAAGGAAATTTCATTCACGGTTGATCCAATACTCGCACCATCGTGCAATCTTCCAATCGGTGACGATGTTTGCGGGCCCAATATTTACCTTTACGAGAGATGGCCATCGTGGAAAATGACTAGTCAGTTTCTGTTACACCATAGTCACATACACACAGACATCCACTCGATCGGCGAAGCAGACCGTGTGTGACGGATGTAACCTCCACTAGTAGTGTTTCGCCTTCTCCAAAGTGTCGTTTTTTTGCCTACCAATTTGCGTAATTTTAACTCAAGTCCATGCTTACTTATGAGTTTGACAAATTGGAAGGAACACAGTAAAAACAAAATTCTCGTCGTTACGTCACTAGACGAATGTGTTGGGGGGTCCAGTTCGTTCTGCTCCATCCACCCAATCGGATGGCCCTTTCCTTACCGGGTTAATACACAGAAGCCGTACGCATCGCCGCTTCCTTCCTATCAGCAGTAGCACGTTGCGACGGCAGCCGGCAATAACGTCTGGTGTGATCTTCAATTTGTGTTGCGCACACACCTAAGCGTGCCCGACACGTGACTGCAGCGATCTTCGCGCAGTGGCTGACCCGAAAAGGTACCGTGCGCGAGGTAATATGATCCTAGTTTGTTGTAATATAAATATATACAAGTGTAGAAAATTTTGTTGCAACGCCTCGTATGGCTGCAGTGATACATATATGCCTGTCCGCGTTTGGGTGGGGATAATTGCATGACCTGGTACAGTGTTACATACTGCATTTGGGGGAGGGTGCGGATGGCCACACACTTCCATGGTTTCGAACGAGCCGTTACCTGACCAGTCGATCGTTAGTCGATCGTGGTGATTGCACCGTGCGGTGTGTTTTTTGTTTTTCTTTCGCTTTTCACGAGGCTTTGTTTTTTATAACTTCGCGAAAGTGATCGTTTTATCGCCACCAAAAGCTTCGCTTTCGTAAATCCATCTGCGCAAAGTTTGGGAAATTTCGATGCACAAGTGACGGTGGAAACAGTAACGCGACATGAGACGATTAAGTACCTGGCTGCATGCACGGTTCCGTGCGCGTACAGACTCAACGTCCAGTGTGCCGGATGAACATGCCGAAACGTCCTGTAAGTGAGCAACGAAGAGTGGTTAGAAGAGAACATATGTTGTGTGCACTTTAAGATATTTCGTTGACGAATTCTTGCAAAAACAAAATTCAATCCATGTGACAGAGACAGTCCGTGGATGAAAGGCAACGGATCGCTGTAGAAGGGGATGAAAATATGGCCAACTTTTCATTGCCATAACTGCAATATTGGTCGCTTTACGGTGGATGATTTCCAAATGAGTGTGTGTGTTTGCGGGGCACGATTCGCACATGACGTCCTCCACTATCGGATATCGTCGTAGTGCTCTTCTTGATGCTCTTTTTTTTTAATTCAACCACACATCAAACCAAATACGCATGTTAGGGCGCGCGCTCGAGCTAAGACAATGCGCGAACGCGTTCCACCTTAGTCGCGGCACGGCCGTACAAGTGTGAGGATCGTGAGCGACAAGGTTTCGTTGGGTGTTTTTAATTTTTCGCGAACATTACGGTCGGCGGTACGTTTCCAGCCAGGTTACAGATCACCCAGATCGTCGTTCAATTATCGTACCTCGGCTTAGAAAATTATCATCTTACATAGCCTCGCTTCCGTTTATCTCTCGTTTCATGCGCCATCGTCACGATCACCACGTGCAGCCCTGTCCGGTAGCAATCATCATTTGAACAGCCGCAATTTTGACGGCGAATCGTTGGACGGCGAACAGGCACTGGCCATCATCCGGCGCAACCTGAAGTCGAGCGCGATGGACACGGAAGGCACACACTTTGACTGCAACTGTCCGCACATTTTCGTTGTGTTTGGCGCATCGGTAAGTAAGGGGGGAGGGTTGAGGGTCGCGATCATCGCCAGTCTGGCACGCAAACCTCGGCCTACTAACTAGCACCTTTTGTAAGCCGTGCACCGATTCTGAGCGATAATTTATGGTAACTGTATGCTTAACGTTTACGGTGGTTGACCGCGTGGAATAAATTTGGATGAGTGGTTCTAGTTGCTTGAAAGTTCTTATTTAAGCTGTCAAAAAAGACGAATTTGTTTTAAATCGTTTTGTTTTAAATCGTTTTGCTTTAATATTATTATAGCAAATGAGCATCGTTAAGTTCTTTTGGATTAGATAATTATTATTGAGTTACATAATTTCAAGTCAAGTGTAATAAATACTCATCAAAACTAGAACTGAAACAGATCGCTCTCAGACAGTTAACCATAGGGTATCATGTGCCCTTGTGGTTTCCATACTCCATTTGATTAGAATTCATTATAGAATTACGAAGAACACAGTAATTGAACAGTGCAATTCCTTTTCCAGGGAGATTTAGCAAAAAAGAAGATCTATCCCACACTGTGGTGGCTGTTCCGTGACAATCTGCTCCCTTCGGACACTAAGTTCATCGGGTACGCCCGTAGCAAACTGTCAATTCCCGAGCTGAAGGAGAAATGTCGTCAGTACATGAAGGTAATGGAGCATTACGCGATCAATCTGCGAATATTGTTTCACACAATTTCTTGATATAACTTACAGGTAAAGGATGATCAGCTGGACAAGTTTGAAGAGTTTTGGTCGGTCAACTTCTACGTCGCTGGTAGTTACGACTCCCGGCGCGACTTTGAGCTGCTCAACCAGGAGATCAGCAAGTTCGAGGTCGGACGGGCTGCAAATCGCCTCTTCTATCTGGCGCTGCCACCGTCCGTGTTCGAATCCGTTACGGTTCATATTCGCAACACTTGCATGGGAGAGAAGTAAGACAAGGATCTCCCGAGAGTCCTTTTTAAAAAGTTCTTTTATTAATATGACTTTCTTCTGTATATTTCAGAGGATGGAATCGTATAATTGTGGAGAAACCGTTCGGTCGTGATGCGCAAAGTTCGAACGTGCTGAGCGTACATCTCGCGAAACTGTTCACCGAAGATCAGCTGTATCGCATCGATCACTACCTGGGTAAGGAGATGGTCCAGAACCTGATGACGATACGGTTTGGCAATCAGATCTTTAGCCCGACCTGGAACCGGGCGCACGTCGCCTCGGTGTTGATCACGTTTAAGGAACCGTTCGGTACGCAGGGCCGTGGGGGGTACTTTGACGATTTCGGCATCATTCGCGATGTGATGCAGAACCATCTGCTGCAGATACTGTCGCTGGTGGCGATGGAAAAACCGGCCACTTGCCATCCGGACGACATTCGCAACGAGAAGGTGAAGGTGCTGAAAAGCATCAAGGAACTATCGATTGAGGACGTTGTGTTGGGACAGTACGTGGGTAATACTAGCGGTGCGGATGAGGATTCGCGGATGGGTTACCTGGACGATCCGACCGTGCCGAAGGGTTCGGTAACGCCCACGTACGCACTGGCCGTGCTGAAGATCAATAACGAGCGTTGGGATGGGGTACCGTTCATACTGCGCTGTGGTAAGGCACTGAACGAACGGAAGGCAGAGGTACGCATCCAGTACCATGATGTGCCGGGCGATATCTTCGATGGGAAACCGAAGCGCAACGAGCTGGTCATACGGGTACAGCCGGGCGAAGCGTTGTACGTGAAGATGATGACCAAATCGCCCGGTATTACGTTCGACATGGAGGAAACGGAACTCGACCTGACGTACGGCCATCGGTACAAGGATGTGGCGTTGCCGGATGCGTACGAGCGGTTGATACTGGATGTGTTCTGCGGTTCCCAGATGCACTTTGTGCGTGCGGACGAGCTGAGCGAGGCATGGCGCATCTTTACACCGCTGCTGCACTACATCGAGCGGGAACGGCCGGAGCCGATCAAGTACATTTATGGGTCGCGCGGACCGAAGGAGGCGGACCGGAAGTGTGACGAGAACAACTTCAAGTACTACGGTTCGTACAAGTGGCATCAGAAGCACTGAGCAACGTTAACGTGTGCGGAGTTTAAAATTTCGAATTTAAGTATCGTATAGTTTTCGTAGAAGGCTTGTTATTTATTTATACACTGAACGTTAGGCATTCTTCTACTACTACGACTACTACTACTAATACTGTATCATTCCTGTGGTTTTGTTTGTTAACAGTTTCGGAAGCTCTATGAAGACAGTGCAAAGGCAATCTGTAATGCATTTTCGGAACAGTTTTGTTTTTTTATAATAAATATCCAAAAAAAGGAAGCTTCTTTTCACTTCGGAATTGCTGTTTATGCAACGATCTGTATTCAACGTTTCACCAGAAGTATAAATATTTATTAGATTGCTTTTACGAGTTGAAACACCGAATGCTCCGTGCTTACGTACGATTGCTTGTATCGGGTTTGTAACGGGTAAAAGGCGCCGTTAAGAGCTGCTCTGGGTGCTCGGCAAGTTCTCTGGATGTACGATGATAGGCTCCAAGAGAGTAACATCAGAGAAACGTTGAAAAAAGTCTACCTCCCATCACATCCACATACCTACCCTGGGAAGGATAATTTGAGCAACAGCAAAAAAAAAAAAAAAAAAAAGAAGTGACCGATTTGTCTTGTCATCATCATGCGCAATTTTTCAATGTGCTTTTTTTGGGGGGATGGAACAGGGTTGCACACATAATACAAACATTCAGGGGTGCGCTTTTTTTGTGTGTGTGTGTGAAGAAACTTGGAAGCGCTTTCTTTCGTGTACCGAGAACCCCAAAACGCGGGACAAAAGGCGTTGTGATAAATGGAAATGAACCCGGTCAAGGCATAGGCATTATTGATGTGGGGCAATATTTCGTTTATGGTTTTCATACACATTCCGTCAAGCTTTCCCATTGCCACAAGATGGTGGGGCCGAAGAAATTACTGCACGAGCTCTCTGCACCGAGCCGTACGATGGGATGTCCTTCGAGCGGAGAAAAAAGTGGAACCAAGCGAGGCCACAACCATTCAATAGATCATTAAGCAGAATATCGGGTGGACAGTATGGTTTGATCGTGTCACGAGTGATGCCCGTTTTTTTTTTCGTTGTGTCGCTGCTGAGATTTGTGATGATTAATTTAATTTTTATTCCTATACCTTCGATTGAATGGCAATTCGAAGCGAGTGTGCGATAGATCCTCGTCACGGAATCGTAACTCCGGGTTTTGGTCAATTATAGTGCAATTTAGTTGGGACAATCAATCATGAAGCGAAGTTATGCGCTTAAGAAAACTGCAATCGCTCGAACCGTAACTCCATTCGGAGGGCGTACGAAAGATGGTCTCTTTGCTGAAAATGTGTCCACCGTTAAGATACAAGTAATCGATGCCGGTTTTAGGATTCCAATATCAAAGTAGAGTTCTGAGTTTGCTTTTTTGTTCCGGTGCGTTCAGTAATGTAACGTTACAGCGTTCTGACGTTGAAGCGGTGTCGTCGTACGGCGCGCCAACAACGATGGTCACGAACTCGAACGAGCAACGAGGTCTCATTATGCAGGACGGTTAGCTAAAGTGACTTACGGGACGAAAATGGAAAATAATTGACAGCAAACGAAGAATGATGTGACGAAGCCAGCAAGCGACCGAAGGTACAATGTGACCGAGCGAAGCTTCGTTCCACCGGACGTTGGGCGGAATACTGACGGACTAGGTGGAATTCGTTGACCGAAGCAAATTAGCGAAGCTTTTCTGTCTTCTTCCCTTTGTAAAGGTTTGCTTTACACCGTCGTATTGTCCACTCACGATCCAACCGAAAAAAAAAACCGGTCCAAAAAAAGGAGACAGCAAAAGGAAGAGTGATACGGCAAAGCAGTGGCGTTTAGTATTGTTCCCGCTTTCTGACAAGTTGACTGGCGGCGAATCGTTTTCGAAGCAAAGAAAAAAAAAAAAAGGAACCAAGCTGGTCAACAGTAAGGATCCGTTTTTCGCTGCCTTTTACCCCCAAACCTTCGTAAAAACTCATCAATGATTAATGGTGCGCAAGCTTCGTGCGAATTGGAACGATCTTTACCGGACCGGGCGGGGGATGGACCGAAAAAGGAATTAAATTTATTAATGATGCGACGCGTTTGTTGCCGCATCGGGCCGGAGGAAAATGCATTGCGCTACGCGATTTCGTGGGTGGCTAGCTTTTGGTGATGGCGTGTGTGTGTGTGTGTGTTTGTCTGTTTTGCTTTTGTCTCGGGCATTTTCATTTGGTCTGTCAGTCCGAGTCCGGGTGAACCGGTCAGTTGGAAAGGTATCCCTGCGCATTATCGCGACCGTATCGGTGTCATTTGTTTTCCACTCGTTTCTTAATTAGATAATAAATGACTGCGAAGAAATGGAGGGCTGGCTGGGAAGAAATTAAACGTCATGGCGAGATAATTCGGGCGCAGCAAATTGGAGCTCGGAGCAACCATTAAACATGGATGCGTGACCGTGGCGTGGAAGATGTTTCTATTTCGGAGCGGGGAAATGGGTTCGGTTCGATGATGGAGGCGCCTGGTAAGTTCGGTCGGATGTTTTTTTTTGGCAAAGGGTAGTTGAAGCTAAACCGCAGATTGATCTTGAAAGGTAGCGCTGGATGGATAATTGTTGGGTTTTTTAAAATAATAAATTATGTTTTAACGTTATTCTCTCGCAAAGTAGGGATTTGAAAACAAATTAAAGTGGTATGACTCCTACCATTTGTATGGGAAGACGACAAAACATTTTTGATGTTGAACACTTTTTAGAAACCTTGTCTCCCGTTATTATGCTACTCAATTTTCAATAACCTCATCCTTATTCTGTATAATGAAGTCTCTATGCAGTCGATTTCTTGATTTAGATTATCCTTAACTAGATAGCTAGTCCTCTGATATGGAATGCCTGATGACTAAAATGTACATGCCAGGTGTGATTGATCATGTACATAGAATGTCTAGTACAAAATTCCATCTAAGGCATCTTTCTAGAGCTGAACTAACTCATGAGCTACATGGTCTGATCTAGAGCTGAACTAACTCATGAGCTACATGGTCTGATCAGAGGCGGATCGATCTGAGCGATCGTGTTGAGCCCCCGGCTCTAAAAAGGGTCCCTAGCTGAAGCCCAAAATGTACTGGTTGTTGTAAATACTACCGGATGGAAGGGGCCCCGATCTCTTCTTCGAGAGATCCGATCCCCGGGGACACGCTCAACCCGCTCAGTACATGTCTCTTCAGGAACATCAAAGACAACCCCTTTTGAATTACAGGGCTCTCCATGAAAGGGCAGAGCTTCATAACTTGGTCGTTTAAATTATGACGAATGAAACTCATGGTTTGTTAAAAATAATTGCTAAAGCTTAAAGTTGGACCTTGTAAATGTATCGTTTGGGGCATCCGCTTTCAGCCTGAAAGTATGTCTAAACTAGGCGGAGGAAAAGAGTCAAAAGAGTGATGTCTTTGTCGTAATTGATAACAAAAACATCTTCTAATTGATCGACAGGTAAGATCAGTTTTACTGGGTTAATTGCTCTTAACGTAAGCAGATCCTTTCGCATGTATGAAGGGCTAAACATACTCTTTCCATCGTTCACTCAGGTTTTTTGTACACTTATTCGTAGGTAAAAACCCGTATATTTCGCTCCTTTATAATCGATCTTGACGCGGTAACGGTTTGCACGGTTTCTCTTTTCGGTTCTCGTCCCCAGGCTCGTGCCCACGGTTTATCCAACGTTCAGGGCCTTAATATGGTCATGAGTTTCCCTGTTCTAGGTCGCGACAACTCCTAACCGTATTTGGGCATGTATTTTTCTTTCCTCGGGAAGCTATTCTACGTGTACTAATACTACAGCAATGCACGATCAATCGCTCACAGTGTCATCTGTCTGGGAGTAGCTAATGAAGCTGTTTGGCAGCACCACTGCGTTCCCTACTAACATCTAACAGTTGAAACCGTCGACAATCAGTAATCAACAACTCATAGATTTTCACAAACAATTGCACTTAAGTCGATGGAGTTTAATGATCATTGGCAATGGAAATGGAAGTGTAAAAAGTGTTGTTTAAGTTGGGATTTCTGATAGTTTTTATAAAAACTATTCCTACAGCTACAGTCTCTCGATAATTCTTGAAATGCTCGATCGTTCTGGATTTATAGCTGCAAAGCTCGTACATTCTTACTGTTTTCTTTAAAATGAAATAAAAAAAAAATTAGCAAAGACTAGCATTTTTTTGAAATCACTCAAATTACTGGTTTAAGTTGTCCTCTATCGCTTAAAAGACTCAATAATCAGTTTATGCTTACATCAGAAGAAATATCTTTTGCTTAAAGATAAAACACTAATAAACACACCAAGCGCATGGAAGCTTCCAAAAGGGGGATGAAAGAAACAAGAACTAAGATGATTTTTATCTGTAGCTATGATTTTGGTATTAAAAATCATGCAACCAATGCAAAACATCGATAAAGTCCTCTTAAATTCAATGGTTATCGTATTTTAGTAATTCACTCTCGAATAGCTTGATCCACGTCGATCTCCTCTAATTATAAGGCACTAAATCATTGAATTTCTGATTGATTTTATAAACGCATTCTCCGTTCCGTAAGCTTTGCTGTGATCACACACTTTATTAAATTGCTTTTATTATGTTCATCAAAACCGAACAGCAGCAAACTCAACTCAAAGATATTAATAAAATGCAACCTCCTGCGAAGCAAATACCGTACAGAACACAATGGGCCCAAACGTGCCAATCCATTTCGCCCCCCCAAAAAAACCCCGTGACTCTGTTTCCTCCGGCTTATGAAGCTGGCTGAATTTGCTTCGCGCTAGCGTATACGCGCGCCTCGCGAAGCGGGATGATCGACTAAAAGGAGATTTTTAATTACTATGGAAATATTAAGCCCATATTAATAAATTTCCACCGACTGACCGGTGCGAATACCGAATAGCTGATACGGCAGGCCAGTAGGATGCGGGTGAATATTGCCGTTAAATTCAACAATTATTTGAATCGTTGGTCACGCGCCTGGGGTTTGGGTAAGAGTGAGTGCGTTCGATTTGTCGGTAAGGCACGTGTTTCGGATTGCATACTGTCAGGGGCAGCGCTGTCGGTTTGTGCGCTGTGCGGCGTTGTTCTGTCACGCAAGTTTGTTATTTAATGTGCATCAAATAGAGCGAAATGAGCGGATCTGAAGCATAAGTGTGGGAGGATAAAGGAAAAAAAGACACACACAGACACACACACACACACACACACACACACGTTTGAAACTGCAGCAGAAGAAACCATAACATCCGATTAATGGATGAGTTCGATACCCGTGGAAAAGCTGCAAGCTTACCGGCCATTTTCCTTACTTTTTGCATTCGCCACGCACTTTATCATGCGTGTTTTTTTGTTTATCGCGGTACGAGAAAGGCACGAACAAATGGGATGAAAAATTAAGAAGAGGAAGAGAAATAAAAACAGAAATTTGATCCCACAAATGCCACCCCGTGCAAGTCCGAAGCCCATCCGAACACAAAGGACGATCCAATGCGGTATAAATGATCAGAAAGAATGAAAGAAGAAGGCCATACAAAAAAAAACCATGGACTCATTCGCAAACTTCCGCAGCCAGCTAAAAAGCGAAAGCAATGAAAATTAACGTACGCTCGAAATTCAAATAACTGGCATGCCGGTAATTATTTTCCTCTTCGTTTAATTGGCACCGAGCTTCGACTCTTTTTTTCTGCTTTCGTCCCATTCCCGGTTTCGGATCGTTACCGTGTGAAATCGACTTTCGGTCCCTCACGCCCCTCCCCTGACTATCAGCTATTTGATCAGCTTGGGGTGTGAGTGAGTGTTCGATGAAGAAAGCAGCCATTTGCTGGCGTCCCCTTAGATGCCAACATCGAACATGCGAACATTGTGTTTTTGGTCAAAAAAAAAAAAAAAAAGGAGATTTTCTGCTCCTGCTTTTATTGCTTCTATTGATAACCTACATTAATAATGGTGATATGTGCGATTTCGGTGCTGTCCACCGGTCACGGGAATGTAAAATGGGTACGCTTTGCAGGTGTTTTCTGCTGCAGTGTGTTACATTTTAATCATGATCATTGCCATTAATCAGCTCGCACGCCGGCGTACGCCGGTTGCGTTATGGTTTATCGTACACCCTTTCGTCCCATTATCGGTGTGTCCGCAGTGACATAATCGATGCGTGATTATCCGTCCATTTGTCCTGCTGTAATGTCTACCAGAATTGAAATTAAAACCAAACGATTCCGGTAAACAGAACAAAAAGATGTTAAAGTAAGCCTATCGTTTGTATGTGTGTGTGGGGTGAATTTATGACACGAAGAAAGACACACACACACACGAGCAATGAAACTAGGTTACATGCGCTAGGCTTCCGAGAAATGGCTTTCATCAACGTGCTGCACGGTGTATTATGTTTCGCTTCCTGCGAAGTAATACGAATTAATTGTGGTCATGCAAGAAAACGCTTCATCAATCATTTTCCTCTGCCGGACTGATAATGTTTCCCGCTGACGCACTAATGCTGCAATAATGCTAATTGAACGTAGTATTTCGTAGTGTATCCGATTTCCAGGTCCAGCCCTCCTAAGTTCGGCCATATTTTCCGTGAAAGTCTTTGGGTGTGGCTGTTTAAATGGTGTGCGTTCATAGAGAGAAAAAAAAGAGAGAAAAATATAAAAAAGTTTACTCAAGTGTAGTTTTCGTAGCGAAGCCACACAAGCACATATACATATAAAAATGGGTTTTTAGATGGCAATCAATGAGTCAAAGAAGAAGTCTTATTTTTGACTAAATTTGGAAATAAATTATATTTATCCCTATATCGCTGAAATGCCTCATTGTTTTCCCTTTTCTTGACCCAAATTGGATAGCCAAGTACTCACTACGGGGGAACTGTCCGGATGGGATTTGAGCGCTTGTCCTGCCGTGAGAAGATCGGCGCCGCTGTCGCCTACACCACCGGGCCGCCCGAGTTCATTTGACTATACACACAGTGATCCTTCTGGTGCTTCTTGCAGCGCTTCGTACGGAGTGAAATTTCGCTCCTCAGTCCACACTGTAAAATCGCTCCTTTGCTCAGCGCTCCGGAGCGGAGCTAACTCTTTTCCCTGCAGGTTGTGCGCACAACAGAACGAGCGGAGCGTTTGAGTTACGTCTCTCGCTCCTGACTCAACATTAATCACAAATAGGGTTTATGCAAGCTAACCCAAAACAGTAGGAGTTGCTGAGGCCTAAGACAAGTAATACTACAGTGCATGTCATAACTAAACAAACTTTCCTTAGGATATAACATAATGGTATCAAAATAATAAATCAAGACAATGTTTTGATAAGTTATAAAGGATAGCAACTACACCTCATTTTTACTCAAACGACCTAAGTTTGCTGTTGAAATTATTACAAAAAAAATTAAATATGAAGCTAATGCTAAGCTAAAAGCTTGTAATTAACAAAGCAAGATACCGAGAACGTCTGATGCAGTCAAAGGAATCAGAGATGCCGACAGCTAGATGATGTATGTAATTATTTATTTATTTTTTTATTTTAGTGTATGTTCACAATTTTTTCTGGACGATTTCCTGATTGGTGCAATGATGTTTTTCTTATCGAAAAAATGTTCAACAAATCAACAAAATAAAAAATAATAGACTGACGCAAACGTTATAAAAAAGTATATAAAGTTTATATTGTAGATCTCTAGGATTAAAGTGTAAATGGCACAGGCCATTGTTTCAAACTTTTGCAATCGATTTCAAATAATTAAATGACCCCAAAATTGCGATTGAAGTTTTTATATTCCCGCGAAGTTATTAATACGTTAGGAATTATAAAATTTTTGAATACGTAACGATAAAAAGATCTCAAAGTGAAAAAATTTCACTCGCGAAAATTAAACATTTTGAGCTTTGAAATGTCCCTTGTTCCGCGGTCTAAGTACTATGTACAATTATTAAAATATAATAAAACCGTGTTTTCCAAATATTTGATAACCGATAAAACTCAAGTTTCACTATTCTTTTCAATTATTTTTCGTTTTTTGTTTCTAAAACTACATTCATTTACATAGTGATGTTATCCACTGTAGTTTGCAACGTATTAAACGCTGTAAAATATTTAACAATTTTTTTCATCTTTTACAAAATTGAATAGAACTTTTAGCAATAAAAATGTGAACTCCAAAACATTGTTTGCGTTCTGTGGTGCAGAAAATGAATAGCCAAATAATGAGCATAAATTAATCACCCGTCAAACATTGACCCCACAGCGCGAGTGGCTGCGTAGGGCACATTCGTCTTCAAGAGGGCTACACACTAATTATCTTTTAATTCTATATCCCTGCGAACCGTTCCGTTAACCTTAACCAGTTGGGTCGCACTGCCACCCCCTCCCCATCCCCACTCCAAACACCAGGTAAGGGTTTTTGTGGTTTAATTTGCTTTCCAGCTGGTGGAGAATATCGTATGCGATGAAATTTATTCTAGTCCCATCAAACTGTCACTTTAATTCCTGCCATACAGCGCTCCATTTCAGGATTCCACGCCCGCTCTGCACTTCCCCCTTGACACCACACCCCTTCACATTCACACACATACACACAGAAAGTCAGCAGGAATGGTACCGTACTTACCGACGACGGTCAGTTTGGCCTGTGCTCTAATTGGATGGTTGTGTTTCGCCGGCCCAACCTGACACTGGTACAGGGCCGCATCGTCGTAGGACGTGTTGGTGATCCGCAGATTGTAGACACCGTCGCTGTGGTTCTGGTTCAGGGAAAACCTCGGATATCCGACGATTTCATTACCGAAGCCGAGCGCAAACCCGTCCTTTGTCCACTGGACCCGACCGGCAAGGTGTTCGATCTCGCAGCGCAACACCACCTCGTCGCCCTGTACCGCCTCGATGTCGTTCGGCGTGATGCGGAAGGTTTGCTGATGCGGTTCGGCATCGGTGGTGGACGTCGCATATCGACCGCACACTAGGGCCGGGCCAACCAGCAACGAAGCCAGGATAATCCGGCCGGTGATAGACGTGTGGACACGTATACAGCCCGAACCCGAACCGGGCGCCATGCCATTGTTTTTGCGAAGGGACGATAGATTTAGTGCAGAGAACAAGTTAATAGAGAGAAATAGAAAGAGAGAGAGAGGGAGAGAGAGAGAGAGAGAAACAAGAGACATGTTAAGCAGTTAAGACGCTACGGTCGTAGAGTAAAAGTGATCTATAATGTTACAAGGCGTTGCGCTCTGCTGGTCAGACATCTTGCACCGAACGTCGTCAGTGAGTAGAAATAAATCTTTTGGTACAATTAATTTTAAATCAATTTACTTCAATAATGGTGGCTAATAGTTTTGTAGAGGGGTTGGAAAGAAGAAGTCTTAGAAGGTGGATAACAGCATGCTTGAAGAACGACTACATGCTTGGTGCAATATGTTACTTTCAAGCTTCAATGTATATTTTGTTATAGATACATAATTTGTCTTAATAGTTTTTGGACGTCATTCCTACATGAAGTGTCAAATTAAACGTTTTATTTTATTCATTTTTATTACTTTGCATATCTTTTGCGTAAATTTTACACTCCACTGTTTGGTTTTAGTTGCAAATTTTAAATATTTTTCTTCATTTTAAGGGTTATTAAAATTAGTTTATAGTAATTCTGTTAAAGTGTGTTTTGATATGTTATTTTGTTTATAGTATTTGTTGTAGTGTTTATAGTTTCTTCGATATTTTAGAAATACGATGTTAGACTTATTATATAAGGTAAAGTTGTTTTAACATCGATTCGATTCGATAGTTTATAAGTAAATAAGAAACTGTGTTATACAAACACATACTCCTTGAAAGCATTTATTTTAAAACAACAAAGGCTGGGTAAGTTTGGTGAGGATATTAAGGATGTCTTATTGTTTAGTTTATCACTGTAACTCTTCAAATTTATTTACGATTCATCGTGTTTTTTTGTTGCATGTGTTAGTGTCTCCTTCTTCTTCTTCTTCTTCTTCTTCTTCTTCTTCTTCTTGACTAAACGGTCCTTCTAAGGTTACGCCGTTCAGGCATCTGGAGAAGGTTTGTACCAAGGCGACGCGTATCGCAACAAGTGTGGCCCCAAAAGCAGCAGAAGGAGAGCCATGGTTAACGTTGGGAATAGCATTGTTCGTTACGCGGCACCATTGTGGGGACGGACACTTCTACATAGAGACATCCATCGCACCACCGTTCAGAGGACACACCGCACAGGAGTACTCCGAGTAGCCAGCGTCTTCCAGACGGTTTCCTACAATGCAGCTTGCGTGGTCGCTAGTCCACCTCCTAGAGGAGGATATTCGCTGTCACGACGACAAGGTAGCGAGGAGATATACTGGACCAGACATACGAAAGCGTCGCAGAGAGGAGACCATGGAACGCTGGCAACAACAGTGGACAGCCGGAACAGAGCAGCAGGGATCGCCGGGGATGAAGACGAGGAGACTTATCCCGGACATTATGTCCTGGGTAAATCGTAAGAACGGAGAAATTGATTTTTATCTCTCTCAACTCTTTACAGGGCATGGGTTTCTCCGGAGCTACTTCGTCGAGAAAGTCATCCTCGACGGCTCGCCAAACTGTCCGGTGTGTGAACACGACGTGGAAGATGTTGGCCATGTAATGCTCCACTGTCCACGGTTTGCTCGGATCCAACAAAAGATGCAGCAGTAGAGCCACACCCCCCTGACCTGCTGCCGCCGTAACCGCCCACAAAGGACTACAACGACAACTGAAGCAGTAGCAGCAGCGACGAGTAACCAGAGCAGCAGCAGGAGCTTAGACCCAACCGGGACTAACGGCTACGAACGGACGGGTCTGAGCAGCAGCAGCAGAAAGGAAGGCACGAAGCAGCAGCATCAGCAGCTGAGATAACAAGGACGGATGACGCAGCAACCGCGCGTCAACGGGATGAGTGCATCGCACAAACGAACCTGCATGGAATACTACGCACATCAGCGCATCGGCAGGTTTCGGATCAGGTCGAGGAGTGGTTTAGTTGGGTCGCATCGGCTGCCGGGTCCGCTTAACGGGCCCAGCGTCACGACGAATCCCACATACCCGATCTTGAGGGTTGGTCTGTAGCCGCAGACCACCTTCCGAGATGGGGACTTTTTGAAGGTTCCCTCCCCGTTAAAGGTTACGCCGGCCATCAAATGGCTAGACTACTAGACTCTCCGATACCACGTAGTATGGTAGTTAGTCCTCACTACGGGTTAACGGTCCGGATGGGATTTGAACCCCGGTTTTGCCGTGTGTTAGCGTATCGATCATAATTTTTTATAATGCAGATTTGCCTAGGACCTCTTATACTACGAATGTGGGGTTAATCATGTCATACCTTTGTTTATCCTATTAGTATCTCTACCAGTAGGAATAGAGTAATCTTCATGGCTTAACTATGTCACGCCGGGTATCAAATGGCTTACTAGACTTGCTAACACGTAGCTTGGCGTCATTTATCCCATACACACAACGGGAAACAAGATGTTGAGTACAATCTACAAGATTCTACAGTAGCGAATTGTCCCATTTGCCAAAGAAAAAGTGGGAAACTATGAGAGATGATTCGGAAATTAATTTTTTTTGCTGGTCTTCATTAGTTGATAAACACAGGTAAAATGTAATGAACTTAGGATTTGGGATACGAGTCAAGCTGATCAGACTTGGAAGAATTATAATGTCCAACATCATATGCCTGGTGAAGGTGGATGGAAAACTTACAGCTTCCTTTGCTACCAACAAAGGCCTGCGCTTGAGAGAAGGGATCGCCTGTCATTCATTTCAACCTGTCAATATGTCAGATGCTGGCTGGACTTAGACCTTTTTGGTTTAAGAAGTTGTACGACGGTAGGTACTACCTGTGGGCCTCCTAACAAATGTAGGCTGCGGTTACTGCAGATGTCGTCCAGAATTTAAACAGGATCAGTTGAGTGTGGCTCAACTTTCTGGCTGAATAGTCATTTTATAATCCTAGTACTCACGTAATTCTGTGAGAAGGTTACGGCGCCGGTCTTCATATGGCAGTTTTATTGATTCTGGTAGCCTTGTATGTTATCGTGGAGTCGTGGAGAGTCATTGTTACTTGGTGTAAGGAGAAAACATTTTATGTAGCGTATCAGTAGGGTTACCAGGAGTGCAGTTCGGTTCTAAAGGCGACAGCGACGCCGAACTTCATACGGATCACGGTTCACATCCCTAACTATCCAACAACGTGGTACCAAAAAGTCCAGCAAGCCATTCTATGGCCCGCGCGTACTAGTAGGTCGTTAAGCCAAAACGAAGCAAAAGTTTGGTAACAGTAAAGACAAATTATGTAAGTGTTTGCTTACAGCAGACAATAATGATCGCATTAGTAGATAGATCAATTCAAAGTTCAAATGTTTTAAGACAGAAGCATCGAAACACTTCTACGTCGAGAGTGAGTTTTTTACGATCCTATCTACCCGTAAGCAAGTAATAGCATTGTCACGCGTTGGACAGCTACGTTTTAAACTATCCTTCAAGAGTTAAAAGACTCGTCCGTAATGATACAGCGTAGAAAAGCGTAGAAAAACGTTAAGAGTAACAATCACATATCCGGCGAACGTATACGTGAAAGAAGCGAAATCCGTTTTCTTTCCCCCAGACCGCAAGGATAGGGTGTTAATGCAGCAAATTGTAATTTATGGCTCAATCAGAGTGTGTGCCATCAAGAGTGTGTGTGCTTGGTTTTGCCACTTTTATACCACAATACAACATCGGTCCAACGGCGGACTGATTTTCACTGTTTACATTCAATTGTGGCAGATTCACGATCGTGAAAAATCGTTTCCATCTACTCGTGTCGGTAATAAAATCGCATTACGTTCGCGAGGGTGAACGATTGTTTTATTTGACAGTAATTAAACTAGAAAATGCTGCTTCCCTGCCGGTCGACTGATAGCTACAGATGGATTGGGCAATTGTTGAAAATTAAAAGCGAACGACATCACAAATCAATGCCACCAGTGCCATGGCGCGGAGATGAATGTTGCTAATGGGATCGACTGTCGTTGTACGCCGGTGAAGCGCTTGCAATATCCCAATGACCTTGCAAATCGATGTCGGGTGTTGATTTCCAATTAGCAAAATGTGTTTAAATTGTTTTGTGGTACATGACAAGGAAACAAAACACTCTCCGTGCACAACCGTCAACGATAAATCTCGTCGCCTTCCATCCGGCACACTCGACGAATGGCCAATTTTGTTGGCTATCTTTTTTTTTTGTTTTGCTATTGTGGCTGTCTTACTTCCAATCACCAGTACATCTACTAATTCACTACAGAACTGCGGTTGAAAGCTTCCGTTTTCCAGTGGTATCTTCAATCGAATGATATTTGAATCCCGTACGAGGGATGAGTCCGTGCTGTTTGACGTCAATTAGTACGGTTGAGGAATATTTGATTCACAAGCAATGCAAAATCAACGCTCGCTCAGTCCTTGAGCATAGTGTATGTGTGAGAGATTTTTGTTTTATTGGAAGATATATTTCATTCAACCATTCGCCAAGTGTTTGGTCTGGCTCTAGCACTTTGAAGGGGAAAATATGGGGCCCAATTTATGAAGCAAGCCGATCGAGTATTGCTCTTAATCAAATGATGCCTGATTTGGGTGCAAAACGGGTTATCAGTTTGTTCAAGTGCATAAAAGTGTGTTTGCAGAAAAGTTTTTGATTTGGAAATAGGGCAACGGTTCGGACGAAGATTGAAAAATGTGTGCTGAGCGTGAAGAAGGTTTTATGTCTTGATTTAAATCTGTTGAGACAGATTGCTTCTGATTAAAATTGATTTAAAATTGTGTTTCAATTACTTTTGATGTCTTCTATTTTATTATAATGTTTTTTCACACTCGATTGTTTATAAAAATGTGAAAATGCTCTGACCTTTATAAATTTTTATACGAGCTAACGGAAAGACTGATATGACTAGAAAAAATCAGCATGTATAATAAAATTGTTTGTAATGAATTTATTAGACCTTTATAATAAATGTATTTATCAATACAAACAAGTGTAATATAAAGAGAATCATGAAACTTAGTAAATATGAAAAGCAAAGAAGAAACCTAACATATTGTAGTAGAAAAAAAAAACGGATAAAATGAAATTATTAGGCACAAATTTCAGAAAACTTAAAATTAAGCAAATTCCGGAATAAAATAAAAACAGGAGCACAATACCATGCAAAAGGACTAAATTTAATTTGAGAAAATTTATCATATTTTTTAAATCTAGCTTTGGAAGAAAACAATACAAAAAAAAAAGTGTGTACAGAACATTTCAAAATTTATATCAATTTTAGCCAGCTTTCATGTTCAAAAATAAAATAATAAAACTACAATTTTGAGCAATACATAAAAAGCAATACAAGAAAAGTGATATTAAATTGGGGATAAAACACAGTACAAAAAAAGAACAAATAAAAACTTGGCAGATGCAGATCAATTTGAGTACGGTTACTGACGATAGAATAAGATCACCTTTCCATGTGATTTTAATTGTCTTTTTCAAGCTTCTACTAAGTGTTTTACCATACAAAAATAATTTAAAAAAATAAAAACTAGGTTACGAAAAAAATACTCGTTTAATATAAGAGGTAAGACGTAAACGTGAGTGATGGAAAATGTAAAGAAAATATAAGAAAACTTTAAGATATTAGAAAACTTAAATTTGATGATCCTGTTTTACTGTCGATCTTATTTTTGCCTTGTTAAATTAAGAATGGCAAAAGAAGTTCAGAACCAATTTAATGATTGATTTTTTTTATGATATTATAAGAAAATTGTATTAATATCGGTAAAGAAATAAGAAATAAAAAAGAAAAAAAAAGTTGGAAAAAAATTGGAAATAACAAAGTTGAGTAGCAGACCATGATTATTGCAATAAATTTTCGTATATAAAGCTGCTTCACTCTTAAGAAAGAAAACATGACCATTTCTTACAATTATCTGTTAAAGATCAACACAATTTTCCTACAACAATCGATAAGACACTTTTCTACAAAAAATCAGATGCAGGATAAAGTTTAATTTATTTCAACACTTACCAACATTGAGGATGATGGAAAAGTAGAGCAGCTTCACCGCCTGAAACATCATCTCTCACTCCCCGTCGAAGCTATCAAATCATCCGGTTCACCAGAGTCCAGAGTCAAATGCAGACCAGCCGCATCACACGAACCCCACCACCGGAACCGGAAAGATTGCGATCGGGTTATTTGGGATGAAACGAAACAAAGCAAACGAGAAAAATGGCGACAGATTATTTTTCCAGTTGATTGGTAGCAAGCAAGATCCCAATTTTGAGCAGATAACGAACAGATATGGTATCAGATCGGCTTATATGGGATGGGGGTGGTGACCGATCCTTTCGCTCAAGACGCCATCGTACGTACAGAACGCCCTGAGAACGCCTCTGACCTCTGGCGGGGTTCCGATCGGCGTGTCGAGTGTCTTTGCCGGCGAACCGTAGAACGATGATTGGGTGTTTATCGTCGCTCGGTAATCGGATTATATTCGAATCCCGGAGAGGGCGTTTGCCGCACAACCCGTTCCTTTGCTTGCGCACCATCGGTATTGTGAAAAGGGTTGACAAATTTTACAATCCAGTTCATTGCGATGGTATTATGGAAAAAGAATGCACACGCGTACATGGAGTGTTTGAGGGGTGGGCCAGATTTCATAAGCTATCGCTATCGTTTTGGAGTATAAATAGGGGCCACGTTTATGCGAGAAGCCACATGCATCAAAACGGACCATATCCGTCCAGCTGCGATATGTGTTCTGAGCGGTTCCTTCGCTTCTGCGGTATGTATGTGCGACGAGCCGAGCACATACGACCGTAGGCTTAATGGATAGTAGTGGCTTTCAAAATGTTTGCATGATTGACCAAGGATTATGCTTTCTTTGGTCGAGGAAAGACGATAGGTATCTTTGCACACACTGAAGCTGCATCATTGAAATGGGACAAGCAGAAAACAAAACAGAAGCAAACAAACATGGAGAAGAAGCTTCGATGGTATCATGTTGAAGTTTTTACTGCGTTGCGGTAATCGTAAAATTAAAATGGAAACGAGGCAGTAAATGTGTTGGGGTACGGCGATAGGCAAGAAAACCTTAATGCGTTGATGATTCTTGCAGAATTGCAGACAGCATCAATTTTTGGGTGCAAATAAAAATGCTTTCCCAATGTGCCATGTATAATTCTGGTGGTATGAGTGTATGTAATTGATTGGTGGTTCAATACTTAACTGTTTACTATTTTAAAATGTTAAATATTAGCTAATATTGAACGTTTTCGAATCCTCATGGAGAAAAAATTATCTTAATTGTTTGAATAAAAAATAATAAAAAACCACTTCTTCTCCCGGGGCTGCTATGGACATTAAAAAAACTACGAATTTCTCCTATAGAAAATCATATGGAAACTTTTACCGGATCTAACTGTTGCCGTACCTCAGTAATGAAGCATAATTTGACTTTGCATCAATTGCGAGGCTATAGCTACAGCTCTAGGATAGCTGGAGAATATCTTACTCCTGATTCTTCTTCTCCTTCTACCTCTTGTTTTGACGACCTACTAGGTCATGCGAGTCATCAAATGTTTTGCTAACTTATCAAAAGAAACCACGTAGTTAGATAGATTGTCAAAGCCCTCACATCTACGAGGGAGCGGTTCCGATGGGGTTTGAACCCCAGTATTTGCTGTGTGAAGCAAGATAGCACCGAAAACAGCATGGCTGGCGGCCAACTGGTCATTCTATAGCCTCAGGAAACCTAAAAAACCTTTCGCGACGGTCGAAGCTGGGACTGTATCGTACCTTTATAGTCCCAGTACTCACATGCGACTCTGAGGCATGGACTCTGTCCAAAACAGACGAAGCCCTCTTAACCGCGTTTGAGAGGAAGATGCTCAGAAGGATCGTTGGCCCCTTCTGTGTAGAAGGACAATGGAGAAGCCGCCACAACAACGAGCTGTGCGTCACCGTGATGCAGCGAATTAGGCTCGCCAGGCTCCGATGGGCTGGCCATGTTATACGCATGGCACCGGACGACCCAGCTCAGAAATTCCTTTTAGGCCGTCCACAGGGACAGAGGAGGCGTGGTAGACCCAGATTGAGTTGGGAGGAAGGCGTGGAATCGTGGAACGGATTGGTAGACGACGGCGAGGGATCGTGAGCGGTTCCGGACTGTGCTGCGCCAGGCCGCAAAGTGATTGTTGCGCCTGATAAGTAAGTAAGTAAATATTCTACATCCAAGACGGTGGCGTTGCCCCACAGAGGTCCTATGCGAAGTGAAAGTAGGGGCTCCTAAATGGCTGATTTTGCTGAGTGATCGGAGTCCTGAACACTCGCGCAGTGTTCCTTGCTATTTTACTCGGCTTCGAGCCTCTTCAGCAGCAGATCCTCAGTTTGTCGTTATGGCTATCTTCTCAGTGTGGAAATCGACATTGACTCTCCTGAAGTGCTAAACTCAATTCAGCTATACGTTCCTGCCAGACTGCTCCGTTCGCAGGATCTGATCGCCACAGGGGACCATCGTACGCGTTTTGGATAGACCAGCACTAGTTCCTACCAACGGATCTGCGTATCGGAACGTCGGGCGCTAACAGTTTCGCTAACAGTTTCGGAGAGCTAACCTTTTTTCCTGGACTAGTCAGAAGAAGTATAAGTATTCGCAGACCAGATTTCAACCAGCGACCTTAATTCTTCCGTTGGAGCGGAGAGGCACTACTGGAGTGCGGGAACGACATTCGTAGGGGAGGCAAAGGCGATACTTATCCCGCATCTGAAAGAGATCCCGCATCCTCGGGCTGATCACGCGAAGAAATAGTCGATCCCGAACTCTCGCGCAGTTTCTTTCTTGCGTTGACGGATATGCGTTTTCCTGGATCGACCAGGACTAGTTCACTGTCACCAGTTTTGCTAAGGTTGGAGAGTTAATCTTTTTTCCTAGCTAATCCCTTTAAACTAGCGACGATTCCCCTTAATTCTTCACTACTGGAGAGCGACATCTTCAAAGACTTACAAATGATCTACCAGAGTAAGAGTTAAAGTTTTTCCATACTTTTTGTGTGAAAAATTATAATTTCTTAGTTTCTTCGCTTGCCTATTCTGTGATCCCAGATACAGAACATTGGATTCCAGAATATTTATATGAAAAATAGTGGTCAGACGACATCGGCTCCGTTCTTCAAATGGTAGGACCGAGGTTAAAATCCCATCCGGAACGTCCCCACGTAATGAGGACAGACTGTCGATGGCCGGAGTGACCTTAGATGTTCGTTAAGCCAAGAAGAGTGTTATACTGTGGGTCCCGGTGGTAACGCGAAAGCGACACCAGTTTTCAAACGACAGGCTTCCTATCCTGATCGTAGGCCCGGAGTGAGAATTACTTGGTACAAAAAAGTCTCATAAGCCATCCGATGAACAATATGACCTAGTCGGTCGTTAAACCATAAAGAAGAAGTACCAAAATTGTTCAGTCTAACGCGGGTTAAGAGTAAAAAAAAATCTTCATTACACCAACAAATTGCTTAATCTCAAAGTTACGTTAAATATATCGAAGAAAAAAAAACACAATTAGAACAAAGTTTCCTTTGAAATGAAAATTTTGTTCAAAATTATAGCGTAATTTAATTTAACACAAATATTTTTCACGATTGAAATATGATACAATTTCATCTAATCAACACATATTCAATACAACTACTAATGTTACCCGTGTTTCGTGTATCGTCGGTTGTCAATATTTACACCAGTCCACCCAATTGGCCGCTGCTGTCGAGCTGTGTAATAGTCGACTTTACGAAGCTCGCAATCTCGATAATTTATTCCTACCGATTCAGACTGTTCCGGGAAAAATTCATCCCAAGAAAATTGTGCTTCCGAGAAGTCACAGCCAAAGATACGATATCGATGTGGAAGAAACGAAAGCACCTTGGCATGTAGCTTCTTCGCTGGGGACATACGCACTAATAAGGTTAGAATTGGTTAACAACAAGCACAACACATTCACACTACACATCCCTGCTCGGTATCCTCCGAAAGGTTCTCCGCTTATCCACCGCATTTGATCTCATCCTATTCTTTGCACTTTTCACTCTCGTCATCGCTTAGCGTTTGTTGCAGTCTGTGTATGTCTGCATGTCCGTTTCTCACTATATCTACTCCCACCACAACACTAATAGGCCTTGCCATGAAGGATTCCTGCTGTTTTTTCCGTCTATTTTGTCGAAAGGATGCTTACCTTTACCGCCGGAGCAAAGCTGCTGGAAGCTGGCCGATACTGTCGCCAAACCTGTCCACTGACCGTGTTTGTGTTGTGCTGGAGCGCTATTACGAGTGTCAAATCCTGGACAGAATCGTAAGTCCAGGGGATGGGCATGCGCACTCGGTACCGTGCACTGTTTGCGTTCAAAGTGAAAGCAAAATGACGGTTAGCGTGAGCTTTTGATGGTCAAGCAATTTCGAGGCTGCTTTTTTTTTTTTGCTGCTCTTAAACATAGCTCAACACGTGCACTGCTTTGAGCGTTTGATTCGATGAGCTGAAAATAAATCGTTATAATTTGATGAAATTTCCCTATAAAAGGTACCTGATTGCGGAACTTTTAATTGATTTTTAGGATGCTTCTCCCGTAGACATGATTCGGGCACGCCGAATGTGATGAGCTTTGATGTTTCGATACGTTAGCGCAATTTGGATAAAATATGATCCATCCCCAGTATCGCGCTCCTTTACACTCGTTGCGCCGGCTTTCCACATTCATTTCCGATAGCGGCGATAGCACGTACCCGGCGCAGTACTGACAGTATCCGAAAATTGTACCCCATTGTTCAATCAGTAAAATCAATTTATCTTGCACCAAAAATACATTCCTGGCTGCCGAGGACCTGGGACGCAGTGTGAGAGGGCGGGCAAAGGATACGGGAAGGATGCGAGGGGTTGGTGGATGACGGCATGACGCTCGGATGGCACGACGTGCGCTTTTCGCGAAATATCACACGAAACACTAATTAATCAAAGCCCAAAATTTAAATTGACACCATACAACATGCCGCGTTCTCGTGCGGTATTTGTTTTTCGCCATTCCTCCGGCATGGCGCCGATGCCCGTGCGCCGGTTGCCTGCTGGCGGAATAATGACGGACGGCTTTTCGCCCTGTACGACTGGGTGTTTGTGTGTGCGCACGGGCGTGTTTGGGTGACTTATAACCTTAATTACAACGCAAACAGCATGCCATCGATAACGGGTTAAATCAGTAATTATGTAAATTAAATCATTGCTCACAGTGACGCGTTGGCTGAAGGAAAGAATTTTATTGCACATTTTATGCAGAAGCCATGGAGCATTGGGTGATTCCTAGATTTGGAGGAGGGGATCTCTTGATGGATGAAGAAATCGTCCAGCACAGCTCAAAGAAACGGTTTGGATTTTATTTAGTGTGAAACACTGTAGTATTATACATAAATCAATGATCAATGATGATTGATACGTGCATCAGTATTGCAGCAAAGGACTGCGCCAATTCTTGACGTAAAATTAACACAATTATTTCGTTAGTAATCATTGCCTGCGAATAAATTATCGTGAACCGCCAAGTAATGGATGTAATTAATTTTCAGTTGAGAAAAGTTGATGGGTCAATTAGGGCTGATGGCCCATTGCACTCTACATCTTGTACTCAAAGGATATTCCTGTTCTTCCTTGCTAGTTGTCTCTGTTTGCAGGAGATCATGGTGTTAAGGAGCTATTGAAGTAATGAACTTATGAGCAAGATGTAGTGTTGAATACACACCAATTAATGATGACTTCGGATTGATCAGAATTTCAAAATTCAATCCAAGAACTGCGTAGGATGCTGATATTTCCTACGCAGTCCACGCAGATTTTTGATATGGAAATATCAGCATCCTACGCAGTTCTTGGATTGAATTTTGAAATTCTGATCAATCCGAAGTCATCATTAATTGGTGTGTATTCAACACTACATCTTGCTCATAAGTTCATTACTTCAATAGCTCCTTAACACCATGATCTCCTGCAAACAGAGACAACTAGCAAGGAAGAACAGGAATATCCTTTGAGTACAAGATGTAGAGTGCAATGGGCCATCAGCCCTAATTTACTGCTACAGGAGAACACTTAAATATTCAAGTCTTCAAACAATTTGACCGGATATCGAATCTCGTCGGGAACGTCATCTCATAGCAAGTAAATAAAAAATGGCCTCTCGATATCTTTCACGATTTTAGTGTGACAGAAGGAGAAGAAAACAAAAAGATATGTAACAGGAAAGTAAAAGGCGAGGGCCTTTGCAAACACGCTCGGGGAAGCGCTACCGGAAGATACCACTGCCGATGACCACCAGCGTATCGTGGAGAAAACCGTCAGCAGTACAGCTATAGCAAACAATTCGGCGCGTGGGGCGTAATCAGAGGAAGGAATGGTTTGATGATGAATGCATGCGAGCGCTATTCGAGAAGAACGTAGCACGTACCTGTTAATTCCAGTGCGAGACCCGGCAGAATGTGGATAACTACAAACAAATGAGTAGGCAGCGCATCCGGCTCTTCCAAGATAAGAAGTGCAGCTTCGAAAAGTCGGACGAGCAACTGATGCACCAGTTATCATCGCTAATTGGAAGTGCTGCTTCGGCGGACATCTTTACGGTAAAAATGCACAAGATGCCGAACTAGACATAGAAAGCGGAGGAAAACAGTACTACGACAGTCAGCATGACGATTGCGAGGTTTCCATCTCTGGACGAAGTCATAAGTGTCTTCAAACAGCTGGAATGTAGCAAGTCGATTGGTAGCGGTGGTCTGGTGGCTATTCAAGATGGGTCTGTAGAGACTTGTCGCCATCGTGCACCGTCCAGGAAGAATTACCACACGTGTGAAAACAGGGTGTCATACACCCAGTGTACATAAAAGGCGACAGAATGAAGTGTGCTAACTTCCGGGCTCTCACAGTCCTGAATGCTGCCTATCAAATCCGCTTCCGGTCCAGCGGGGTACTAGGCGTATATACGACTGAAAAGCCGAGCCTGATAGGATTGAATTGACCATCAATGCGACGAAGGCAAAATATCTGCTTTCCGAAGGCTCTGAGCGTGCTAAAGTCGAAGCAGAGAAGCAGAGCTAAGGTAGTGTGACAGTGGTAGAGGTGTTCTGCTACCTTTATACGATCGAACAACCAAGTGAGCAGGCACCACGTAGTAGGTATCGTACCTACTATGGACTCCACAAACTCCTGCGAACCAGAAGACTCCGACAACACACGAAATAGATGATATACTGGACCGTCCGGTAGTCCTCTATGGGTACGAGTCCTGCAGTATGCTGACGGAGGACGCCAATGCACTCACCATTTTCGTGTGGCAGGTGCTAAGGACCATCTTTGGCGGTGTGTACGGCCCTGCTCGTGTGGCGAATGCTCGATTAAATGGAGTCAAATCTGATGGAGATCGGATGCAGCTGTGTATGCAGGGCTGCATGCCCAGACCTTGTTTCCAGTAGAGGATCTAACGGTGGGCGGAGTAGGCGTCCGCCTCCTAGGTTCTCGTGATGGAATCCTTACAGTAGTAGCTCGTGTCAAGGAATCATACTCGGACCCCTAATGTTAATTTTGTTACCCCGCGCATGTTGTGCCAAATGCCACTTCTACCGCTCCCCCGCCACCCTACTTTTCACTTTAATGGTGGTGGGCCCCTGCAACTCGCGTTCGCCAAGGGGCTCAAAACATCTCGATTCGCCACTGCATTGCTACTCTGAGCAGAGGATTTCAATTTTTTTTATGTATCTGTGCTGACCACTATCTTTTACGCACTTGTTATTATATAAGCGAACCCTTCCGGATCAGAATTTTGTATTGACAGGAAGCCTCAGCACTGTTCAAGCGGTTTGAAATCGGTCGAGGCGTTAAAGGGCTCTTTTTACTTTCTTCAAAAAAATCAAGTTTATTCTAAGATTTTTCCTTAGTAAAACTTTCAGAAAATCGCTTGTTGTCTGTGGGATTGTGATGTGGGATCCTTGGAAAATGAAAAGCAGATTCCTTGGCCAAACGAGCTGCCTCTAAGGGCAGCATTTTTGAGAGCTCGAATCTGCCTCACGATTTTTTTTCGCATCTCACAACAGCTGTGCATGTCTTGCTGGCAGAGCATGTGCGATGAGGACGAATTCAAGAGGTTTCTGTATTCCATCTTGCCACAGGTTTCCCCGCATCCCTTGTGTCTTGGGCTCCTGATGGATCGTGTGTTCATTCGCATGATGTCTTTACTAATGTCAAACCATTATGCGATAAATGCACATCCTTTGCTTTCTTCCCGTTTAGTTTTTGTTCATTCCCGATAGTATGCACTACCAGCGTTAAGAATTCCGTTGGTATCTTCAGACTATTTGGTACGCTTAAGATGCTAACAACAAGAGTAGGTGTTTGCTGTACAGAAAAATTAATCGTTTGAAAATAACAACTTTTTAGCAATCAAATAAAGCGCACGGAGGCTTTTGTTTAACATTTTCCGACCAATAATGGTAACCGTATGTTGATCATACGACAATGAGCCATCATATTGACACTACTTAAATAAATGGCTACATGTAGCTGCAAGGATAATTTGCATCGGGAGATATCAAGCTGCAGTAATTGCTACACCACTGTACGAAGGACTTAACACTGCCGTTTGGAGAATTTATTGGAAAAGTTACATCAAAGCGCTTACCGTTGATGAAACTAATAGTTCACCGCAAAGAAAAAGATGAACGATTGCGGTGGTTTATATAAAGCTTCGAGGGAAATCTTTTACCATAATGCAAGGCACATGCCTACGCTATCTAGCAGGGCGTGGGAGGCGGTTTTGCTGTAAGGACCACTACAATGCGTAGCAAGTTTTTCAATTTATGTTTATTCTTTTCGATATGATATTTAAAAACTTATTCAATTACACCAGAGCTGGCTGCGCGGTTATGCTCGCTGTAGTAGCTGTTGCTAACAGAGGGAATTAAGGAGTCGAGTTTTCCTGTGTCTTTTATCAATCTCGGAATGTAACTCGTCATAATTGATAAATCTTTTAAGAAAAATTTCCTGTAGGTAAAGTACACATTTGTATGAAATAAAAGACGCCTCTTTTTACTACACAAGTGCAAACAATAAACAAAACTGAGTTTTAACTCAACCATAGCATTCAAAAGGCTCGCAACGAATATCACATTACAAGTTAATTTTGCCCAGCACAGATATGCGCCGGAAAACGATGAAACAATTTAATTTATTATGGAACCACACACACACACACACACACCAAATCCATAAATGCTGCCATCCCAGGCTGCCCGTGCCATACGGTTGACGGAGAGCCGGTCATGTTAAGCTACAAAATCCCTTTGCTCGTGTGGCACTGTACCATTTACGGCCGGAAAAGTTTTGTGGAAAGGAATTTTTGGCCAACGATTACCGTTGGCGCCTTATCGTTTTGTGGCACCGAGCACCAGGCAGCGTCGGCCAAAACCCTTCAACACGGCTAGATGAAAGCTGTCAAAAGTTTTAGTCACGGTCAGTTGTATTCGTGCTACGGCACCATTTTTCCTGGAACCCGCCCGGACCGAGCTACCCCAACGCGAACATCCCTTTTTGCACAAACATTCCGAGAAATGCATTCGTGCAACCTTTTGCAGGGAAGGTTTAGATACTTCGGACGAATATTATACATTACTTTTCACTGATGTACGTGTGTGGGTGTGTGTAACTTGCGCTTGTGAGAGATGGGCAATTTAATTGCTAGCTTTTGCAAACGATGGCAGCGATGGTACGGTTTGCTGGGAAACTGGAATGGATGATGGTCCAATTCGGGTGATTATTATTACATTATGCACAATGCGCAATTACCACACGCTTTGGAGGTCCACACGTATTTTTGTGTTTTGGTGCGGTGGTGGCTGTGGGTGGTGGATGTTTTTGTGTTTTCAATCAAAATTCATTGCTATTATTAAGTTGTATGGAATACAACAGATCGGATGATAGGAGAATGTGTAAAATCTTTTGCAAATCAAAATAAAAACTGGTTGTGTCATGCAAGAACAAATTCGAAATTATTTTTTGATAATAGCGTTGTTAATATAGGTATGAGCAATAATTTAAACATAAATGGAAAATAACTCTTTGATACTTTGTAAACACTCGAAGAAAAATCACCTTAATGCATCTCATGCAGCTCAACAGAGGATGCTAATTAGTTGCAAACGAGGAAACTCTTCAAACAGCTCATAATTTTTAACATAGGTGGACCGGTAGGGTTGACCGGAAGATAGCGTCACCGCTTTTCCGGACCGAGGTTAAAACTATCCAGCTACGTTGTATCATAAGTTAAATAAGCCATTGAATAAGGAGAGAAAAATAATATTGACTCCTGCGTATGATGAGACGGTCCAGACTGATTTTTGATACCTATTCCTGCTGTGTGTAGATAGGTGCTGCGTGTAGGTATTTCATACATTTGTGTGCTTGGTCAATGAATAATATTTGTGAACTAATCCACATCCGTGCCCTACCCGTCCATCGAAGAAATAAGACGGCCTATAATTTGTATGAGTGCTCAGAACATTGTCGAATTATTGTCACAATCCGATCCGTCACTGAATAGTGTTACTTTCTTGAGAAATTTATGTTTTTTCATATTTTACAGTATAATTAATGCGAAGGTGCACAACAAGGTGCCACACGGACTGCTGCTCGACAGGATGAATCGGGCTCTTTCAGTCTGCTCATTCTGCTCCCAGCCAGGAACTCTGGAGCACAAGTTTGTCCTGTGCTGTAGGGTGTCTAGTGCTTGGAACATACTGATGCAGGCTATGGAAGCCATTGTTCCAAACCACAACCTCAACGTTCCTTCCCTCCTCTTATCTATTTTAAGTCATATTAGCATAAGTAAGAGGATTCCCATCCTACGTTTGTTAGCAAACTACCTCTTCCACATTGTTGGAAACAACAATGCTATGATTGATGAAAATATCCTTAAGTGTTCTTTGTAAAACCTGTACGTCATCCCTACATGTACGCCACTTCTCTGTTATAAAGTAGTTTTTAAGTTGTTTTAAATAAACAATGTTTTATAAAAAATAATGTGCTAAACATATGACATCCTAGACACCTCTGTCTGTTCGCATGGTTCTGTCAAAATTTTAAATGGGATTTGACAGATGGCAAAACTTTCCGATCTCTTCAGGAGTTTGAAGCAAGAAAAAAAAAATTGTCCAGAAAATCACGCGATTAAAACGGAACAATGGAGCTGTGTCACAGGCCTTAACGACCTACAAGGTTAAGCTGATCATCGAATGGCATACTAGACTGATTGGTACCACGTGGTAGAATTATCACTCCTCACTATCACTTGAATATAATCATACCAAAAGCGAACAAGTGTCTAGGTTTGATTCGGCGCCTAGCATCTGAATTCTCTGATCCGGGTTGCTTAAAAGCATTCAACTGTTCAATGGTTAGGTCGATCCTAGAATATGCGTCTATCATTTGGACCCCAACGACTGCAGTCGGATATGGCTCGAATCGAACGCATCCAAAAGGCATTTCCACGTTTTGAGATCTGCAAATCCCTACAAATACCATATGCAGATGCTTTTCCGCCTTATTTGACGCGTTGTCAACTACTAGATCTAGAAACTGTTGAGACACGTCCTATAGGACCTATAGGTGCCCGTGATCCGTTTTTGCATGCCATTCGTTGCTTCAACAATAATTATGCTCTGTTCGATTTCAGCCTTTCCTTAACATTTTTCCGTTCACACCTCCGTTTTCCATACGTGTTTCCCTTCCCTATCTACCCCCACCATTACGTTTAGTTTTAAGATCTTACAATATTGTTAATCCAATGGTGGACAATTCTTTATAAACAGTACAAGCCAATACTAATGGGAAGCGTTCTGGAAGGAATTTGAACCCCGATATTGTCGTGTGAAGACTCCTAGACACTTCTTCTTCTCCTTGGCTTAATGACCAGCAGGTCACGCCATCAAAATCGTACCCCGATTTTGCCTTGTAAACACTGGCATCGCTGTCACCCTCTACCCACATTACCGGGCTGCCCTGGACACTCGAACTGTCAAAAAGAGTAGGAAGGGTTGTCATTCAGACATGAACCGATATGGAAGTAGATGAAATCCAGATGTAACGCAAGTCAAAAATTATTCATGTTTCTCAGTCTGGATTGTTGATTTGGTGTTGTTACTTACTGTTGTTTACAAACTATAATAGGATCTTTTCTGAGCAGGTTAAATTAATTGAATAAACTTGCTTCGGAGTTATATGCGTAACAAATTTCTGTTCAATGTTTTTTTTTTATATTTTTTACTTCATAAGGGACAGCCTGGCAGTATTGCTTTTTTATTATTGTTATAAAATCACAATGATTAATATCCATTTAATGTCACCCTTTAATATTTTCGGTTGACACTTACCGTCACCAAGGGTAAGAGTCTGTATCGCTGAGGCTATTATTGCTTTGTATATTATTAGCTGTACGTTTTAGCATATTTTTTATTTTTTTTTACGAATTTCTTTATGCAAAAATTGTTTTGGTATTGGAAGTTTTAGGGGTTTGGGATCGTTTTTACTTGGCTAAGTCATTAGACATTTACGTAATGAAGTAATTATTTTAGTATGACCGCTCAACGCCGTATTGTCAACATCAATTTTTTATCGTTATTATTATTATTTATAAGATTGGGTTTAATTCTTCTTAGGTTCAAATAGAGTATTGGAGTAATTTATAGAATTATTTTTTCATTTCGTGAATCATAACTAAGTCTTACTGCTATTTTACAAATGGTTTTTTATTTTATTTCACCCTGAAACAGTAGCTTGTACATTTTTTATAATTTTTTAAAATAACTTTTTCCTTAAAATTTTTGACATGCCAAATACATGTCATAGAAATGGTCCAAATATTAATAAACTATTTGGAACTTTCTATTTAAGTTAAAAATTGCATTAGTGGAAAAAGTATATTATTTTAAGAGCCTGTTCGGCAACCGAGTTGGTCGCTGCAGCGGCTGCAATAATAAGAATCCATCTATGGGTAAAATAAAGTTTAAAAAGCTAGAAAAGACCTCTCGAGCTTGTAGTACGACACAAGAAGAAAAATATTTCATTTAAACAACTTACCCAGTTGAAAGTTCTACATAATTGTTTGCTGTGTTGTTCTTCATAGAGCATATTAGGTTCTATTTCAAAGACAAAAAATTAAGCCGACTTTATTTTGAATGATTTCAAAACAGTACTAGAGATAGCAATAATAAACAATAAAAACAGGAAAAGCAGAGCCGCCACGAAAAAAAAACCATTGAAAATCGTTGCTCTCACTACGCCTGTGAGTGCCCAATTTTCAATTGACCCGATTTCACAATGGCACACTAGCGCGACAACAAATGTGTATGGAAGTGCCAGAAGCTTGTGCGGAAACGCAGGCATGCTGGGCAACAAATGACAGCGGCTCGAAAATCATGTTGTTCAAATTGTGCTTATCCAGCTTCCGGGACAATAGAAAAACTTTGACCAGCTCACCAAAACGGGACCGGAAACCGGAATATACACAGCACCAGACTGGCCGACGACCTTTTTCTGCTAAGTTTTGCCACACCAGAAAATGCGAGAGTGGGAAAGCACGCTGTGGTTCGAGCATAATGGCGCATTATGTTGATGAAGCCGAACAGCTCGGTGGCGCTGTGGGCTGGGTGCAGCGGACACTGGCAGCGTACGAGTGTGTCAACGAACGTTTGTCCGTCGTCAGTGTCGTCATCGTCATCGCTACAAATGGATTCAGCTTTCGCCTTCGCACGGAAGCTCTAGTGCGATTTTCGAACGAATAGACTTTGCAAGACCGAATTCGGCCTCCCAGTCAAAAGTGGTGGGATAGGGGAAGCGGTCCGCAGGTCTTGTATAAGTTGTTTTATCTTCGCTTTCAGGGTATTCATTTGAATAAACATTATTCACCGCTAGGATCTTGATTAAAAAGTACGAAAATGGCGAGTTGGCACCGTTGCATCGGTTTGCTTGGTCGCACTTCGGAATGGAAAAGTTGGTCCATTTTGTTGGGGTCGGGTTTTGTATCGAATTCTCGGTACGGAAAACGATCATTCGAACTCCAAAACCACCGGGCGGGTTTGTTATTTTAATGTCAGAAAGTTGAGCAAATTTAGCGGCGTTTTGCGGGTATGTATATAAAAATAATTTTTTGTTGTTGCTACACCATCGTGCGGGTTGGTTCATAGAATGGTTGAAAATTGTAAAACTTTCAGCTGTACCACGCTGCTGGTATGAAGCGATCGCGAGAAACGTAGCTAGAACTGTGGTTTACCAAAATGGTTCGCACCGGAATGGAGGCGCCTAGTGGCTGGTAAATGTATGGGACGGTTGGAATTATGTCGATTGTGATTTAATGATTGGTTTGGAGTGTTGTGATTAGTATAACAGGTCAATAATTGTCAGTAGCGCTGAATTAAGGAACGATTAAAAATTAAGCTTTTCTGAAGCTATAATTTTTTTTAATTTATTTATTTACAGTTAATTATGATGCTGCGCTGGCCGCATTGTGAACACCGCTTGTGATACTATTAGTATTTTAATTGATTGTTTTTATTTGAAAAATAGAATTCATTTTAAGATGTTAACAAAAAGATTCTTACTTTGTGTTCATCACTAACTATTCATCAAATATTTAAATTATAATAATTTTTGTCGTTGAAGTTTAAGACATTTTTAAATTTTGTAACATTGAATCAACCCAACTTGGTTACTAAAAATAATAGTGTCTTATGTCGATTTTTTTTTCTATATTTATGGTTTGGACATATTGGTCATATGGTCATATAAAAAGGTAATAAGGGGACTTATACCTTATACCAGATTTTGTAATAAAATACAAAAATATCCTTATTCTACTGTCCGTCACATTAAATCAGTGCAGTATAAGGCTTCTCTTGAATTTCTCTCATAAGGGTCGAAGTCAGCGTGAGGTCAATGTACCAATATTATACTGCTCCTAGAGAAATGAATACGCGACGTGAACAATTAAAATTCTTGGAACGAATCTGCACCACAAAGTTGATTGACATATAGTGGAGTTCTTTTGCTAAAGAGTGTGTGTGTGTGTGCCACTCTTTGTGATAGACGGTAAAATCTGACAGTAAAACGTGTCCGTACTTGTCGTGTGATGCATGTCGATGAATTTCGTGCATGATTGAAGAAGTAAGCAGTAAGAACGGGTTTTTGGCTCAAATTGATTTACATATTTACGACCTAAACGGCAGCTGGTACGTGTCGTGATGAATCGGGCAACGGTTTGTCAAATATAAAAGTTAATAAGCTTCTTCCTTCTAAAGCGTAATACAAAAAAAAACTAGTCCTAAACGCGCGCAGAAAGCAAAATGCGGCTCCCATCGCATTCATTGCAATGCAATTAGTATCATTTTGAGGCGGGCTTTCCCTGAAATGAACAATGTCAGTGAGGAACATGTGTGCAGTGAGCGCCCGATGCAAGCGATTATCGACGGTCAGTAATTAAATAAATGCAAAATTGATCCACAATCTCGTTGCGTTCGTTTGAAGTATTGCATGTTTATTGGCCTGTTTTGCATAGTGATTGGTTTTGCTTATCACTCGCAAACATCGTGTGTGTGTTTGTGTCATCCAGTTCAAAGCGTACCACGTCAATTGGTAAATATTTGTTTATTTAAAAAATCTACAAAATAGAATGTGTTTTTGTTTCGCAAGGCGAGAGAGGGACGATAGTACTTGACGCAATACGGTAGATTAATTTATTTATGGGATTGGAAACATGTCGCTCCTTTCATCTGCCGAGGTTTAGTATAAAAAAATTGTTAATATGTATGGACGATTGCTTTGTTTGTTTTATATGCAATAAAAGTAGCTCATATCAATTTTATTTAATTTTTTCCATATAAATCAACAAATATGCAATATTTATTGTGTTAGAACTAAAGGGATTTAATTTTAAAATTCATAATAATTGTAGCCCAGTTTGGAACAATTATGGAAAATGAACATAAAAGCCTATTTTGTTGCAACAGGACCAGTAAATTTATTACATTTGAGAATTCAACCATTTTAGCTAGTTCCAGTTTACTTATTAACTTATCAGGCGCTGCAACCGCTTTGCGGTCTTGGCCTGCCGCAGCACAGTCCGGAACCGCTCTAGGTCCCGTGCCGTCTTTCGTCAATCCATTATCCCGGCCTTAATGGCGGATGATTCCACGCCTTCCTCCCACCTCAATCTGGGCCTACCACACCTCCTCTGTCCGTGTGGACGGCCTAAAAGGACTTTCTGAGGACAGCCCATCGGAGCCTGGCTAGTCTAATTCGCTGCATCACGGTGACGTACAGCTCGTTGTTGTGGCGGCTTCTCCATTGTCCTTCTACACAGAAGGGGCCAACGATCCTTCTGAGCATCTTCCTCTCGAACGCGGTTAAGAGGGCTTCGTCTGTTTTGGACAGAGTCCATGCCTCAGAGTCGTATGTGAGTACTGGGACTATGAAGGTACGATACAGTCCCAGCTTCGACCGTCGCGACAGGTTTTTTTAGGTAGGATGTTTCCTCAGGCTGTAGAATGCCCGGTTAACCGCCAACATCCTAGCGTGCAAAACCGTCTCTATGCTGTTGTCCGTGCTGATTTTTGACCAGAGTTAGGTGAAGTTTTGGACGACTTCGAATTTCGTACGTGCGATCATCTATCCGTACATCACCCCCTCGTAGTTCCGGATTTCTAAGTAGGGCCGCTGATGGTGCCACCATCAATTTGGTCTTTGCCTCGTTAAACTGAAACCCAAGGTTTTCTGCCGCCCGCTCGATCCTTTGGTAGGCCTCTGCTACCTGGGAGAGCCGCACCTGCCCTGCACCTGACTTAAAGAAGATGGCTCCCGAAGGAGACAGGCGAGCCCATCTCCCTGACGCAGGATTTTGCTGGAAGCAAAGGCCCCTGAGAGTTTTCCATCCCCCATTACCTGGCATGTTACATCGGTCATGGTCATTCTAACAAGCTTGAGCAGTATAGCCGGGATTCTTAAAGAGCTCATGGCTTCATAGAATTTTACCCTGGCTATCCTATCATATGCGACCTTGAAATCTATGAAGAGATGGTACGTGTTCAACTGCTGTTTAGCCAGCTTATCAAAGATTTGCCGCATGGTAAAGATCTGGTCAGTGGTAGATTTTCCGTTTCGGAATCCTCTATGAGTGTTTACAACTAGCCATTCATCGAATGGGACAAGCTTATCCTGAAGGATTAGGGAGAATATTTTGTAGGTGGTATTCAACACCGTAAAACCAATGTAGTTGTTACAGTGCTACATATCTCCCTTCTTGTAAATGGGATAGATGATGCCGAGATTCCAATCACAAGGCATCTATTCGCCATCCCATAACTCAGTAATAAGTTGATGAACCTCATTTTCTAGTAAGGGACACCCATTTTCGACCAGTTCGGTTACGATTCCGTCGGTTCCGGGTTCCAGCTCGGCTAACCAAAAATTACACATCAAAAACCTGAAGCTGTTAATAAAGTCAACCGAAGCGATTTGCTAGGCCCTCTTGCAAAACGCAGGCCTGTGACAATAATGGGTATTGTGCGGTTGTTGAAATCATAATACCGTTCGGCTTAAATGGGAACCCTTCCCCCGTCGGTGTTCCAAGCTGTAAACGCTTCACACTACCAGGCCCGCGTACCTGGCCCGCGAGCTGCCCGAAAGGCTAAAGAAAGGGATTTTCCTTCTCGGACGTGTTCAACCAGGGCTGCCGCGTACTGAAGCGTAATGAGCGGTGTGAAATTTTCACTGCTGTCATCGCCACTTTTCCCTCACAATTTATGAGCCACCGTGTAGCCCACCGGAGTATGGGGACCGCAACCGTTACGTCTAATTTGTATTTAAGTTCCGCTTCTGGCTGTTTCGGGTGGGGTGAAACCACCACCGCTGGCATTACTTTTCGACTGAGCAGTCAGGATGGCGACACAGATGCATGGTCGCCGGCCAAGGACAAGGAACACGAGCAATTCCAACCAACTTTCTGGTCATCCTACGAATGTCCGCAGTCACTCGCGTTGCCGAGAGCGCGTGTGGGCTGTTTTCTCGGCCGGCCGGTGGGCAATAAAAGCACTCGAGACGGGCAAGCAAAGTACCATAAGTAAGCTGTATATTCATGATCATAATCCTTGCAAATAGAGTCTTCTGCGTTTTATATCAACCGTTTCCGGAGGGTGGACGAAAATTGGCTCCGGCTCCGGCCCCATTCCCCGCATCACAATGCACACGCATCCACCAGGCTCGTTTTGGCCGGTCAGCTGGTTGGTTTTGTCGTTTGGTTGTCTCTACCTTCCACCAGGACTGGGAAAGAAAAGTCCGCATGTTAGAAGAAAGCCGGACAAACAGACGGAGGCGTTTTGGGCTGCGAACGACAGGAACAGATGAGCCGAGGCTTAGCTTTTGGGGCTGGTGCTTTTTTGATAATAATAAACAACGCATACTTCATCGAGAAAATCCCGCCCAGTTATTTTAACAAATGAAATGTAAAACGAATGCAATGAGGTTGAATTGTTTCCCGGGGACGAGCGAAATGTACGTATTTTTCCGCCAGTGCCACGGCGAGCGGATGGCGCGTGCGACGGGATGAAGTTAATGCGCTTTCGGCACAGGAAATGGCGGTTTTGGATTATGGTGGCAGGCCGCTGGCACTGGCAAGATTGTAACGATTATTCTTCGTTTCGGGTTAGTAAGGTGATGGAAATGGGGCTTGTGCTTTGGGCGTACGGGCGCTGAAATTAATTGTGATTGGAGGTTTGCACTTGGAACGGAAAGAAGAAACCGAATACACAGGTCCGCTCCTTAGCTCATTGTTTCGATAAGTTGAAATAATGCTCATGGGAGGATGATAAGCGCCTAGTTACACGAATGAAGCTTTTTTTGTGTTTACTCCATGAATAGGATTAGAACAGGCTCTTAAAAAAATCTTTGAACAGTAAGCAAGCATTAAAAAAGATTAGGTTTTCGGTGATGCACAGTTTTGCAGAGTAAAAAAATTGATAGAAAGTATTAAAATTATTGTGTTTTTTGGCAATTTGATAGATTTAAAGATTGCTGGATTACATAAAATATGGTAAATCTTAGATAAATGATTGAAAGTAAATAATTAAAAGTAATAAACTTGGTAAGTTTGATACGTGCAACACTCAAGTACCTGGATTGCAATAAAAATTTATTAATATTTGAATATATATCCCCCACAAAGATTTTTTATTTGGATTTAAATTCAAACTATCTGCCTAACAGTTGTCTGCCTGAGTAGAAGGGTAACAGATGTATTTATTTATTTATTTACAATTGATTATGACGGTCCAGTGCCGTATTGTCAGCACCGCTTGTGTTGAATAAATTTTATAAACTTATGCTAAGGCATTTCCACGTTATTCTTTGCCCTATCCCGGGCATGCTCGGTTGTGGACGGGTGGTTCAGCTGATGCTGATGATGGTAATGGTGGTGGATATGCGTTATGATGGTCCGGTACTATTGTTGTGGCTATTGTTTTGATGGTGGTTCGTTATATCCGAATTCCGGCTATAGTGGTGTTGTGGCCGTTTTATTGTTGGCCTTTGTGGTTTGGTCAGGACTACAACAAACAAATAAACATTGTTAAGAGAGCACAACAATTTACTTGTCTGCGTACCGTGTTCTCCAGTGCAGTCCAGCAATGACATTCCAAGCTCAATCTAGTCAACGTTCAATCTAAGGATGATCGACAAGCTCTATCCCTCGAGTGCTGTTGCCCAGTCATCGGATCACCCGTGGCACTATTAAAAATAAACTTAAGACGTAGACAACTTAAGACGTGGTAGCAAATTGGAATACGAATAAGGATTGGAAGGATACTTGGGATGTGGAATCATAGGACAAGACCGTTGTCTCTGGCGAATCGGAAGATGATCCTCATGTAGGGGAGGTACCTGGTAGCCAACACTTCTTTAATTTTAGAACACAGAAGGTGATACACATCGTGGAATCCGTCAACGCAGCCACACACCTTTGTCTGAGCCAGAGTTATTGAGCTTTAGATGAGCATTCAACGCAAAATGATTCGACATCAGTAGAGACATCATTCGTATGAATGCCCGGTCTACAAAAGAGCCCATCGAACCAAGGCCGCAGGGACACTTGCGGAGAGATCGAGTAAAGGAAACGCCCGAGTTCATTCGCCTCCCGCATGCTCTGCCAGCGAGACGGGAAAAGTTGCTGTGGAAAACGAAGGAACTCCTGGGCCGAGATAGGTCGGTCGTAAAAAGCGCCTTCTTTGACGTCTGTTACGACCAGTGAGTTTGCCTTCTTATTGCCGGAAATTCCACAATGAGAAGGAACACAAATTAGCGAGATCCTATACGCCTTATCGAACATTGAGCCAAGCAGTGCAATAATTTTGATGGTGAGGAAATCCTGACTCTTAACAGCCTTCGGAGGTAACAGATTTTTAGACTTTTTTTTTTTGAAAATGTGGTTAAAATTTACAATCTAAGCTTTCAATGTTTGCTGCGCACAAGCAGCGTCCTGAGTGTAAGATACCGACAACAAGAGTCCCGAAAAATTCCTGCCTAGAGATCCCAAGTCCTGAAAGAGTGCTGAGATTAACCATAGCCATTTATGTGCCAAATTGCCTGCAGTAGAATACTGGAACTCCGGTTATATAAAAAAAAAAATTGGGAAATCTCTTTTTGGCTTGGCTTACTAAAGATGATAATAGCTTCTAGTCGGATTCTTCCTCTGTCATGGATTCACTTCTACCAGTGGGCAGCCCCAGGATATCTATTTAGTATATTTCAGTTCGTAAAAATGTAAATACAGCTTTATACACCGTAAATACCGTTCAGTCAACTGGTCCTGCTGCATCAACAAATTCAAGGTTGTCATTTATGTTGATCAAAGGTCTAGGTTACGGATTTTAGTAACTCTATGTGGCTGTAGGTTTTAGCTAGTGCTTTCTCATGACTAATGAAACTAATGAACATCTTTCCTATTGATATCTCACATTCATAACTCTTTCGACAACGGTTGGAAGGTTTTTTTCAGTTTATTGATATCATCCAAAATGTTCCACTGCTTCATCACGAAATATGCAAATACATACAAAAAGAAATAGACTCCATCAGTTTCACAGTATCATATAATGTTCTCCAATCTATAAAGGTTCAATATACAAGATCGAAAATTATTGGCAATGCTATGCCAAAAACCATCACTTGACATACGTTTCCATGTTCCTTGCTTATGCTGGAACCATGGGAACTGGAATTTTTGATAGAATTAAATTTCTATTCTTCTATGAAACCTGTAACTGCTATAGTTTTTATTTTGCCAAATTCCAATACAGCGCTTCTGAATGTAGCACCCGATGTCCAGCAGAAAATTACCGAGAAAAATAATTACGCACAGATGATGAAGACCTATTTCGATCAAATAATTGAAGGTTTTCTGCTCGTAGTTTGTGTGGCGTAAATCTTTTGTTTGCGGTTGTAGTTTTTATGGGTTGAAAGATTTTTGTGATACTCTGCGTTATATTTCACCATTGATTGATTTGAAGTATTTCACAACATGGTGTGCCACTGTTGTGAATCATTAGTTAATTATTTTCTAGCGAAAATACGAGATATTTTATTGGTAATACAGCGATAATGTTCATAGGCCTCTAGTGTTTTTCCGGCACATGTTTGGTGAGGAGATGAAGAAGATTATCGGACGAGTCACGGTACATCATGTAGTGGGGAAGGACTCGGATTTTCAATCACGACGAGAACGGAACAACGTGATTGCTATCTGTGCAAACCAATATCTTACTTTTGTTTGACTGTCCAGGCTGTCTAACGATTCTAGATGAGAATCTTCTTTACTGGGACGTTGGAGAGATATCGAGGCCTTACCTTTGGCAGGGGGACTCTTGATGCTCATCCGCGGAACAAGTCTGCCAGGCAACTTTGGATATTCAGACGAATATATCCCTTATAGGCATGTTGGAGGTTTGAGGCCTTCACTTCGGTAGAGGGACACTCAAACCTCTAGAAAGAATTGAACGCAAGGCTTAGCTTGTTGCACCTGCTCTTTAGAACACTCTCTAGATCGCTCCTGGCGATCCAAAAGACAACTTTATTATAACAAATGTTGTTAGTGAATTGATATCATATTGCATTGCGTTACTCGCTAGCGTGCGAGTAAGTGCGCTGGTAAGATTCTTTAATCTTCTTATTTCAAAATCGCTACATATGCATATCTAGAATTCTTGATGTAGGTTACTTGACTTTAATAAATTGTCCGTCTGAAATTATGGTATGGAGTATCTAAGAGGTTAAGAAATGTCTTTATTGATAAAATATTGTTACAACGTATAGCAGGTATGCTACACAAGCATGGAATTGGGGTTTTATACAAACAATTGAACAAAAAGGAAAAGGAATTTTAAAAGTTACCATTGTACAGTCATTTTAATTTAAGAAACAAATGATTAACCACACACAATTTCCTCAACAGATCTGAAAATTTTTATCTTTTACAGTAAATACATTTGATGAGATGATAGCATTTGCTACCAGACACATAAATACAGAATAAATCTCTTTTTGGCATAAGAAAAATAAAATACATCGACCATTTCATTACATTTGCCAATGGACCAGTAGCATGAAACCGTTTATGCTTTTCTTTATGCACAATCTTGCTTTATTAACCTCAAAGTGCAATTGACGATTGTAAACAGTTTAAGATTCCGTACCGTCACTTCGCATTGAATATGAATAGCGATGCTCTTTACACTCATCCACAATGCTAAAAGTACTGTCACCGAACCGTTTCCCGAGATGGTGCCATGGTTGTCGTATAGCTCGTCACCCAGTCTCATGTGTGTGTGTGTGGTTACAGTGAGCTGCAGTTAAATTTACGATGTTTTACTACCATAAAAACCAGTGTCAGTCGGTTGGTCCGTTGGTTGCCGAGCGGGACCCGAACATGCGTGGAATGATAAACTTTACAGTCATGAGCCAACATAAATTAGTGTGCTCTCGGTGTGCGTGTGTGTGCGCGATTTTTATACCGCTCATAATTTGGCTGTTGTTGAGGTTAAATTAAGTATGCAATTCGAGACAGCCCCCCCCCCCCCCCGGCCCCGGGGTGTTATGGGTGTTACTTGGCGGTGGCGTTGAAGTATATTCTACTGCAATCGGTGAATGGCGAACCGGGGTTCTGGGGGAAAAACCAATATTAAGTACAACCAGTTAAGCAGTTACTTACATTCAAGCTGGTCCCGTGCAGTTTTTATTTTCCACCGAAACAAATATCTTTAAGCCATTGTTTGATGCAATAAAAATCAATTTACGAGTCCTTGAGCAGTCGGAGACGCGCTCTGTGGAATATTTGACAATTAATATTGGAGTGCTGATGGAGACGCCTGGTGTGAGCGTTCCGTTCCGTTTCCCCCGGTGTTAGTTCCCCAGCAAATGGCAAATACCGAACCAGCAAATAGATAGTGACAATCGTTTACCGGTGTATTTGGCTCTCGATTTTCATGGCGAGGCAGTACGGGCTTGGGAAAAGTTTTGCTGTGCGACGGGTTAAGAATGAAATTAAATTCAACATCTGGTTTCGAAAAGGGGTTCAAATCTGCCCGAGGACTGAGGATGCACTGCCAGAGTGTGTGTGTGTTTAGGAGTGTTTAGGTGTGTGTGTGTTTTGGTTTTTCCACCACCCGGCCAGAGTATAACGATAGTATGTGCTCAGAAGTACTGTGCAGCATTTTATTTAACTTTTTCGACCACGAACTAGTGAAACAATGCGAACAGCGCTGTACGCAAGTTGCTAAACGCAGCCTCCGAAGTTTGCAGCCTGTGATGTGTGTCTGTATGTGTGGTGCGGTGGTGGTATTCGGTAGCCGTGTACCGCACCGTTGTGGGCAATGTGGTAGAAATTAAATTAAAACTGAAATAAAATTATAATTATCCTTCGAACGCTTCGTGTTTGGCAATAGGATGGAAGCAGATGCCCTCGATAGTACGTGGCAGTGTGTTTTACCGGGTAAATCAGGCCCATTTAAATTGTACGGAAAGCGTTAACGGGATGGGATGGGAGAAGCGTAGAAGGTATGTTTTTTCCCTCTAGTACTGCAAACTGTTCCACAAAAGAGAAGCCCAAAACTATCTCTTGTGCGTGATAGCATTTTTTGTTACGGAGCATGACTGAGACTATCAATTATAAAACTGATAAATTGTCGAAAATTGTATCACATGTTCTGTGCGTTGGGGTTAATCAGTGTGATTGATTGCATATAATTCATTTTTGGTTTTATCTAGACGAACAACCGAGCGAAGAAAAGGGGAAAGGGAAATTGGTAATTATAAACTGAGAAGTTGCTTACTTCTCTGACTGGATGCCAGTCTAGTGATAAATGAGACAATTGAGCAAAACATGTGTCATTTATGCATTTGAAAATAGATGAGGTGTTAACATATAACGTGGATTTATTATGCAATATCAACTATGCTTCAAGTGATTAATCAATCAAATTGAAGCGAGTGTAGCTTATTTTGTAATGAGTATTATTTTTCAAGCAACCCAAAAGAAGCCAAAGAAGTTTTAAAACTATTTTAAAACCATAGATTTTGAAAATGTCTTTTAGTTTTTAACTAAGTCTAGCGATCAATTCCATTTCACACTCGACAATAATCAACGATCGATACGATTGGATTATGGGTTTAGTAGAGGGAACGAATTGGCAACAATGCATACGTTTTTTTAGGGACATTTGTCGATCTCTTTCGTTAAGAACTCCAGCAGAATATCGGAACAAGGACGCCTAGATTAGATGATAAGCAATGTCACTAGCAAATATTCCTTAGGAAATCGAAAATTAGAAAAGATACCATACTAAGTTACCTCGTACAAGTGTAGAAAATTGCGTTTCGAACATATTAGATTTGTCTTATTCCTTCGGCAGAACGCACGACTGAAAATGAAAATAAACGAAAGGTTCAAACAACATCTTTTTTATCATCTCAGAATTGGTTATGTAAAAATTATTACTCCAACAAAATATTACTTGAATGAAACTCTTTTCAAATATATTATGCCGTCAATTGTTTTAAGTAATACAATTACAGAATTGAGTCAAACGGCCTGGCCTTGCAGGATGAAAAAAAAAACAACCAAAAATGTGAGAAGTAAATTGTACGAAAAACAGAGACCCATTTGAATTGAATGGAATTGATCAAGCTTACTGGAGATAGAGCCATGTTTTCTAAGGACTACGCTTAAAAAAAAAAGAGGAAAATTTGAACCTAGGTGTTGATTTAGTTTGTTTATTGCTTTGAATTTGAATGCTAGCTTTGAATTAATGCCGCCTATAAGATCCTGTCCCAGATTTTGTTCTGCAGACTTGCCCCCCTTGCTACAGATTTCGTCGGCAGCTACCAAGCTGGATTTGTTGGAGGCAAATCGACAACCGACCAAATTTTCACTCTACGGCAGATCCTCCAGAAATGCCGAAAGTGCCAGATCCCTACGGACTACCTGTTTATCGACTTCAAGGCGGCCTACGATACCATAGATCGAAATGAGCTATGGAACGTAATGCAGCGGCACAACTTTCCTGGAAAGCTGATCCGGCTGTAAAAGGTCACCATGAGTGAGAGTATCGAGTTGGAGCAATGGGAAGTGTGGGAAGCAGCGTGTTGGTTGACGACGACAACCTCGAGGTGGCAGAGGAGTTCTGCTATCTTGGGACTGTCGTAACTTCGGATAATAATGTCAGCAGCGAAATCCGGAGACGCATTGTTCAGGGGAATCGTGCCTACTATGGCCTTCACCGTCTGCTGGGATCCAGAAGTCTTCGAGACCGCACATATCGCACACTGTTTTGCCAGGTGGTCCTATGTGGCCAAGAGTCTTGGACCATCACAGCGGAGGATGGAACCAGACATCTTGACGGTAGCAAAGACCGGCAGGATACGATGGCTGAGGGATGTTTTGAGGATGCCGAACTCATGCCCCGCCAAGAAGGTATTCGTCAGCGACCCCCAGTTCGGTACGAGGCGTCAGGGAGCACAGCGAGATCAGGTGAAGGGTGATCTGTCGGAGATCTGTCGGAGAAGAAAAAGAAGACTCTTTTCTTAGAAGAAAACGGAGAGGTTCTAAGAGGGTTTTATAGGCTCTCCTGATTGTAGAGGCCCCACACCGAGCCATGGTTTGCTTTAATTATGATGATACATGAATGTTGGTCGTTGTAATTCTTACAGCGATATATTGAATTCTGGATGACAATACGGCACTGGACCGTAATAATATATAAAATAGATAAATTAAAATATTGAATTCTGGATCCTCTGAAATGGTTAACCAATGATGTATGTAGCCTTTTACATCTCGCTCGTTCGTACATTGATTCATGCAACAACTGCTGACAAGATAGATCGATGGAGGAACCAATTGCCCTTGAAAACAATCTAAGCCATAAAAACGATTACCTCAAGCAAATTCGGTATATGATTTTGTTTCAAGGAATGATACAGAACCTCGCTAAAAATTGGACTAAATATCTGGAAGACGGAACAACTGTTAGCGGAATTTCTTCAAACCAATGTGGATCATAGCTAGCTAGTAAATTAGTTCTAATCAATATAACCAGGTCGTCTTTGTAGAAGGTATTTAAAAAAATCTGATGCACTGAAAAGATAATGCATCAACCTTTTTGAGGTGTTGGATTTTAACATATGGAAATTCGATTTAATTGGGTTTTTGCAGCACTACGCATTAAAATATTTTTGTAACTTTTCCTCCATGTAAATGCATAATTTAGTTTATCTTGTTTTCCAAGTGCTCGTATCGCAATTTGTCAACGCTGTAAAGCAAACCACTAATATCACCAACAGGCGGTAATAAATATCTCTCGCTCCAGACAGCGGTGCGTTAAGAAGTGTATTTTCGTACCAACAATTCGCTTCTGAACAAGTCATTCATTTTAGAAACAACTTGCTTTATGGTTCCGATTTCTTCAAGCATATGCACACTGCGTGTAAAACCCGTGGCCACCGGTGTCACCACTCGGTCGGTGTCTCCGCTCGTAATGGTTGCGCTTCACACTACCACGCCACACCGAGGTGGGAATCACCAAACCCGTCTTGTAGCGGGCAAATAAAAATGTAAAATTGACTGGCAAAGGGTTGTTTATTGTTGTTATTTGCGATGAAATATTCAAATTTAACGACCCCTTCACTGAGTATGCGTGTAATAAATGGTTGCGACGTTAGGATAATGGAATTATGAGTTGTTTGAATTATGAGTTTGAGCTTTCGGTTTTTGTCGGCATTGCGGCGAAGGCACTGCACCGGTGGTGGGTTTCCTGCAGATTGAGCAGAACGGTGTTACGTAAAGAGGGGGGGTTGAGCGCCTGTAGTAACGGGAACAGTACGCACATATGGAATAAACGCTAACGGTTGTGTGTTTGTTTCGAGTGTAATTTTTCCAACTGTCCCAGTACCTTTTACCATGCGCCTAAGTGCGTATCATGCGGCTGGTTGGAGCAAAGTGGGGCCGAGCGGATAAGGGAGAAAAGTGAGATAAAAATAATTGGAACCCATTTTCCGGTTCGTGGCAACGCTTGCCGGGTTTCATTCCTCATGTAAAAGTGTTGCAGGATCATCCCTGCGTATCCTTACTTTCCCATCCACTATGGGAAGTTATCAGGGAGGTTATGTTTGTGCTTCTTGTTTGTAAGTTTCCTTTTTTTTCGTTCCTCTTCGTCTCTAGCTCTCCCTGCCGTCGTGACCTTCACACGTGCACTTGCTCATGGTAGCTTTTTAGCAATATTCCGGACCGTTAGCGTTAACAAACCCTTACGAATGTGGTACAATTTGAAGGTTTTTTATTTTATTACTTACCGGTCGGCATGGTTGATTTTCTCTGTGTGTGCTAATGATATGAATATTTCAAACAGATGCAGCAAAAATGGTGCCACAGAAATGTATGTGTTTTTGCTTGGACCGGAGAAGAGCGTCGTTGGTGGATTGAGATAGAAGAATTGAGATATTTGGCTGGAGAAAAAAAGGAACGATCACGATGAAGATTGTTTAAAACAATTTTTCACAACCCATCGGGTAATTGATTCAATTAATCGTTGATTATAAAATTTTCCTCTTTTTCTTCCTGATGTTTAGTCTACACCAGATGACACAGGAATGTTTGAAATAGGAGATCCTTACGCTAGTAAGCAATATCGGCACAGCGTCAAATGCTGATGAAGCAATGGTAAGCATTTGTTGTCGTATCGCCGCTCCCCACCTTCATCAGCAGTTTGGATCAATGCATGGAATTGACCCAATTATTCAGTTGGGTTGAACGTCGGCGGTTAAGAGTAACTAAAATAAATTAGTCCTCTTTTCTTTGAGAAAGAAAAAGTTAACTCGCGCCACCCTCAAAGCTTTTAACGATGCAGGGTCATCTTTATCGTCAGGTTCGGTTCTGAACGTGTATCCCGACTACAGACAAAAGGAAGCAGCATTATTAAGGGTTAGCATAAATAGGCTAGAAATGGCTCTAAATGATATCAGTCAAGATATATGTGCAGGCAAAAAACAGTAGTCAATTGCAGAAGATTTGTAAAATCTGTTGAGAACGTCATCATAACATAGAAACATGCAGGATGCAAGCGGAGCCGGATCTTCCTATAAGCGGAATAATCAGTCGCGTTGTTTTTTGATACTGGTGGATCTGATGGATGAGGCTCCATTTGCTGCATAAACTGCACTACATCTGCTTACAGTGGCGGATGCTTACAGTGGCCCCGGAATGGATATTGAGGCCCAACACCATGCAATAGCGGGGCTTGATCAATATAAAAAAAGGGGTTTCAGCGAGAGGGAGGGGGTTGGGAAGTACAATTGACTCACCTTCACTCTCATAATACGAGGTTGATCGGTGAAGCTCCTCTCTCCGGCTAGTCCCCCCCCCTCCTCTGGTCGGCGAGGCCCCTGGTGGCCGCCATCTCCGCTTAAGGGTTAATCCACTGTCTGGTTAGGGGAGGAGGCGGCGTCGGTTCAACTTGCTCCGCTGAAGACCGAGGCAGTCTTGGTGTCGAGTCTGCGTCGGGGATTGTTAGAGGTTCCGATACGTGTCGGAGAGGTGGAGTGCCTCACCAAACGGTCCATACGCTACCTGGGAGTACGTATCCACGAACATCTTTCGTGAAAACCACACGTGGAAGTGGCCGTGTACAAAGCCCTCCGTGTGGTTTCAATGGTTACCTCGGTGATGAGGAATCACAGTGGCCCCCAGGTGGCTAAACGGCGTCTGCTGGCAGGTGTGACTGAATCGGTCATTCGCTACGCCTCACCCATATGGGCTGAAGCAGCAGACCTGAAGTGGTGCCAAATGAAGCTGGCAAAAGTGCAAAGGCCGCTGGCACGGGGGATCTCCAGCTCGTTCCGCTCGGTCTCGTACGAGGTGTCAGTGGTGGTGGCCAACCTGGTGCCGTATCGCTTAATGGTGGCGGAAGACGCAAGGTGCCACAGGAGACCTTTAACTGACAATTAAATCAGCCGGAAGGAGATCCGGATGTCGGAACGAATGGCCACGATCCAGGAGTGGCAGCGTATCTGAGGAGTGGCAGCGTGAGTATCTGCACGTGTGCGGCTTCACTACGTCCCCTGAGCGTCCACGGTGCATATGCTTGATCGAGTCAGTGGCCCACGTCATGTTTGAGTGTCCAGTGTTCGACGACTTCCGGCGAGAATTGTTGGGCTGGGGGACGAGCGATCCAATCCACTCAGACAATTTATCAATGAAATTGCTTGAGAGTCCAGAGTGGTGGGATCGCATACAACGCGCGGCAAAGTCGATCACCGCGGTGCTCCAGCAGCTATGGCGAGACGAGGAAGCGATAATAAGCGGGAGGACGAATGCTGCCTTAACAGAGAACGACGAGGTTGGGCTGACAGCCACACTGTCCGTGTGGCTGCTCTCTTCGCCGAGGAGATCGAAGAGGAGGTCTTGCTAGACATCACAAGACGGGTCAACGAGGCACGAGCAGCATCGACAGCCAGGGAAGATGATATTCTGCGGGCAGCAGCGGAGGCAGAGCGTGCAGGAACAGCGGGTATGGAATGCAAGGATCAGGGAGGGAACACTACCACCTGTTCCTCCCGGAAGGAGACGTAGCCGGCGAGAGCCTCCATCAGCGACATTCAATCAGACATTCAATTGACTTCTTAATTAAGCGTTCTGGCTAGTTAAGGTATCTGTTCTGAACTGAAACTAAAACTATTACCAAACTTCACACATTCTAATAGATCACTAAACAGCAAGAAGATCAGTTCCCAAGAACCTTTTCGTTGGAAATGAAAATTAAATAAATATAATGTAGGTTTTATTTGTTGAAAATACTTGGTGATCTGTCATAAGCAATCATTTCAATAATTATGCACAGTTTCCGTACTTTGCACGAATTAAAAGGAACGATTCACAGGGACTAAACGATTGATCATGTAGTAATTAAAAATAAACCGAATAACTAAGCGAAAGTGACTGATTTTACTCGACAGAAACGCACATTCCGTTAAAAATTTCTATCATAGAAACAAAACAGCTTACCCAGCAAGAGCTTTGATATCATTAAGCATCTTCATCTAGTGAGCAAACATGCACAATTCTTGGTGAACTAGCATCATTAGATGGGATACATTAGTCGCACGCCAGTCCCGCCGGTATTTCGGATGATTTTGTAAGCAGTAACGATTCCAGCAAACACATCATTATTCGTACGATTGAAACGAAAGCACAGCAGGTTTCGATGTGGGGAGTATGTAACAAACGGCATCAGTTTCGCTAATTACTGTCGCATGCTTGTGCGGTTGTGTTTGAAATTTAATTACTTCATCCTGTTTGATGAACAAACATTAGACCACGACCAACGCGTCCGCTTGCGGGATGGTTATGGTGGTTTAGGATAAACAATCTTACCTAGGTTCCTAGACAGACACCGGTTTGCCTCGTATGCTGGCGTACCGAGCCCCCATCCCTCTACACCCGCTACACCATCCATCATTTTCCAATTAACATTGGTTCAACAAAACATTTGCGCACATCCGCACCACAAACTTCCAGCGAAAGCGAATGCTACGAAGTGCAGTGCGCACTGTTGCACCAGCGTGTGATCCGTCTGGCGAGAGGCGGGCAGTTTGGCAGGCTGGCTATTGGGCGATACCGTAAGGCGGTGCGTTCGTACCGGCTGCCGAAGATTGGAAATAAAGTTTGTTTGATTTTAATCAACATCGTATTATGAATTTTCTTGCACAAAAACAAACACAAACGCACAGTACAAGCAGCTTGGCAAGATACAGAATGATATACGAGAAACGTGGCTACACTATAACGACTCCTAGGGCATCCTCGTTTGCTTCTAACGGCAGGGTCGGGTGTTGTAGCGTTGTCCAATGGCAGGAGGACGATTTGTGCAGGTCGGGCACACGCTAAAGTCACTATCGCACTAATCTGTTGTCACCTGAGGCGATAAATCCGAGACATAGTTGTACGGTGCGTTGCCATAGAACCATTATCGAGGCTTACGAGCGGTTGTAAGTGCTTTTACCTCTTGGTGCGGGGAACATTGTAGGAATTCACTTTGTTTGGTTGCTATCCAGGAGTTTCTAACGTGCAGCAGAGTATTGGCAAGCAGATGGGTTTGAGATTTGTGTTGAAATGGATAAATTTTGACTTGTGGTGAAACATATTTGCAATGTTTGAAGAAGTTTTGCAGCAAACGGGTGTGAAACGATGGACCGGTGGCAGGTGGATACAGGGTAGCAGGATCTTCGGTTAAATTGTTTGACTTTGAAATGTAGTTTGTTTTACTTGGTAAAGAATATTCGTTTTCCATGATCTGAAGTAAAGGGGGATTGAAATTAATTCTTGGAAACAGAAGCTACTTACAAATTTGTTAAATTCATGAAACGTTCATTGAAATATTGAGACGTTTTATACTTGAATCAAACTTTGGATTACGGGTTTTTTTATTGCTTTAACGTGTTAGTAATACGGATTTTTTTTAAACTAAACATATTTATTAATGTTAAGCGTGACTGCGTAGCTACACACCAGTGTCCAGTTGCGGCTGTCATACGAGTAGTGTCAACGTAGGCTGTTAACGTAGTAGTGTCCTGTTGCTCTTTACTCCCGTACAAGGGCCCGACAATACGTGGCTCTTGCTACGAAGCTACTACTGCAAGGCTGCTAACACGGGGCTCCTTTTACTAGCCCCCTTATACAAAGCAGTTGCCGGGACCTTAGACGATCGCCCAGTATGACCGCAAGTCGCGCCGCCGCCGGAATATAACGCTTTGCCGGTCGGTTAAATAGAGCATGGCATAGACTGTAATAATAAGTCGAAGGGTTCCCTTTTTATACATTACTTATTTATTCTTTGAAATCCAGATCATAAGAGCTTTTTCTAAAGCTTTAGCGTGGCTCATCCAACCGACAACCCCCTAACTGTCAATTGGGCAAGGTTCAAAAACGTAGGTAAGACATTACGCTGCATTGCATGTAGTGTAATTATATCACTTATAACTCTGTGTTTGGTTTGATTAAAGTTGTGATTGGTGCCGAAAAGACTTTCCTAAGTTTCTAAATTTGGTTACTTTAGATAGTAAGTCCTTGAACCTTGCTAATTAACATTGCTGCGTTTATACTTTTTAGTATTCAAACACATACTTGACGCATTGAAGGAAGGTGAGTTAGATCACCAGCAATGCTCTCGAGTGGTTTGCAGAGTTTATAGGACACCACCAAGCCGGTGGTTCAGGCGACAACGGCGCCTGTCTTCATACGGAAAGAGTAGAGTGCAAATCTCATCCGAACCGAGCCCCCCGTAGTGAGGACTGACTATCCAACTGAGTGGTATCGGCAAGTCTAGTAAGCCATTTGATGGCCGGCGTGCCCCTAGAGGTCGTTAAGCCAAGAAGAAGAAGAATAGGACATTCCCTCCCATGGGTAAGTGCTGATGGAATCCTTCCAATGGTGTTTTACTCCCTGTGACCATAGCATGCTTCTCAATAGAAGTTCTTCGTCTACTTCTTCTTTGCATAACGACCCAGTAAGACACGCCGGTCGTCGAATGGCTTACTACTACTAATAAGTAATGACAAATTTAATGGTAAGATAACCACGTAGTTGGATAGTTAGTTCTGTACCTACAGTCTCAACCAAAAGTTTGCGGCAAATGATGGTCGACCGACTTCCAGACTCCAAAGTGGCTGTGGAGTCACCTTCCACGGATTGGCGATGGATTTGGAAAAACGTCACCAGCTACAGACTTTCATCCGACCAACGCTCGATACTTTATCTGCTGGTGCACAACAAGATGCCACACGGACTGCTGCTTGACAGGATGAATCAGGCTCCTTCAGTCTGTTCATTCTGCTCCCGGCCAGAGACTCTGGAGCACAAGTTTGCCCTGTGCTCCAGGGTGTCTAGTGCTTGGAGCATACTGTTGCAGGCTATGGAAGCCATTGTTCCAAACCACAATCTCAACTTCCCTTCCCTCCTTTTACCTATTTTAAGTCACATTAGCATAAGTAAGAGGATTCTCATCCTATGTATGTTTGCAAACAACATCATCCACAGTGTTGAGAAAAACAATGCTGTATTGATGAAAATATCCTTAAGTGTTCTTTGTAAAACCTGTACGACGTCCCTACATGTACCCAACTTTTCTTTTGTTAGCTTGTTTTTAAGTTGTTTTAAATAAACAATGTTTTATAAAAAAAAGACCTCACTACGGGGGAACGGTCAGAACGGAAATAGAACCCCGCTCCTGCCATATGAAAAGCGGTTGCGCTGAGTCCTAGTCCGCTGGGTACTAACAGGATGCCCAACTATTGGAGTCCTAGCTGCAGCCGGAGTTTCCGTTAATGGGAAGTTTCCATCGGCTCGCATCTATCGATTCTTTTTCGTCTTTGCTGCAGGTGAGACAAGATTGCTCTTATCATCTCGGCAATGATGATCCTATTTCTGCGACGGGAACACAATAATCTCCTGGTGTTTTCCACGGTCACTTTATTGCCTACTCTGCTATTCATGCGGCGGTGGGCAGCTGTGAACCTTGGACATTCCATCATGTCCATGGCGTCATGTGCCGCGAATTCAACGCCGTGTGTGATCGTTTTGAACCGGTTCCTTAATTGTATAAGTACAGTGCGGCCAATTACTTGTTGAATGTAGAACTGTAATTGTGAAATATAAATGTAAAACGTAAAAAAAATTCGTTTCAAGGGGGTCACATATCCGTTGTATTCAACAAAATAAATTAACAAAATAACAAATTTGTGTGCCTCTTGGATTTATTTCAGCTTCTCAGGATGAGCATAAAAGTCTTATTCCCAAAGCGATGTGATATACAACAGGATCCCCCGGGATTAGTTGGCGTCCCTTTAATGCCACATATGAAGCGAAAGCTCGCATTCGATCCTTCCAGCGCTGTGGATGTGATCGATGCCAGATTTTTTTTTATTTCGTAATGACGGCCAGGTCGTATTCCTTAAAATCTAATCTTAAATCTAGCTTAACAAATAATCAAACTTATATCCTATTTGAAGGGTAGACATTTCCTTCGCCCTCAATTCACGTGCACCTTATCCCGGGTGAGCTGGGTTGTGGATGTTGTTACTGCCAGGTATGGTTCAGATGTTGTCCTCGCTGTTTCCTATTGCGCCTCTTTGGAGCACCGTGCCGTGGAGACTTACTACTGGCTCCCAAGAAAACCCCTTTTTTCGTGGATACTCCTTGGTTTTCATCATACCATATAGTTGCCAGCAATTGGATGTTATGGCTGGCGGGCCCACCATTGGCAGAACGCACGGGTCCGAAAGCCACTACAACTTTGTGAAGCTACAGTAGCAATCGATGCCAGATTTAAGACGCCGATTTTTCTGCGATCAAGAGATGCTATGGGAGCATTGCTACAGTAACTTAGAACGAATCGTCATATGACATACAAAAACTGCTGCAAATGTGTTGAACAAAACGTCAGGTGATGTAAGACGGAGTTGAACAGGTGCGGGAATATGGCTTAACCATATCGGAGTGCCATAGTGTCATCACTAAAGTAATCGCTCTCCTTCTGCTGACTGGAGGATCCACTATTCTCGAAGCCATGATTCTCTGACTGCATGATAGTGTGCTCCATTTCTACAATGTTGGACCAATTACTGAACCTTGGGGTACTCTGGCTGTCATGTGTTTTATATCAAACCTTCTGAGATTCGTGTGGAAAGCTTGATAAAAGCTCTACGTAAAGTTGTACGTAAAATCGTCATCTAAATTCGGTAACATTTAATTTTGAGATGTAATTAAATTGCAATTATAAGTACTAAAAAATCAGCTACAGCTTTACATGCATGATCCACTGTATCCACTTGAAAGTGAAGTTTTACGCTTTGGCAAAACACACAAACACACAGTCATTCATTTGTCCTGTAAAAGTAAGGTATTTAAGACGTGTTACCCGGTGTAAGAAAATACTGGTTGCTAGGAAAAAGTTTCACTCGCCTTCGCTTCCGGCATGCTGCATCAAGGCACGCTCAACATTTGCTCATTCGTCCCGCAGCGGTTTGTGTTGTGTTGATACTTGCTTGATGCTGGAAGCTGCAAAAACCTGTGCACGGTGGTCTGTTGGCAAAACCATCAAACACACCGAGAATGTATGTGTGTGTAGGTTTGTGTAAGTGTGCTCAAGCAGTGCGTATGATGAGGAATTGTCCTTGCGCCACAGTGCAAACGCTGGACAATGCGAGGTAAACGGATACGCCGTCCTTCACCCAAGCTAGAAAGTAGTAAAATGGCGAAGAAGCTAGAAAGAAGGGTTTTGTGCTCGCTTGGTAGTGCTGGTGCTGGGTGGCTCATCTCTTACCTTGCAGGGGTAATGGGTAGCAAGCAATGGGAGGGAGGGAGGGGAGGGGGGGGACAGTTTTCTCATAGTTGCAAACAACCCGGAGACGCTCTTTGTTATTCAAATGTCTTGGCAAACGAAATTCCACCGTAAAAGCTACCGCGGGCACCACTTCCCGCACAGTCCCTTGCGCTCTGTGCGGTGCGTTGCGTTCCTACTTCCGCACGGTGAGTTAGCATTTCCTGCTTGAAGGTGTGTGCTCCTGCTGGCCGGGAGATGGTTCGACGGTTGGTGGAAGCTTTCCTTGTCGTGGTTGGTGGATTTACCTGTAAGAAGCATTCGGCAGAGGATGGGGCCAACAGAATGTTGGCAGTTCGACCTGCTCGATTTAACTTTTCGGTCGGTACCTTCGCCTTGGCTGCGCCATTGCTGGGATGCTTAGGTAGCTTCTTGCCGTTGCCGTGGGATTCGCTTTTACGCTCAGTTTTAACATACTTCTTTTCGATTTAGCTGGCGGGGTTTGTGGCGGGGTTTCACGACGCAAAGCGTAAGCGCTGGAAGCGGGTGTTAAGGATTGTGAATCAATTGTTGCATTTGAGCATCCATTGTTGGCGAAGTACCGCCTTTTCATCTCGTCAAGGCCTTTCTTCGCATGGCTATAGTCCAGACGAAGAGGTTTGCGCCTTCCATCCTTTGGCGGTACATGCATCGACTTCTCCTAAGGCTCAATGTTGCGACAATTTTATGTGCTACCGGCACATGAATCGCATCTATTTCGCTATTTTGTCCCAGCCCCACCGATACACCGGTGACACGCTTAAAGTGTCGCTTTCGGTTCGAAAGTCATCCTTCGTACCGGGTGTTGTCAATACATTGATCTTCAATGCGCCTCGTCGAATGGCGTTTCCATAGGAATGAAGGGTTGGTTTTTGTCATCGGTACCGTGCGTTGCTACTGGTTTGCATGGTTTGTGCTCTGCACGAAACGACAACCGGCAACAGTTGTTGGGAGTGAAAGATTCCTGGTACAGGTATGGTATGCGTGGCAGGTGCTCCAGATTCTAGTGGGTCTAACGTCACGACGTGCTTGAAGACACCGGTGAAGAATGGGGAAATTGTTGCACACAATAAATGAAGGCGTGTGTGTGTATGTATGTCCACTGCCCTATCGAAAGATCAAATAGAATATGTATTGGATTTGGTGTTACGATTGCTTCCCAGAACAATGAAGAACATTTATATGCGAATAAGTAACGAAATTGTCACGTCTTGCATTGCCCGCACGGGAAATCGGAACGGGAAATTTTTCAAATCTTGTGGTGGGTAAAAACTTCAAAGTAAGATTAATGCAATACAAACTTATCGTAGGTTGGTGTCATTCTTTGATTATTTTTGCGTTTGATTTTGCTTTGTCTTGATTTTGTATTAAAAAAACTTTATATATTATTTATTTTTCTTTTAATATTTTTTTGGTTTATGTATTTTAAGTATTTTTTAAATTTTAGTATTTATTATTCAAGCCTTTTTTTACATAACAGAATTGCTTGCAATTTTGCTACGTGTTGATGAACAAAAGCTCTACGTTTTTAATACAAAAATAATGTGTTAATATAATGAAGAGCTTCAGTTTTTATTAGCATCGATATCAAACACTGATGTATTGTTGTATGATTATTCTTTCTCCTCATAATTGTGTACTATGTAGTTCTAAGAGTTGGTTCAAACTACGGGGAAAGGGTCCGGATGGGATTCGAACCCCGGTGCTGTCGTATGATATCGGCCTCTCCCCTTCCCGTCTCGTAGTACACTCAAATGCCAGAACGACCCTTTCATACGTGCGCTTACGGCCTTTAATGATTCTTATCATTAATTTGATGTTTGCATCCCTCTATCCCTATTCCGCTGCGTGTGTCCTCTTCCCTCTCCGATTTCGAATCCATGTGGTATACAAAATAAGTAAATAAATAAACTTAAATTAAATTAAGACCGTTTGTTGCTAATAACCTGCCCCCCATTTACGTTTTAAGTTTGAAGAAAAGTTAGAAAATGTGTGATACTGTTGTACAAACCTTGAAAATGTTTATCACAATTCGCCCGACTCAATTTTGATTTTGCCATAAACATAACATGCTACTTACAGTGACGGACAATAATATAAGACCACTTTTTATGTCCGTTTTTCAATAAGCTAATTTCGATTCTTTCACTAGGTGTAACTTAACCCAAATTTCTTAGAATGATCATCAGAAACTGAACTGATAATAGCTTCTTTATTTTTGTCCAAAAATTTATCAACCATTGTACAACAATAAAAAAAAAACCTGTAACAAGTTTCAAACCTTTTCGAGCTAATACAAAATCTAACTTTTTTAATTAGTATATTTAACTGTTTTTTCTGCCTTATCCCGGGCATGCTTGGTTGTGGGTGAGTGTTGAGTGGGTTGTTGGCCGATATCTTCCTTGATCCGGTAGTTTTGGTGCTACTGTTCTATTGATGAGGGCTGAGTGTTTTCAGTTTGTCTATTGTGGTGTGTTGTGGTTATTTTTGGTGACCTTATGATTTGAGGGTCTAGGAGTGTTATCCAGTGCAGTCCAACAGTGACATTCCAAACTAGTTCTGGTCATCGTCCAATCTAAGAATGATCCACCGAACCCCGAACCCAACGCCAACACTGTCAAACTAGTTGTGTCAAAGCTGTACTGGACTAGAGAACACTGTACTATGGAATACGCCTTTCTCCCTTTTTCGGAAGTGTTGTAACCGTCCTCAAGTACAGTTGAGCCGTCCATGAATCACCCGTGCCACTACAAAAAACCCTCAAAAAAGATAAATCAACATGTAAGAGAAAGTCGAGAGATTATCGGATTGGAAGTATGATGGAGATTCGGAATCATAGGACAAGATTACTGAAAGAAATTAGAAATTATTGAAAGGTGGCAACAAAATAAAGGGAGATCTTGGGAGCCAGTTCCCAGTCTCCACGGTGGGATGCTTCAAAGACGGGTGCTCTCAAACTGAAGCGAGAAGGAAATGTCTACCCTCCACATAGCATATAAGTTATGTTATGAAGCTAGATATAAGATCGCATTTGATGAAATACGGTCTGACCGTCATGATGAAATAAAAATTAATAAATTATAATGAAAGGTCTTTCATGGCTGTTCCATTTCGATGGAACGAGCGAGATGCGCGGTCTAAGGAACGGGCGAGAATGGCGGGCTGAGGAAGGAGAGAGAGGTGCGGGGTGAGGAGCGAACGGAAGGCTGTCCGAGTGGCATCTGTTTTGGCGACAATTGTCTGGAACGGCGGCACCCGCAATTGTTGTTCGATCTCATCGACACCGGCCAGAATTCCGCGAAACCCACCGTAGAATGCAAGCGGGCGGCTTGTGTGGTCGGACGGACCAGAGAAGCGAGGCAAGCGAGTTGCGGCTGTTCGCCGGACCACGTTAAGGGGGAACAGAGAGGGAATGAAGAGATAAGGAGAGAGTGAGAGAAGAGAGGGAATTATGAAATTTATTTGTGACCGAGTGGAGTGAGTCAGTCTGATGAAAACCGCGAATGAGTTAAGTCGCAACCAATAAAGTTGTGCGTACAGGATTACCGTGTTCAGTACATTGCGTTAGGTTATCCGCTGAGAAATCACATTGGTCCTTCGAACTTCGGATATTGACCCTTTGTGCTTTGGATATCGGTAAAAATCGCGTCATCATGACTCGAACGCCTCGGACGTCTCGCACTCCAACCGTAAAGCCGGCGCCACAACCCGGTTGGGTGGATGTAATTGTTGCTGTAAGGCCGCATGTGCACATGCGTGACCTTGCGTATGGCGAATTGATTCGCATAAGGGACAACATTGTGCAGGCGAAGGAAGAGGGAAAGGCGCTGACCGCGGTACAGTGCAAAGTGTTCGGGAAGAAGGCAGATAGTGCTTTAGAAGAACACAACAAACATTATGGTGAGATCATAAAACATGACGAAAGTGAAGTGCATGACGCCAAGTTTAAGGAGACAGTGAAATTGCATGAGGAGGTGATGATGGAAATAGAAAGTGCATCTGAAGCCCTTGCGGCACAGTCCATTTCACCAAAAGCATTGATACCTGCTCCTAGCGTTTCGTCAGTGATTGTGAATGCTCCGCTTCCTCGGCCAATACCTTCGTTCAGTGGCAAGTATGAGGAGTGGGCGCGGTTTAAAACAATATTCAAAGATATTGTTGACAAAAGTAGTGAAGATTCGCGTATCAAGTTGTATCATCTTGAAAAGGCCTTGAGTGGTGAGGCTGCCAAGGTAATAGATGAGAAAACAATAAACGACGGTAATTATGAACGTGCGTGGCAACTGTTATCCGAACGTTATGATAACAAACGGCGTATGGTAGACTTACATATTAGTGGACTTTTGAATTTGAAAAAAGTGAATGAGGAAAGTTATGTAGGTTTGCGCGGTTTGGTTGAATCGGTTGAAAGTCACGTGGAAAATCTAAAGTATTTAGGTGAAAACTTTACCGGTCTGTCGTGTGCGATGGTGATACATTTGATAGCGAATGCGTTAGATATTGAAACAAAGAAACTATGGGAAGCGAGTGTCCCTAGAAACGAACTTCCTTGTTATGAAAAAACCTTGTGCTTCCTAAAAGAAAGAGTGTCGGTTCTAGAAAGGTGCCAAGGAAATGTTGCAGCGGGGCAAAGGGGACGTTTTGTTTCGAAAGGGCCCAGCTCAAGTGGTGTTACGCCTATGAGATCGAATGCAGCTACAACCGTGTGCAGTGTAGTTGTGTGTGAATTGTGTAAGGGTGCCCATGAAACGTTCAAGTGCTCTGAGCTGATGCGACTGCATGGAAAGGATCGGGAAAGTTTTATTAGATCGAAGCGTCTTTGCTTAATTTGCCTAAAACCGGGACATTGGCGAAATCGTTGCAAATCGCATTTGAAATGTAACAGGTGCCACAGACCACACAACACGGTATTGCATTGGGACAACGGTCCAGAACCGGTTTCAAGGGAACCCGAACAAGTGAGCGCGAGCCAGCATGTGAACAATACCGATGCGGCGGGAAGTATTGTTCTCTTGCAAACCGTCTTGCTTTACGCGGAATTACCAAACAAAGAGGTGTTGTTGTGTCGTGCGATGTTGGACAGTGGATCGCAAATCAGTTGTGTGACTGAAGCGCTTGCAACGAAATTAGGCGTAAATTTGGTAAACGTGAACGTACCGGTTAAGGGGATTGGCAACGTTGAATCTTCGGTGAAGAAAAAGTGTACTTTTACAGTGAAATCTCGGTGTAGTGATTTTGCTATGGACGTGACATGTTTTGTGTATCGTGAAATAACAGGTAGAATACCCTCTGTGTATTTCGATACGTCGAAGTGGAATTTGCCTGATAAATCGATGTTGGCCGATCCATATTTCAACAATCCAAGTTGTGTAGACATTTTATTGGGAATGGATTGTCTTTCGGAAATAATGGCATCTGGTTCAGTGAAATTGGCAAAAACACTTCCCATGATGACGGACACTCATTTCGGATGGGTGATAGGTGGACGTGTTGCGGAAATACACAAAGAGCGTGAGGTGTACACAAATGTTGTGACAAAAGAAAATTTGGAAACAATAGTGCAAAGGTTTTGGGAAGTTGAAGATGTGACAAGTGAGCGTTCCGTGAAGGTGGAAGACGAGATATGTGAAGAACATTTTGTGAAGACACATTATCGTGAATCCAGTGGCAGGTATGTTGTGCAGTTGCCTTTAAGGGAATCGATAAGCCAATTGTGTTGTTCGCGAAGTGTAGCGCTGCGTAGGTTTTATTTGTTGGAAACAAAACTGTTGAAAAATCCATCGTTACGTGAACAATATCAAGCGTTTATGAGTGAATACGAGGAGTTAGGGCATTGTAGAGTGGTTGATGAAAGTGAGGACGATGGCTCCGTGAAAAGGTGGTATCTGCCGCATCATGCTGTATTGAACCCGGCCAAGAACACTACCAAGTGCCGTGTGGTGTTCGATGCTTCGGCGAAGGTAAACGGCTTGTCTTTGAACGACGTTATGATGACCGGCCCTAAGATAAAGGTGGATCCCTGCGACAGCCCGCTACAACGAGTATTCTGGAGAGCTTCGCCGAATGAACAACTGCGTGTGCTTGAGCTTACCACGGTGACCTACGGAACGGCAGCAGCACCTTTTCTAGCAACGCGAACGTTGTTGCAGCTAGCGAGAGATGAACGAGAAGGTTTTCCCTTAGCCAGTCGCATTATTGAAGAGAATTTTTATGTCGACGATGGATTGTTTGGGGCAAATGATATCGAGACTGTCCATGCTGCACAAGTGCAACTCATTGAGGTGTTTAGAAAGGCGGGTATGACACTTCATAAATGGTCAGCGAATGATGAAAGGCTTTTGGAATCGATACCATTTGAAGATCGGGATGCTCTAACAAAAATCGGCGATTGTGAAGCTAACGAAATCATCAAAACGTTAGGTTTGATGTGGAATCCGATGAATGATGAATTTATATTTTTGGCAAAGGTACCGTCTAAGGGCAGAACACCTACCAAACGAGAGGTTCTGTCTGCCATTGCAAAAATATTTGACCCATTGGGGCTTATTTCTCCAGTGGTTGTGTTGGCAAAGATTTTGATGCAAAAGCTATGGTTAGCAAAGTTGGACTGGGATGATCAAATTTCTGAGCCGTTGATAGAAGAATGGGATAATTTTTTGGAAGCATTGCCAACAGAAAATCAAGTTCGAATTCCTCGACATGTAGTAAGTACAAATGCAGTTTCATTAGAGATCCATGGATTTGCGGATGCTTCTTTGAAGGCATATGGAGCCTGCGTCTATATAAGATCAATAGAGAGGAATGGTGAAGCGCAATTGAGATTAGTGATCAGCAAATCTCGGGTTGCCCCTTTATCGAACGTGACAATTCCTAGAATGGAACTGCTTGCAGCTTCATTGCTTTGTCGTCTAGTGAAAAAAGTACTGGAAGCATTAAAGGATTTTAATTTCGAAACGATTAACTTGTGGTCGGATAGCCAAATAGTTCTGGCATGGTTGAAAAAGCCGATAGAGTGCCTGAATGTTTTTGTACGAAATCGTGTAGCCGAGATCAACGAGAACCGAGCATTCATTTGGCGTTATGTTCGGACACATCAAAACCCTGCGGATGTTATATCAAGGGGTCAATCGGCGTCGCTACTGGTTTCAAATGAGATGTGGTGGAATGGTCCGGAGTTTTACGTACTTGTGAGATACCAAATGTTTGCATCGATGAACTAAATGATGATGAAATTCCGGAATTGCGCAACGAGGTTATCTGCAATGTTATCGTACCGCTGAAAGTTCTCTCAATTTTGGAGAAATATGAATCCTTTAGAAAGACACAAAGAATACTTGCCTACATCGTGCGGTTCAAACAAAACACAAAGCGTCGCAAGGGCGAACGCATTAATGATCCAAACCCTACTATTCCCGAATTGCGAGAATCGATGCGTTGGATCATTAGAGCAATTCAGCATCAGGATCTACCGGAAGTAGTTTCGGCCGTAAAAAATAGCAAACCGTTGCAACGTTATCAAGACCTTAACCTTTTTTTGGATGGTGAGTTACTACGGGTAGGAGGTCGTATAAGACATGCAAATCTGGCTTTTGGAAACAAGCATCAACTTCTTCTTCCAAATCGAAATGTGATTACACATCGTTTAATTGCAACAATTCATCGTGAAAATTTGCACGTCGGGCCATCTGGAGTGATTGCGATTCTTCGTCAGCAATTTTGGGTTGTCAATGCGCGATCAACGGTTCGAATGGTTCTGCATAAATGCATTACCTGTTTCCGAAGCAAGCCAACTACTTTGGAACAACAGATGGGTGATTTTCCTAGCTACCGTGTAACAGCTGCTCCTACCTTTCAACGAGTTGGGCTTGACTTTGCTGGGCCAATTATGCTGAAATCCGGTATACGTCGTGTTGCGGCAATAAAGGGATACATATGTGTATTCGTGTGTATGGTGACTAAGGCGATCCATTTGGAAGCAGTGGAGGACTTATCAACTGGTGCCTTTCTCTCAGCTTTGAGACGATTTGTATCAAGAAGAGGAATACCTGAAGAAATCTTCAGTGATAATGCGACAAATTTTGTCGGAGCAAAAAATGAACTACGAGAGCTGTATGAGATGTTTAGGAAGGAGGCGACAGGCCAAGGCATTTTCCAGTATTGCCAAGAAAAGGAGATCGTATGGAAAATGATACCCCCTGGTGCCCCTCACTTTGGAGGAATCTGGGAGGCAGGGGTCAAGAGTGTTAAGAGTGTACTGAAGAAGATTTATAAATCTGCATCTCTAACAATAACTGATTTTAGCACGCTTCTATGCCAAATTGAAGCCATCTTAAACTCAAGGCCATTGTATGCTCACTCAAATGATCCTAACGATTTGGAATGCCTTACTCCAGCTCATTTTACAATTGATCGTCCCTTGATTGGAGTTGCAGAACCATCCTATTTAGATATGCCTGAAGGTCGCTTGAATAAATGGCAGAGAATCCAACAACTGCGGCAGCTATTCTGGAATAGATGGCAAAGGGAGTATTTGTGCGAACTGCAAACTAGATACAAGTGGACCAAAATAAAGGACAACGTAAAGGAGGGAGCATTGGTTCTAATAAAGGAGGATAATACGCCCCCGCAATTGTGGAAGCTGGGACGCATTGCAAGGGTGTTCCCGGGCGAGGACGGATTGATCCGGGTAGTGGATGTGAAGACAAGGAGTGGTGAGTTTAAACGTCCTGTTCATAAATTAGCTCTTCTTCCAGTTATAGATCCGTAGCATCAACCTGGCCGGGAGGATGTTCCATTTCGATGGAACGAGCGAGATGCGCGGTCTAAGGAACGGGCGAGAATGGCGGGCTGAGGAAGGAGAGAGAGGTGCGGGGTGAGGAGCGAACGGAAGGCTGTCCGAGTGGCATCTGTTTTGGCGACAATTGTCTGGAACGGCGGCACCCGCAATTGTTGTTCGATCTCATCGACACCGGCCAGAATTCCGCGAAACCCACCGTAGAATGCAAGCGGGCGGCTTGTGTGGTCGGACGGACCAGAGAAGCGAGGCAAGCGAGTTGCGGCTGTTCGCCGGACCACGTTAAGGGGGAACAGAGAGGGAATGAAGAGATAAGGAGAGAGTGAGAGAAGAGAGGGAATTATGAAATTTATTTGTGACCGAGTGGAGTGAGTCAGTCTGATGAAAACCGCGAATGAGTTAAGTCGCAACCAATAAAGTTGTGCGTACAGGATTACCGTGTTCAGTACATTGCGTTAGGTTATCCGCTGAGAAATCACAATGGCCTTATGGATTTTAGCCATATTTTCATCAGATTCAGAAACAACGACTGATACTCGATTGCATGATTCATCCAATAACTGGAACGTGTTTCCTAACCAAATTTTACAACAACAAACAAACGAAGAAGATTTTCTAAAATTGGCTTCAAAATCTCATTTTTGTCTAATGTGTTGGCGCTCACTGTTGTGATTCAAACCAGTCGATTAGTAACTGTAACCATCATGTAATGCACTTGTAATTATTTAGGTCACTGTAGTATGTTAAGTGTCTTACATTTTTATATTAAATTCTAGTATTACTGCTTACAAAAATTTCTTATATACTTACTTACTTATCAGGCGCTACAAATGCTTTGCGATCTTGGCCTGTCGCAGCAGAATTCGGAACCACTCAGGGTCCCGCGCCGTCGTGCGCCAATCCGTTATCCCGGCCTTGACGGCGGATGATTCCACGCTATCCTCCCATCTAGGATCTGGGCCTACCACGCCTCCTCTGTCGGTGTGGAAGGCCTAAAATGACTTTCTGAGCTGGGTCGTCCGGTGCCATGCGTATAACATGGCCAGCTCATCGGAGCCTGACGAGCATAATTCGCCTGAAGACGGTAAGGTCGTCATACAGTTCATACGGCTCGTCGTTGTAGCGGCTCCTCCTGAGATCGATCCTTCGATCCTTCAGAGCTTCTTCCTCGCGAAATTTTTTTTATAATTATGCTTTAGCTTTCAGTGGTCATTGGGTTGCGATGGTCCCGTGCCCTCTTGGTAGTTTTATTTACTGTCTACCCCCCTGACTTTCAGACACCCCAAATACCCGTGATGTCTATACCCTTCTCAATTTAGCCTTGCCTCCCATCGTCCCCCGGTGTTGATTTTACCCGAGCGATATTTGAGAGACAAGTTTACAAGTCTGTACGTCGTGGATGTATTGAGTAAGATTCGAGAATGGAGAGCCTGTGTTGGTCTAGAGGTTTCGGATCCATTCTCGTGTCTGCAAGCTGACGACAGACCATTGATGAACCATAGATGAACTAAATAATTTTTGGAAGACACACAACAAAACAAAATATTGAACTGTTAGTTTGACGGGTTTGTAACAACCGGTTTAGATTAAGTAATAACTTACTTCAATGCACAAATTAAGTCGTGATCTTATTTGCAAGAACCAAACCTAACAGCAGCACAAATCATGAGTCATAACTGCATATACGTTCAAGAAGTTGGCTCGCAGTATTGAGTGCACAATTTGCTTTGTATCATCACTGTCACTCGTTACAGACTAATTGTTTTAGAAGATACAAACTATCTTCCGGCTTGACAAACTTCCCCGTGGTAGCAGTCATTCGTCACACAGTGACATGTTCATTAGGAAAACACAAAAAACTTAACCAGAGCACCTACGGAACCAAACGGAATCACCTTCACGGAAATTCTTCGTTTTTGAAGAGACGTTTGATTACTGTGGAAAAAGTTTACTGCATTCATCCGACACTCGGCATCAGCATGCCAACTCTCTTTCTCTCTCTCTCTCTCGCCATCGGTGTGAAGTAACTTTGAGGTGCCCGCAAAAACCCACAGGAATCTTTTCCGGCGAGGTTTTCTAGGTTACGGCTGAGCGACAGTGGTGAAGTTTTGGGATTTTGTTTGCACTTTTCATTTCCCATTGGTTTCGCTCGTTTGCATGCGTGATGCGTTGGACTGAAATGGGCGATGGGGACCTTCTGGGATACAAAGCACTTCGCTTTCTTTCTTTTTTCCTTTGTTTTGCTTTCTTTGGTGAGTTATTTTTGTTGCCGCTTGGTGAAACTAGCTCACCGGCAAGTATGTCTTTTCGTTTGATGTTAAAAGAGGCAAGGTTTGTAACATTCTTTCAGGCAGAAAAGTGTTGATTACACGATTTCCTTCACGTCCCCCATGGTGTGGCCTTAAACTTGGATTTTCGTTGCGGTATCCAAACGTTTCCTTTTGCGGCAGAAGAAGGGTTGGCGCATTCTAAGCGAAAAGTTTGCCGTACCCAAGGTACGGGCTGATTTTGTCTTCCCAAAGAATCGGTAACTCTCCACCACTGGGGCGGGGGCATCGGGGACGGAAATTTTAATCAGTGAAGCGAATGCGTTGGACATCGTTATCTGCTTTCTGGGAGGGGTTTTGGGGACAGTTTTGTTTCGAGAACGATCGACTAGGCTGGGGTAGACGAGAGGAAATGGTGTTTGCATATCAATCATGTGTTCAGGTCTTTCATTCTGTTCGCTTTTTCACAACTTTGTCATATGTTCGGTTTAACTGTCGTCGGTTCCTGGTTAGAACCTGGTATAACCGAATATATTATACTTTATTTTTCCAGAACCAGTCTAAAATCAGTGTGATTTTGTGGGGATATTTTTTAAACTAAACTTAATTAAATAAAGCTTAAATTTAAGCTTCATTAAATTTTAAAATCTTGTTCGCTGTGACCTATTTACTGAATCGATAAAATTTGTTACTTTATTTCATCTCAAACAGCTTCATGTAGCAAAACTGTCCAACCTGAAGGGATTAGATACGAAAAACGCTTAACGCGCCTAAATGTATGCAATATGCTGCTAAATTGCTCAGCGTGCAGCATAGAGCAACCGTAAGCGTGAACTAAAATTCAATTTCCACCTTATTCAAACATCAAATAACGTATTTTTCTCAAAAAATAAAACTACTTACACTTTTCCCCGGTTTTACGCCTGCAGGAGAAGATTGATATGACGGGTTTACTTATATTTATGCTTTTCTTTACAATCCCTAATGCATATTGACACAGGTCCACCGCCATTGTTGATTCACAAAGGGAGGGTGCCAGAATCGAGTTCATCCGGTGATTTATAAAGTAACCGCATTTGTTATTTGTTAATAAAGAACATTCCATTCCGTGGAGTGGAAATGTTGTGCTTTTGTGCCTTCAAACCACATCTCGGTAGATAGGGCAGGCGAGCCTGTACTGTAATTCAGTCTGAGTAATGCACTCCGGCCGCAAAGCCTCGGCCACTATCATCATCGTCATCAGGAGCAGCAGCAGCAGCAACAGCAACACAGTACGTGAAACTTTGGAGGAGAAAATTCGCAAACAAAAATTAAACCAAACGCTCGGCAAGGAGCGGTCTTGGCAAGTACGAAAAAATGAAAGAAGTGAGAGGAAAAAAAAGGGAAACACACACACACACACGCTTACACAGAGCAGTAAAGTATAAACAAATAAACAACAAACCATTTGAACGGTGTGCGGTAAGCGTTGGGATCGGCTCGGTTCTAATTAAATTTTACAGTTTGGCCTCTTCCTTACAAAGGCGACGGCACACTATGCCATATCGACGGAACCGGAAACCGTGCGGTCGCGTGCGTCAGCCGCGTTTTCATAATAAAGTCAACTTTTGGCCAGTTTGGTGTGTATGTGTGTGTGAGGAGTTTTCCTTATGCTCGACCGCATCCGATGGTCCGATGGTTCCGTGCCGAATCAAACGAACGAGAAGTTTCGGTCCACTTTCCATTTCGGCTTTGTATACCCGTTGCCAATGCTAACAAAAGGCAAAGGAGGAAGAGGAAGACTACGGTGGGACGGTTTTTCATCTCGGCCTTCTGACTGTACTGTGTCGCTGCTGGAATGTGACCCAAACAGAAGATGGATGGATAAGAAATGCGCCACATTAATTTGCTGTGGGAAAACTTAAATTTCTTCGCGCATACCACCGCAGCCCCGTAACGCTTTCTTTGGGCTTAGTAGCTTTTGTTGCTGGCGGAGGACGTGTGCCAAACGGTGCTAACGTTTGTGGATCCCGGGAAAATACTGGAGAAGAAAATGACCTGCCACACCATGACAGCGCACTGTGTTTTTCTCGACACAGCTTAGCCGGGCCGAGATGCGGCCGGGGCGTGTCGGATGCGAATGTAAGGACGACTCACTTCCGGACGCTTGGCATCGGTAACACCAGCGGAAAACATACTCCGTCGTTGGTCTTCGTACCGGCCGTCCAGGATGCCACGAAACGCTACAGCACATGGCTCAGCATCAGTTTTCGCGCAATGAAAATTAAATATTTATCTTAGCCTGTTCTCCTTACGGGGAGGTATCAAGCGTTAGGTCCTCAGGCTCCTGGATAAGCTAGAGCACGCATACAGTCCGGATGTGTGAAGGACTCACACATATGTGTAAGTCCAGGCAAACCGTGTCTCGGTGTTTTTGTGGAATAAAAAAAAACGCTACATATGAAGCGAAACTTATTTAACGACTAGCAATGGGGTAATACGCTGACGGAGATTTGGACGGAATACTTTATTGCTTGATGCTTCGGGCTTCCTGGTGCGGCTATTGCTTGATACTATTTTCATCGAGAGATTAAGACCGTGATTTTAATCGTTAGCGAGTCATAAACAATCAAACGTATCGTTTGTTTGCGCTTGATTATTCTAGATATTTGATTAAGTGTCAGCAAGTCGATCGAAATGGACTATTACGAAGGGCATAGGACTCAAAGTGAATTTTCAAAAACTTTTTTTTCACCTCTAGAGAGCATAGGGAATATTTTTGAGTTTCTCAATATTTTTACCCGATTGTAAAATGAAGGACTAACTAACGAAGAATTTTTTAAGCTTGACGGCCTTGTGTAGATGATCCTGGATACTGCTAGGCAAACTCTCTTGCCGATGACGTCCAGTCGATGAGGCTTTAAGTCTCTGAGACTTCAATCGCATCTCACGCTTTAGCGTTCAGAATCCATTTATGGATGAAAAAGCTGAAATAAACCGCAGTATTTAGAATAATTTACGCTTGCGTTTTAATAGAATAAGTATAAATAAGATTTTCAAACAGGAACTATAACAGGCTGAGCTACTTATAATAATTTACTATAATCAGACATCAAGTAATAAGAATTTGATCAGTAGCTTTCCATCTACTTACCCTCTTACTTTGGCGGTGTCATTCCGTTTTCCGCGAACCGTATGAACTTCGAAGGGGGGAAAGTTTAGGACTATGGCGTATCCTAGCCAATTTGATGAGTAAAATGGCTGACTGGCAAGGTCGGTTTGTAGGACTGTAGGAATGTTTTTGCCCATTTCCTGGGTACTGGTGCGTTTAGCGTAAAAGAGCTCTATGTTCACCGGGGAAAGTCTTTTTGTGTCTGTTTTCGCTGACGTTTGTCGATTTAGTGTCGTGTCGTTGAAGTCGGGAATTTCGGGAGCACGTGGCGACAGACAGTAACCCGCGAAGCTGCTCGTTAACGATTGCTGGTTGCTGTGGTAAGGATGTTGCCTGTTTCTGTTATCGTTGATCCATCCCGGGAGTTCGGGTAATTTGTGTTTTGTCTAGCGATTTTTTTGCCCAAAGAACTCGCAACAAAATGCTAGTGACGTGCTGGTTGATGGTGGTGGCAGTGCGTGCCGAAAATAGTTGGAAGTTCATGTGTATTTGTGTACGACACGACTAGAACGGGAGGCTGGTGTTCTGTTTTTTTTTTGCAGCCCTACCTAAGTTATTTGCTACACGCACTAAGTTTATTTAGGTAGAACGTAGGCATCTTTTTACGCTTGTATGCTTTTGAAGAGCAAGTTTCATTGAAAGGCGCATCTGAGATCTTGAGGCGTATATAAGGCGTTCGCATGGTGATATGATTCTAGTGTTAATTTAGGACAGAAGGAAGAGCTTACATTGTGTCTTAGCATGGCACAGCATGAACGGAATATTGTGAGTTGTGTAAGAATCCAGGATGCAGAAACACGGTATGAGGATCTTCGTCTAAGCTCAAACTTCTTAATTTTTTCGTTATCCCAAATCATTAAAATTCCAAAATTTTGTCAATACATTCGTGCTGTTGATTTATCCCTGTCATTGAACGGTTGAAGGGGCTTGCAGTTCAGATAAATATCTTGTTTTTTGTACATGGCAAATCAGTGGCAGGTTAGCAATATGTCCTGGCCGTTCTATCAGAATAAAAAAAATTATAGGAGGTTCCTAGGTGTTGGATGCAAAATGAAATGGTTCAAAAGGCTGAGCAGGAATAAGCTATATACAGCTCTATACAGACTCAAACAAGTTACAAACAGAATAATACGAAATACTATCAAAAAGCTTCATTGAAAATAACCATCGTCCACCGCTGTCACTCAGTCACCTCCAAAAATTTTGGACCAGACTTGTAGACTGGTACAGTCGCAGAAATTTCCAGACAACTATTTTTAACTTATCACAGAAGTGTGAACCATTGCAAGCCTTCAGTTCATGTCTGATTGTTTATACTGAATATAGATAGTGTTGAGCGATAGTAATATGCTTATTTTGATGACCGGTACGAATCATCCTGATGCAAATTATTCTCTCCCATCATTCAAGTGGGTTCCAGTCATTCCTCTCTCTCTCTCTCTCTCTTCTTGGCTCGGTTGATTAAAATGATGAATAATGTTTATTAATACTTGTAACTAGGGGAAACCGGTGATAGGTTGACAGCGATCACCATCACACATCACCATCGACGTTTAAATCCCATGCGCACCGTTCCCCCGTAGACTTACTATCCAACTTCCATCCCTTCCCTTCTATCACTCGTTGAACGCTCAACATCGGGACCTGACGGTTGCAGTAATCTTTCAGCTGAACACCTTTCTAGCACTTATGCTGGATCAACAAACACTCAAGCGTCGATCGCTGCCGGAATCGTTCATACACCTTCCAATGTTATTAATGATAGTAACATAAACATAGATCTCACACAGTTTTACACAACAGTTTTATGAGCGATCAAAAATGTCAAATCATCGTATAACCCTGGCTCCAACGGGAATTCAGGAGTACTGTTTCAAAAATGCTGTCCGGTTCTTGGTCCTATTCTGTTAATGTTATTCCATTTGTCTGTAAACTCGGGTATATTTCCTGATATATGGAAACATGCATTTATTATTCCTATTCCAAAGAAGAAGGGGAAGGGCGACCTTGCTAATGTCGTTAATTATCGTGGTATTTGTATCCTCTGTGCATGTTCTAAGTGAGTGAGAGAGCGTTCATGTTCTAAAATATTCGAGTCCATTGTTCATTCCCACATCCTCTTTAGCGCTCGTTATTGAAACCTACCCCAACAACATGGATTCGTACCAGAACGCTCGACCTTGACAAACCTAATTTCCTTAACTTCCTCTATCGTCTCTAGTTTAGATCGAGGTGTTCAGGTTGATTTCGTGTATGCAGACTTCAGAGCTGCCTTTGATCGCATTCCACATCCCATTCTCCTGGCAAAACTATCCAAAATGGGTCTCCTTGAATCCCACATTGTATGGCTGAAATCCTTCCTTTCTAATCGTTCCTTTCGTGTAAAACTCAATACCCACTTATCTGAATCCTTTTCTTCTACGTCTGGAGTTCCACAAGGACTGGTTTGAAGTCCATTATTATTCGTTTTATTTATTAATGATGCGTCCACTGTCCTCCCATATGATTGTTTTCTTTGTTACGCAGATGACTTAAAGACTTTTAAACCTATATTTAACTCTACTGCTGACTTTATGTCTCTTCAAAACATTCTAAACCTCTTCAATGCCTGGCGCTCATCTAACCAACTAAAGTTATGTCCCAAAAAGTGTAACGTCATGTCGTTTAGTCGCTATCAAACTCCAGTAAGAAAAGTTTATTCTTTCGGTGGAATAGTAATAAATCGAGTACAGTCTGTCAGAGATCTAAGTGTAACTAGATCTAGGTGATCTAGAGATAAGGGAAGCAACAAACATGATTTGGTGTCAGAGTATCCCAAATCATGTTTGTTGTTTCCCTTATGTCGAACGCTGTTGATGTTCCAAGTCTCGTATCATCCCTGCATTTTTACCTACCAACTCGTTCTCTTCGACCCCGTCCTCCTCTTTTTGTTCCCATTCGGCGTACGGCTGTCGAACTTAATGATTCTCTTTTGGTTGTCAAGCCAAGACGAAGAAGACTAAAAAATAATTGCAACATGTCAAAATTATCCCAAACATCGTGTAAGTTATACAACATTTTTGAGGCCAACTTAACGATTACTCCCAAATTTCCTGACAGAAATCCATGTGCTTTTTTTAATACCTTCTTTGTAATATATAACACACAACATATGAGCACACATGAGCAACCACTCGAGTTTACAAAGATGGCTGACTTAAGCTACTAAGTTTGTGTTAAGGCTGACGGTACAATCTCTTGGCAGTTTTATTTGGCAGTGTAGGGCAGTTCTAAGAAAGCCTAGCATTCCTAGGAATAACTTATCATCACAGAGACCCAAAGACATACTCGTATTGTTGCAATACTGATTTAGAAGATTTCTGCAAACCAGCGATATTATCTGCCGTTGTGTTGTGCAACGAAGAATATCAGATCGTTTTACGTTTTATTCAATAGATACTGTTGCGTCCGGCACCAAGAGCTGCATCCTGCAGCTTGCTCTTTTCTCTGCTCTTGCAGATGGCAAACACAAAAGTAGGTCTTTTCACAATTTTTCACTAACATTTATTACACGTAAATCGTTTCACATTAGCTGTTCCTATCTCGTGATCCTTTTGAGATAACGCGGGCCGAATCGTTGTGTGGCTTTGTAAAAAGTTGCATGTTTGGATGCGTAAATGCGTTACAAAAATATCCTGTCTCTTCTATCTGTTGTTCGTTAAACGGACCTGCCCTACCTCCTTAAGCTTTATGCAAGGTACTTACGACGATTCCTAGCATCGTGCACTAAGCCGAAAGAAATCATAGACGATTTTAGCGCCCTCTTACGGCAATGCGTATAAGGCGCCTAGCGATAATTTGATTGAGACGTTACTCGCAACAGATACTAATTAGTTTAGTACTATAACTTCCCCAATGATTAGGAAAAGCTTAAAAGTTAGCCCATGACAATGGTATTATGAGACGCGTTTTAAACACTTGTTTCCCTGCCTAGCCTTCCAGTTAAGAATAGCTTGAGACCACTCAAAACACTCACTTAAAATTCGACCTAGCGTAAACATATTACCAATTAAAATTTCATACATATCTAAGCAAGTTCGCGCATTAGTGTAGTTAAACAAGCACATACGCAAAATGTATAATGCATTTCCGCATGTTGGTTTGCATAATTTAGCCTCACAATAAGATACAGGTTAGTGTGCAAGAAAACGGAGATAAAAACAATTCATATACACGGGCGTTAGTTATTTCCAGTTCTACTTTGTACTTGAGGTTAGGTGGGCGACGACGGACCACCAACACACCAATGCCGACGCATCGCATAACGGGGTTTAGCACAATAACGCAAAACCTCTGCCTGTCCGTCTGTCGAGCAGGGTGTTCCAAAGCGCGCGCGCGCCCGTGTGTGTGAATGTAAACATGATTTAGTAAATATTTAAACGCCGTATGATAAGTTGTCTGCGAATGTGAAGTCATAGGCCGCCAAAGGATAGGCCGGTAGGAAAAAAGAAAACCGGTTCTCGAATCGAAACCGGACCAGCTTCCGAGAACCCATCCCATCCCGTGGCTGGAGGGAATGGAAAATTTCACCGGTTGCGCACACCGGCGCTTGGGTGGGGCGGTAAGCTATCCAAATGAGTTTTCCCCGACATCGACCAAGTGGATGGAGAAAATGGATGGCAGCCGGTGCGCTGCTGCTTTTCGCCTGATAACGCCGGGCATCTGTGGGGTGTTGTAGTTGCGTCAGTTCGCTTTTTCTCCGTCCGTCAACTCGGTGCGAAGAACATTGCATGCTGCTGCTGCTGCTGTGTTTCAATAAATTATGAACACAAGCGTGTGGGGAAACAACAACGGTGCCGGTGTAGACAATAACATCGGCCGTGCCGGGAAGGGCGAAAGGGGCCATTTTCGCATTTGGGCAAAGCTCAGGACCTTTCGGACCCGCTAGAATGGCACCGATTGGGCGAACTTTAGAGCACGGGATGCACGGGCCATCGGGCAGGATTAGGACGTGCGTTTCGGCACCATCTTCTGGCCGGTTCCATGAGCGATGAAAATGGGATGATATATTGTGCCTCATGCAAACACACTTTCCTGGTGAACGAGAATGTGCCGTTCGGATGCGCCATTCTCCAGCAATGGGTAGGCTGCCGGGTGTGGACATACGAGTGGCATTGGCCAGCAAACCGAACAAACAAGCGGTGAAGAGTAAAAAGGAACGTTGTGCCCCAAACTAAGTAAAGGATTACTACGGCAAAAGTTTGCAGCGCTTAAGAAAGGTATCAAAGTTTCGCTCCGTCGGCGCATCCCGGAGTATAGGTCTCGGTCCACAAAAATTGCGCTCCGATATTGGAATTCTAGGTGGCAAGCAGGGCGAAAATGCTTCTCCCGTGGTATTTGGCGAGGTGGTTGGGGTCCTGATACTTGCGGCCAGTTGGCGGGCTCCACAGGGTTCTGCAAGGGAGGAAGGTTTGAATGATTTATGTTCGAAATAAGAAGTTTGTTTGCTTTTTTGCATGTGCGGTAGGAATTTTTTGTTGTTCCTGTTTTCTTGTATGCTGTTGGCAATTGTCTTCGAATGGATCGTAGAGTGACTGGATCTTGCCCGGTCGTCGCTGTGGAGTGTGTATCGTAGCAGCAGCATCCGGATAGAACAACCCAATCAGAGATGTCTAAGAATAATATCTTGGCCGGTTGTTTGGGAAGAGCTTTTTGTTGGGTATATATTCTTGCTTGCTTGCTTTTTCTTCTGGAATCGTTTCCAACTTCACAATAGAATCTTTTCGATTCCTGTCCCTTCTACTGCACTGCTTTGAAGCTGCACCGGGTTTTCGGAAAGCTGTCGATATTTGCGTCGCATATGTGTGAAGCTTTCGGTTGGGATTGGGAGAAAGCTGGCAGTGAAACGTGATCGGAAAATTTGCGTGTGCTCGGTGATCGGTTTCCGAGCGAAAAAAAAAAAGCAGGGAGACTTTTCCATTTCCCACAATTTTCTCAACCCCCATACAGCGCTGTACGGCTCTAGCTTCTCCATTCTTCGGGAAGCAGTGAATGTTTCCAATCGTCCATAGAATCTTTTGTCGTCCGTTCGATCAATTGCAATCAGATAATCAATGAAAGATGGGCAAGGAAAGAGGTAGGCAGGTTCTGCACGGCATGGAGTATGTGAAGGTTTGAGTATGATTGGTCGTGACTGGTACTGGGGTTTCGGTGCCAAGATTTAGCATGCTTTGCGTCACATCTCCTTTCACCACGTCCACTGCATCCGCAATCCGGTTTAATGCATTCGGGATGGGTGGTAAGGGAAAGTTTGTGGGTAAGAAAAGAATGTGAAGCACATATTGGCAGACAACGGAACGATAGTGTGAAAGTTTGATTGGATTTATCAATATTGATTGTGATAAGAAGCGACGGGTTTCTGCATACCGAATTCGAGCTTTATGCGTAGGATCGCAGCATATTGGAGCATGGGACAATGTTTAATATCAATTTACGCTAACGTTTGTTAAATCGAGGGCTGTTTATGAGTAAACAACGTATCAAACGATTGAACACAAAATTAGGGTGAGAGAAAAAACTGCTATTGGAATTTGAGCTTTTTTAACGCATTTTTGAAGCAAGCATTTTTAACTTATTTACTAATTTAACTTATTAGCAAAATTTACAGAAAATTTCATAAAGCTTAAAATATTAATTTTACAATAAAGCAAAATCACGACATTTCGTAATTGTTTTTGTCCAGGCCAGGCCAGCTGTAAAAACCATGCAGTGTATTATTAAACGTTGTAAATCATTTTAGTTGGAATTTGTGTCAATAGTCTAATTCAATTTAAAGTCCCTCGGCCACGGAAAATTTCAAACTGTTAAAATGGATGCGAAACTTTCAAAAAATCTCAAAATCACGATGTCAAGCTTTTCTTCATTGCTCCCTGTAGGTAGCTTGTGTATGCACTTAGTGAGAACTAAAAAAGCCGATTTCAAGGCAAGAAAATTTCACAATCACGCAGAAGAACCTAAGAATTTATTTTGGAGCTTCCCGTGGCCCGCAGCCTTAAAATTTGAAAATTTAGAATTGATGCGTTCTAAAGGCCTTATCTAGCTGATGATGTAGCCTCTATGGTGTAGCCAGACTATGAAAGTGTCCTCCTAGCCCGAGGAAGTAGTCTCTTAGTGCTAGCGGATTCCAGACTAGGACTTTGGGGACAACGGAGCCTGTTGGCACTGACGAGAAGACGAGACAGCTGGTTCGAAAAAACTCCGTTGGTTGGAAACACCGAAAGGAGGACTTTTTCTTGACCCAACTGCTTTTATGAATTCCTACGCAGCTACTTCGTCGGGAGCACTAGAAAACACGCGTGTTCAGATTTTTCCAGCATTTGCCAAGTGATACAACCGGAGTCGCATCTAGCTCACGAAGGAACACATAGTGGTTGAGAGCGTGCACGGAGAGCGAATCCTGCAAGGTTCAGCTAGGGGTATTTTCAGGGGCTAGGGGCTAAAGTGAACCGAAGAGAGGCTTCCGACGGCACGTAGACGACGAACACGACGCCGGTGAAGAATCATCGGTCTCAACAACAACAACAACTGTTATTAGCGTGGCCACACCAGATGTATCGGCGCACAAGCAGTCGAGCAGAGTTTGAACACATTTGGGTGGAATTACGTCCATGAATCCCACAACTTTCAGGAGAGAAACGTTTGGCGGATCACCTCCTCGGATTTGGGTGCGCAAATGTGCTCCTTTAGAAGGTTCCTCCTTGGTTAAAAATGGGAATGCTTAGATGCAATTGCTTACCGATAGTAAGAAAAAGGCATCCAGTAGAACTAGTCTACTAATAAATTTAATACCCCTTATCGAGAGTTATTACAGTCAGAAGAGTCCAATAGCTAATATAGCTGATTGTTAGCTAATAACAGCTAATAATAGCTTTCTAACATTCATCGCCTTTTTTATATATTTAGCGTATAAGGCGGTGGTAAGCGCTTTTGTGTTGTGCGTGGCGTTTTATGAAAATGTACGGATTTTGACAGACTCTTCGAGTCGGCACATTGCCAAAGTTTCCTCGTAAAAGCAGTAGCAAATATCCCTCTTACAGTAACATTGATATTATTGGTTGTTAAAATCCCAAACTTTAAAAATATCCGTCTCCACAATGGAGTTTGGATTGTGCTGATGTAATTAGACGGATAAAAATGCAAAGCAGTGCGCTTACTACCGCCTAAGTGATCTTGCTGTACACAACATGCTACGAGTAATTTCAGGCAAAGGCATTCTTAAATCTAGATCTGGCGGTCTGTAGCAGTCACTGTCGGGTTGTATAATAGAGAAAGAATTTATGAAATGAACCTTTGTATTCTAAAAGATTATTTACGTAACGGCGCACCAATAAAACTAAATTTTGCCTAATTGAAAGGTGCTTTTTTGGTATAAAATGTTTCACTGTAAAGCTACCGATTTTAAGTCACATAGATAGGATATTTTGATGTTAAACATTTACCAATAACTGTGCGTCTCAACAAGTTTTCTCAATACTCATTACTTCATGTTTTTGTCGCTGCTTAAATGTACTTAGGAAAAAAGAAACAATTTTAACAATCTTTTACCTCATTGTCATAGTAAGGAAGCATTAAGTAGACGAAAGAATACAGCAGTTTTAATTTAGTCTCACTAAATTAATTGAACGATAAAAACTTGGTAACAAGAGCATAATTTCTGCTCCCTTTTACAACATCAAACGATCAAACGACCATTATCACGCTGAAAAGGAAACCACAATCGATCACCGGCTGTTGTTGCCCACGATAAGACGGGCACAGGCACCGTGCAAAGGAAAAAAAAAATGTAATATTTTACCCCTATATTCCATCATGTTGTGTCGTTAGAACCATTAACCATTAAGGATACTTTCCTTCCCCCTTTTTTTTGCACTTTCTTGCACAAACACAAACTCCAAATGTGTGCGGGGGTGATTGAAATGATATTTATTCATCATTTCTATCATTAGTAGTCAATGAGATGAGCACGAGACCTGATGCTGGCGGTACGGTTGGCTGTTGCCGAACAAAAGCGCGCAGAAGGAATCGATTTTTTTTTGTGTGTGGTAGCTGCTTCTCAACCCCTACTCGCTGGTGTTTCCGTTCCCGGGGGGGATGCAAAGGGGCGGAGAAAAAGTACGGGGATACGCTGTGACCGTTTGCATTTGACAGATCATTTGTACGCACACGAATTCTCAAGCGTCATGCCATGCAGTCGTATAAAGATAAGAAGCACGGTTTGCTATGTGGGAAAAACTCATTGTGAGCTGCATGACGGAGGATGTTTCTTTAATGTTAGAATCGCACTCGCTTGGATGTATGTATGCGTGTGTGTGTGTGCGCGCGCGAGAGAGTGTGTTTGAAGGTGATTATCTTCCCTAACTCGGCGTTTTTGTGTGACGTTTAATGTTTGTCGAGCGAATATTAAAAGTCGAAAGCTGAAAGGATAATATTCACCGCATGACATGACACGTTGATACGCGTATCGCAAGAAAAGAGGAAAAACTGGTGCAACATTGAAGTTTATTGTTTCCTCACAGGATACACCACTGTAAAATTTATAAATGAGAGATGAAACATGATTTTGGAAATTTAATTAATTTAATGTGAATAGAAAAGATACACAAAACTAGTTTAAAGAACAGGAAATAAATTTTACTACTGATAAAAAAATTCAGAGTAAAAAGAACACTTATAAAAAGCACAAAAAAGAAAAGAAGAGTGATCAAATCAAAATAACTCAATGAAACAAAAGTAAATGAAATAAAATAAATAGATAATACAGAAAAAAAAACATTATAAATATGGCATGAAAATTAAACTAGTGTGCAAATAGATGAACTGAAGGACAAAACTTATGCACCAGAATGAAAAGTAGTGTACAAATAGATAAATTGAAACAAAAAACTTTAGTGCAATTGAGATGAAATACATATCTAACGAAATTAAAATAAGCTAAAAATCTATAAGATATGAACATGTATCGCATAAATGTTTGGACGAAAAAAAGAAGTAAAAAGAGAAGGAAAGGGAGTGAAAACGTGATTACATTTGAGGAAAAATTAATGAATAAGACATTAAGATTAATAACACCGATGAACGAATATGTCAAAAATCTTTCATCAAAGCTGATCACTCCCCCATGATGTATGGTTGTGTGGGTGCGTGTGTGACGCCATTTGTCCACCCCACTGCTGGCAACGGTGGCAACATTCTCCAACGCACCTTCTACTTGACGAACATAATAGAATAAACATAAAAGAAGTGACGCGAAGTGTTAATGATGAGCTAGCAGTATCGCACGAAACCGAACGTACCAAGACGAAGCGGGCCAAAATGCTCCTTGGTTGGTCCTTGATCTCTTTCCCGTCGGTACCCTCTGATGATGAAACATCCAATCGATGGCAACTGAGTGTGACACAAGACTGCTGCTAGAGCTTCCCTCTTCTGCATGGGAGCGGTCGTGTGAGTGTGTGTGTGTGTCCTGGAAGCGCACCAAGCGGAAGTCATCCTCGGACGTCCTGCCTAGTCAAGTTCCGACGGTCTGATGGAACGCGCCGAATCATTGCATACGCAAAGTGTGATGGTACGTACCATCGCCTGCAGATAGACCGGTCGTTCGAGGCTGGCCGATTCGGAAGGACAGGGCTGAGTGTCGTAGACCCTTTTCTATGGGTCCTTTGCTTGGTACGGTGTTGCTCATGTGCTTTTTCCACTTGGCATGGCATCGCATCAAATCGTGCGCATGAAAACGCGCAACTGGCAGCTCGTGTCATCGTCCCGCAGGTTGGCACTGTCCCTAGTCTCATCCTTTCCCTTCGGTTCGGAGTTCTGCCGAATGGCGCTGAAGTGCTGCAGCCTGCGTGTGTGTGTGTGTGGCCGTATGATGCCGACAATGATGATGACTTTGATTTCTTATTCTCAAGCGAAAGCGACCGATTGGTCCTGCTGTTGGCGTCGATTCCAATGGGTTCCGGATTTCCCACACACACACACACACACACACACACACGAGCACATAGCCACCCATCCTCCATGCCGTGGTCTAATCGTGCACAATAACGCAAGGCAGTTGACCTGCGACGTACCAGTACATTGATTTGCTTCCTTCTATATGTACCGCACCGCACATCGGCGGCCGCACGGTGAGCCAATGTGTGATCTGTACGTTCGGCCGTATACGGTGCAAATGTCTGTTCGTGTGTGGCTTTCGAGATAAAGCCCGGTTTCGGTGCGGTGGTGCAGCCGCCACCCAAGCGCCACGCAAACATTTCCACCACGCCACGCCGGACTGGCATCCTTTTGAAGCACTGGCGTGCGAATGGTACCGAAAGATCGAAGAGAAAAGTTAATGTCTGATAATGATGCGTCTATTTTGCCATTCGATTAAACACAACCTCCACGAGCTGCCACGTTTTGCCCTTTGCCACATCCATGCCAGCGAACGAATCGAGACAGCATAATCATTTTTCGGACTGAAGACGAGATGGGCTTAAAGGGTCGTCGATTGCTGGCACGCGGCTTCCGATTGAATTCGCACCGAAGACAAAAACGTGATGGTTGGTGTCATGGTTTTGGTTTAGTGTCGTTTTGTTCATCACGTGGAAGTATTAGTTGTATGATGTGTCGTAAGAACATTTCATTAAAAATGTAGTTTAAAAAGTCTTTACTTCAATAAACTTTTTGAAATAGCACATTTTTGACAAACCGCTTCTATACTTCGTCAAGGACGTGGTTCGCGCCTAGTTTTAGGCAACCGGCAACACATGTGCTTAGGATTAATCAATAGAAAGCCTTATAAAACATACAGGCATCGTCATCGCCAGTAAAACCAAGCGAGACGAATTCATCACCCTGAACTGATCAATATATTCCTAAAATCTTAACGCAAATGAACACATGAAATCACATCAGTTAAAGAAGTACTTCAAGTCAATATCCTAAACGATTGAGTTTGACTCAAACCTAGCGAAATATTCATGGTGTCTGTCTACAGATTAAACCAATATTTAATAAATCTATTGCTTAAGGAATTCATTATATGGCGGACTGGTACGGGCTGTGTTTTTCGTAAGCCTGAAATGTAAATGTGGAATACCTTTTACGTTTCAAGATACGAAATTAAAACTCGTTTTGGAGAGGCAATTCGTATTAATGAAAGCAACTCTGGTTTAACAGTTTTTGTGGAACAAGAAGGTAAGGATGCTAAAACTCATCAGAAACTCAACACATCAAAGATGGCTGTACATTGGTTAACAATCACTACAATCTGAGATCTTCTTTTTGGCTTAACGATCTACTAGGTCATTTCGGTCATCGAATAACTCACTAGACTTATCAAAATTACGTAGTTGAATCGTCAATCCTCATTGCGGAGAAACGATCAGGAAAGGAATTGAATCCCGATCCTACCGTGTGAAGAGTCAACAATTTGAGATCTAATCTTTTGAATAATTGACAGTTAAACTTTAAATATCTAAGGTTACTTCTTCCCTCCTATTATCACGTTGAAGAATGACAAAGGTTATACAAGCACCTGAAACGACGGCCTTGCAGCAACTTTCTGGTACTTTGTCTAAGGATGTAAATAAATGAACGCTTTTTGCAAGTCTTCTTACGTCTTGACGCTCAGTCTTCATACACGATGTGTAACCTGGAGCAAGCCCGGACTTTGGATATCTTTGTGCCACTTTGGTTATCCAGGGCGTGACGACCGTGTCCAGCAGCTTCACATATCCGTCCGCGTTCAGCCTCAGGCCCCGGCTCGATAAAAATGTCGAAGAACTCGTCGTTTTGTAAGCAATACTACCGCCTGGTATGATTCTTACGTTGTACAACAGCCTCAAAATCTCCTTTGCAGGTTTGAACCTGCTTGTGAATATCCTTGACCGTGTTTAATGCACAATGCGCCGCCGTCTTGATGTCCCGGTTTGTGTGTGCGGCGCGGATCATCATTATTACACGCAATTCGCTTCCATAGTTCCGGCCGGTTCCACCTATTAAGTTCACTCGACATTTTTTTCACTGTTTCCAAACACTTGTGGCTTTCTAATGACGTATCGTTTGTTACGATACGATAACCCAATCATGGCCAAGTGTCAAATTTTTCGAGCACACCGTGTATTGCGCTAGTACATTATATTGAAAGTTCATCGCTTCACAATTATTATTTATGAAATCTAACAGTCTTGTACACATAACGATTGAATAATGAATTCTACAGTAGAGGTTCCCTTAAAAAAAATGTCGCCACACTGGTCAGCTGGAAGCCTCTTAGGCGCCCCCTGAACTGTGATTGAGTGATTCAAATTTTATCCAGGATATGTCCCACTGTTAGAATGAATCCCAGATTCAAAGATACAATAACGCTTCCTTGTATGTGTCTGGGACATTTGAAAGTTTTTTTGTGATGTTTTAGGCATTCCTCTTCTTGTTGTAACAATCTACTAGGTCACGCCAGCCGTTGAATGGTTTACTAGACTTGTTTATACCACGTAATCGGATAGTCAGTGCTCATTCCAGGGGAACGATTCGAATGGGATATTGCAGGCATCGCTGATACAAATCTACTGATAACGCGCTGTAATATTTTGGCTCAATGACAATTTCTTTGAGTGGATTGCTGCGACACATGAAAAAAAGCTGAATTTCAATGTTATTTTTATGTGTTTCGCTGTGATTTTTTAGATATCATTTTCAATATCGTATTTTATCCATTCCTATTAAAAATGAAGCTTTTCTTTGCAGTAACAAATGCTTTCGACATAAGTCAAATGGTAAGAAAATAAAAGAAAGTAAAATGAAACACCCCACCTAATGCTGCCTTCGGGAGGAGATCTGCGAAGAAAAATGGCCATACCAAACTGAGTGTGCTTTTTACGAATGACTTCACGTGTCTCCAACTCACTCCAGAGCCAATGGCAGAGGAACGGGCAGCCAGTGTGCACTGACCGATGTTGTTCTACACACACGTTACACACATTCGTCACGGTTGCACTGAACGTAACTGAGCCGGATCCTTTCCGTACGCAAGCTTTCCATCTTGTGTCCACGTTCCTACGGCACTGGCCCAGGCCGGGCTTCGGTCGAGCGTGCGTTTGTTTTGTGGTTTGCGTACATTCGGGCACGGTGAGCGATCGCTCGTGTGGTGATATCTTTTGTGGCGATAATACGACACTCGGTTGACCAATCTGTCCATTTAACGGTGGTGCGTCGTGCGGGACGAGAATTGGCGGCAATCGAAATGGTGTGGAAAATTGTTCTCATGATGACCATTAGGAACCGATCATTCCGTAATAAATACACATTTTATTATGGTTTATGCCGGTGGCAAACAAATTTGTTAGCGTTAGCGCTCGACCACAGCGCTGGCGTCGTGTGCGTACCCTTTTTGCCCTTTTGTCCTATCGCTCACCTGGTAGAGGCGGCGGTACGGTTGTGCCTTGCAAGGGGAAGGAGCTTTCTTTTATGTTTATAGCATGTGTACCTTTGTTGATGTTGCCATATTACTGGTGTTGTAGCATGTCTGGCTTACCGTGCGCTTTATAGTTTCGTTTTCCGGTGCACAACAGAAAGGAGCTTTTTTATTGTTTACCTTGCTCCTGTGAGCCTTTTCTTCGCCTTTTGACTTCTGGACTGGACTCTTCGAAGGTTTATATTTTTCTTGTGCCGTTACCTTGATGGACGAAGCACTTTTACAGTCGTTACAGCAGCAAAAGGACGTTGCTTTTTTGATTCCTTTGCATCACTTGAGGGTGTCGTTAGTAGATTGTAGAGCACCGGTTTTCACCACTTTTGAAGAGCGAAAGTGTTGTGTTTGAGCACAATCGAGCACAAACACTAGGAGTTGGCCAATTTTGTATGGTCGTTTTATCATGATCTGCCCTTCAAAAGGTAAGGAAATTCATCGATAATTGAAGGCAGTTCCTTCAGGCGAATGCAATTTGATTGTATTATTTTCCTTGTGTTGGTCCTTCCTTTTCAAATCTGGCAAGTGTGTCGTACTCATTAAAAGCAATTAGAGGTTTATTTAGAATTATTAATCCTCAAGTAAACACAGCACAATATTTAACTTCTTCCCTGCAAGGATGCCCTACACAACCCATACCACACAACACAAACCATATTTCGTTTCCACATCCATAATACTCGACCCGCAAGAGATTCGAGGATTCATCCGGCATGAAATCCTCGTCCAAAATCCATACTGCAGCTGGGTCACCTCGGCCACGTGTACGTACGAACGATATTTCGATAAATAATGAAGTAATGGGTTTATTTATGTTTGCGATTGCTTAAATCTAGATTAACTGGATCTAATATTTACCTCTGAATGCGCGATTCGGGATAGGGAGGATGTAGAAAGAACAAAAAAAAAATGGAGAGTTTTTCTGATAGCAGACCACTGATTAGGTTTCGCACGGTAACGGTCACTCTCGTCGGGTAGGATAGAGGGCTGGCGTGTAGTGCGGGGGTACTTCATCGGCGGAAGGAACCACTTGGCAGGCTGGTTGGCAGGCAATCCACTCGAGAGTTATTGCTATACACACCCGCACTCACACCCTCCCACAACCGACCGAAAACACCAGGAGCACGTACGCTCGGCAAAAAGGGCTTCGGCTTTATTATTACTTCCCTGCTTTCTTTCACTGCTGTGGCTGACGTAACGCGGAAATGGGGGGGTTATTATAATGCTACCTCATAGCCAATTGAACGTAGTAAGTAGTGCGGCCGGTGTACGGCAGGAAAGCATTTATACAGCAGACCCGGAGAGCTGGAGAGCGTTAAGGGTATTGAGTGGGCCAACGGATCCCGGCACAAAGGAACCAGCCGCACCGCAAATGGAAATGGAAACGGCTAAGAAAGCGGCCAAGCCGCTCAAGGACCTCTTCGACGCGAGACACAACGGCACTTTTTGATTGACTTCCGCAATCGGGAAACCGATTCCGATTCGCACCAGAACCAGTGATAAGTGTTGAATTGTGTGATTTTTCCTCCCCCATTGGAGTAGCTTCCTTACTCCTTCGCACAATTATCGATTTGAAGCATTCCACGCGAAATGCCTTTAATCTAGCCCATTCGATCAAGCGACACGATTCTTTTGTTTGGAATGGTGCGGCGTGTAAGCTAACACCTGGGATTGAGAAAAAGGCGTACCGAATTTTGAAAGGTGTTCGGATGGAGAGCGCCCGTTGTTCAGCTGTTTTTGTGGCCGGAGTGGGTATTAACGCGCAAACAGCGGTACTTTCATCTTCATGTTGGAGGTAGCAGTAGCAACTGGCAGAAGCAGCATCTGCACATTTGCTTTTCACCACACGAATGGGGCCGGAATGCATCATTTGCATGCGTTGCGGTTTTGCTTCGGCTTGGTTTATGGATAATTATTTTAACCTTGGGCAAGTAATTTTATCAAAAACCAAACCACAAACACTGTTGTCGAATGGTAACGTGTGGCAAGCCAACTTTCTTTCTGCAGGTGAGATGAGCAAAGGACAGGGGAAAAAAAAAGGATTTTTTTGCAGTTGTTTAGTTCGTCATGATAACAGGTGCTTCTTTTGGATGGTTTTTAAATGTGGATACATAATGAAGTTGAGTGGATGGTGTTTTAAATTTGATTTAAAAAGTAAGTATAACAAAATTTAATGTTTCAGAAAATTCTGTAAGTTACTAAATTGAAGATATTGATGTAAAAATACAAAAGAACTAAATTGATATGATGCTAGTTAATGTATTAATCAGTTAACCAGTGGAATCTAGAAATTGACTTCAATTAATGGATAATAAGAGATAAAAAGATTAATTAATTCACAAAATAGCCACCTGTTCGATCCTCTTATTCCGATGGAACGACCTGGAGGTACAAGTTATAACTCATTTACAAATAAGAAAACTAGAATTATATTGATAAATAACGATCGGCTTCAAAATCATTTAACAAAACTTCTTCTTTTTCTAGACTGGCTCAGGGTTGTCAAGGATAAGTCTAGATGGGATGGCTAAAATCCGTTTCCTGGCTACTCGGTCTTAGGCTGTAGTCCTCCATCCACGGCTGCATCGGATCTCCGACAGATTTAGCTCCAATTGATCCAAAGATTAATTAACTCACAAAATAGCCACCTGTTCGATCCACTTATTCCGATGGAACGACCTGGAGGTACAAGTTATAACTCATTTACAAATAAGAAAACTAGAATTATATTGATAAATAACGAACGGCTTCAAAATCATTTAAAAAAACTTCTTCTTTTTCTAGACTGGCTCAGGGTTTTCAAGGATAAGTCTAGATGGGATGGCTAAAATCCGTTTCCTGGCTACTAGGTCTTAGGCTGTAGTCCACCATCCACGGCTGCATCGGATCTCCGACAGATTTAGCTCCAATTGATCCAGCCAACGAGTTCGCTGTGCTACTCTACGTTTCGTGCCGAACACGTCGCTGACGAGCACCTTCTTTGTGGGGCATGAGTCCGGTATCCTCATCACGTGCTTCAGCCATCGTATCCTTCCGGCTTTGACTATCGTCAGGATATCAGCACCGCCAAACAGCTCAACTAGCTCGTGGTTCATTCTCCTTCGCTCAGCTCGCACACATCGTCAAAGATAGTCCTTAGCACCCGCAATTCGAAAATGGCGAGTGCTTCAGGATCTTAGGAGTTTGTGGAATCCCTAGTAGGCTCGATTCCCTTGAACAATGTGCCTTCGGATTTCGTTGCTTACATTGTTGTCGGAAGTTACGATCGTACTAAGGTAGTAGAACTTCTCTACCACCTCAAGATTGTTGTCGGCAATTGATACTCTGCTTTAGAGTTTAGAGGGCGGTATCAAGGTCTGATCATCCGGCAAGCAGGCATTTTGTCTTGGGCGGATTGATCCTCAATCCAATTCTATAGGACGCTCGCTACAGTCGAGTATACGCTTCGCACATCGCCGAAAATGCCCTTCTTATGATCACGATGCCATATATGAAGCAAAGAAATTGGAAAAATCAGATGAAAATTGTGTCCCAGATGTCGAAGTCTGCGCTTTGCATGACACTCTCTAGAGCGATCTTGGACAGCAAAAGACGCATAAAGTAGATATTTTACAAACATTTTTATAAAGAGAGACATTTTGACGTACCAACGAAGTATTTTAGAGTACTCTGAAAAGTAGTTTTCAATTTTTTTATAACCTAGTCTGATCGCGATCTCGGAGCACTACCTAACAACAGAGAGATAAATAGGAATATCGACAATTCTGAGGGTTTTACAAATAAAACTTATAATTAATGAGAATTGCCAGTTGCTATTTCATGTATTTCAACTCTGATTTTTTTGTATTGGTGGATATATTGATTTTATCGATTTTGATTATTTTCGAGAAGTATATGCAAATTATTTTTTCCTTTACGTCGATAAGCAAGTTTATTATGATGCTAATAAAAATCAAACCGATGCGTATTTTATTTTCCATTTGACAACTCTAAACCCATAAACTCATCTCATTGGCACTTGCCAAAAAATACTTCAATTTAACGCTATAAAATCATAATAAACAGCATCCCGACCTCCTTTTTTGTCCTTTAGCTTGAAATTGATTTCCCTGTCCGTGAAGCACTTTTATTTTATGACATCGTCTTCAAAAACTTGAACTCTCTCTCTCTCTCTCTCTCTCTCTCTCTCTCTCTCTCTCTCTCTCTCCACAACAGCAAAGAGCGTTCGCACGGAAGGTCAAACGTTTCGGCGTACCATCTGCATCTGTCCGTGTTGCATCCTTTCCAGGCCGATTGGCTCGTGCGGTGGAAGTTGTTTGCTGGAGGAAGGATACAGCAACAACCGGGAAGGGAGAAATGGGAAGAAAAAGTTGGTTGTTTAATTGCGAATCGTAAAACTTGCTCCATCGGTCCTGTCACCTGCAAGATGTTTGTAGTCCTCGAACTTGAGACGACTTGTCGGATATGCGTTTCTTCTTTGGCTGTCGCTGTCGCCCCGTTCCGCCACTGTACTCTGTTTTCGGTTTGCTGTCGGTATCGGAGTTGTTTTCACCTGCACGGTTGGCGTTCTGGGCAATGTGTGCACGATGGTGGATGATAACACAAGAAAAAAAGAGCAAACGACGAAGATGACGACGATGAGAACGGCAGCGGCTTGTGTTTACTATTCCCCCGATCGATGACGGCGGCCTGCAAATGGGTGCGATTATTATGCTCAACCACAACACGCGGCACGCGTTCCCAGTGTTACACCTGCTTCGGAGTAAATGACACTGGGATGCTTAAGAGTTGGACGATCCGGCGCGAAGTAAGAAGCATTATAATGGTGTCTGTATTTTGGCATGCTTCCTTTGGCGGATTGATTGGCGGAAGTTTTGGCAGTGGTGGTGTTTGCTATTTTTGACAGGTGAACTTTTGGGTGGACGGGACCTCCTGGGGACGGAAGTTATGAGCTGCACGTCTGCATCTGCGCGGTTGTTTCCCACGGTCTTGAGATAAGTACAGGGTTCGTCGCTTTCGGAAGCAAAATGCGCAAATGTTGCGGCTGAATTACGCACACACGCACGCTCGGATACATGAGCCACAAGCAATTTTTCGGTGCCAATCTATCAAAATGCACATGTGCAGCAGTGGAGTGTCAAGACGACCAGAGACCCCTTTTGGGATGGCAGGGACTTTGTAATTGCTAGTGAGACTCGTTTCAAACGGTTACATCAGCTCTGGCCATGCTCTTCTTTTCACTTTACCTGCACCTTCTGCTATGATGGCCTTATCGTCCGGGAGGCAGGCAGGCGAAAAGAAGTCACACTGCGGAACGGTACGCAACATCCTTCGGATGGGAAATCAACGACCAGGGGACATGTTTCGTTACTTGTCGAGTTTGTGTGTGTGTGTCCGACCCATGGGAACCCATTTGATGGTCGATTGTTTTTTGGTAGAATCCCAAAAGGATCCCATCACTGTTGGGGTCTGTTTTAATCGATAAGTACAGAGCGGTCGGTGGGTAATGCAATAATAACACGAAATGTTGCTATGAAAAGGGTAACCAATTTTTGCTAAATAAGGTCAACGAGATGATGAAGTGCATTGCAATTTGGTTTCGGTGATTGTGATGAGCAATGGAGATGCATACGATTAAAGGCAATGGAGATGTTAATTTAAAAAAATAAATTCTGACACAACTCGGTGAGAAAAAGGGTAGAAATTGGGCGTAAATAAACACGTAGGTGTTTGATATTCGAAGAAAGCGCATGCTAATTTGCGCTATTATTAACACAATGAAACATAAATAATTTAACCTCAAAAGTAATAGTCTTCGTTGCAATTAATACAAATAATTTTATGAGTGGAATTTAAGGGTGTATGTTGAAGATTGTTCAAGAGGTAAATTTGTTATTCAAAACTTGTGATTCGATGGGCAACAAAATCGAATCTCTGCTGGCGAATGCTAACAAAAGTAGATAAGCTGGTTAGATAGAAAATCAAAACTAATGAATCAAATCTCAAAACCCCTGTTCCAATTATTTTAACCAACAATTCTTAAAGTTTTTATAGTTGCAGCATCATCAAATCGAAAAATCAAAAATATTTTAGAGCTGCTGAAGAGGTAATTTTACTGTTTATCTCCACATTCCGCTACGAAACTCATGCAACTGCTGTCACTTTTGTAAGGAGTTTCGAGTTTGCCAAGAGTGTTATGTGGAGAGAGTTTGCCATTAGAACTGTCAACAGTTGCAGCCAGTTGCATGGACTTTCCATCGGTCGTGGAAACCGATAGCAAGACTTGCACAAAAACGAGTATGCTAGGTGGAGATGGACAGTGAGACTTCATATTTCTTTGGTGGGTAAGATTTGTCAGTCTTTGTTGAAGGGGGACGACGGGTGAAGTCCTGGGGCTCAAAGTCCCATAAACTAGCAAACAGTTGGTTAGTTGATTTTACTGATTAGCGGCAGTCCATAATTTACTTCACACTTGAAGTAAAGTGTGAGGCAGTCCATAAATTACACTTGAACGCAATTGTTCAGATAAAATGTAAAGTTTACTCAACTTTGTATCGCAAATGTGATAGCGGGGCCGGTCTTTACACGGCAGGAAGTTGTAAATTTTTTACTGTAAGAAAGACATATGATAAAAAAAAGATTGACATTGGACCAAAAGTCATAAAATTGATTATTATGAGGTAATTTGTTCTCCATGTTAGGAGCGGCTGGTAATCCCTTCTGTCCTGGCATTCGAAGGGACACTAAGCAAGGATGCGTAGGCTCTCCGACGACATAGGAGGTTTGGGGATAGGCCTTGCAAGCCTTCCCTAGAAAACAACTACCGCAACGAAAGGGCAACAACAGAATATACCGCACCGGACCTATCGCTACAGACCCCCGCAAGGAAAAAGGACTTACGCTTGGAGGCTCGGAAGCTGGAATTGTAAATTCCTTACATCTGATGGATGAGGCACCCAAATCCTGTAACACTTCAGCTGGAAGGTTACAATGGTGCGTCAGTACCGTAGCAACTGCACAATCTACCAAAATGGTGGAAAAACGCGTGAGCTCGGTACGGCGTTCATGGTGCAAGGTGTGATGCAACAACGGGTGATTGGATGATGGCCAGGCAACGAAGGAATGTGCAGGTTTAGGATTCGTGGCAGGTTCTTCAATCTGAGCATCATAAAAGTGCACAGTCCGCACCGAGAAGGAGCTTTTCTTTACGCAGCTGGAGAGGGAGGATGACCGCTGCCCACAACGTGATGTGAAGATCGTCATGGCAGACCTTAATGCTCAGGTCAGACGGGAGGAGGCATATAAACCAACAATTGGAAGCTTCAGCGCCCACAAGCTGACAAACGACAACGGCCTCAGGCTCATCTATTTTGTAACCTCCAAGCACATGAGCATTCGTAGCACCTTTTCCCAGCACGAACCTCTGTCCAGCTGCACCTGGAGATCACCACTACAAACCTACTCCCAAATCGACCACATTCTAATAGACGGAAGGCACATCTCGGATATTATGGACGTGAAAACGTACAGAGGCGCAAACGTCGACTCGGACCATTTCCTGGTAATGGTAAAGCTGCGCCAGAAACTATCCGTGGTCAACAACCAACGGAGCAAGCCTACCCCAAGGCTCATTCTGGGTTGGCTGAGGCGTGCTGATGGGACGGAGTGGAATGCAGAGTTCTGCTATCTTGAGACTGTCATAACTTCGGATAACGATGTCAGCAGCGAGTTCCGGAGACGCATTGTTCAGAGGAATCGTGCCTACTACGGCCTTCAGCCTTTGCTGAGATTCAGAAGACTTCGAGACCGCACGAAATGTGAGACATATCGCACACAAATTCGCTCGGTGGTCCTATATGGCCAGGAGTCTTGGTGTGTTTGAGCGTCCGGACAATCTTCGGTGGTGTGTTCGAGCATGGAGTGTGGAGATGAAGGATGAACCACGAGCTTGCTGAGCTATACGGAAAACCAGTGCATCATAATGCCCCGCCAAAAAGGTATTTGTCAGCGACCCCCAGTTCGGCACGAGGCGTCGGGGAGCTCAGCGAGTTCGTTGGCTGGATCAGATGAAGGGTGATCTGTCGGAGATCGGGTGCCTACATGGATGGGAAGCTGCAGCCAGGGATTGAGTTTCCTGGAGATCTATTGGTGACAGCGCCATGTGACGATGACGTGCTCTTGAAAAAAGCAGGCCAACATGATGATGATGATGAGGTAATATTATGATTGTGAAACAATCGGCTTTAATAAAACAAATGTTTCCCGAATTTTGGATGCATAATTCTTCCTGTTACATAACGCAAAGCGCACCCTTCCTACCCCTTGTAAATCGTAACGCTAGAGCATACCTCCTCCCTACTCCGAGCGTTACGTATTTTATGAACGCCTCTTACTAATTAATCTATTTAGACTTCATTATTTTATTAAAATGACTTTTTGGCAATAAGAACTCTTAGACCTATTTAGAGTGGGCATACGAATGAATTTTAATAGGCCAAATAAGATCTATTTATTAACTGACGATGTCGTTAAACGTGTTAGATTAATAACGAATAAGAATGTCTTAAATTTAATTGAAGAACTTGAGAAAATGAAACTTTTGAAACCCTTTTTAAAATTTATAACACTCGAGCTATTCTCCTTCCGTTGCACGTCGTTTAGGTCGTCTATTGTAAACTAGAAAAAGTTATAATTACAGAAAAATGTGCAATCTTTGTGGAAAAGAACATGAAAATCATGATTATCATGAAAAAAAAACTCCTCTTTGTTGGTTTTTGAAAAGGTTTTTGTGAGTGTAAAAACCCTTTTTAAGGCTTTTTGTAGGTTCACTCGAGGTTTACTTAAATCTGCACCACTATTTAATAACATTTGAAAATATATCTGTTTTTGAGCTACTATTTAATTTTTTTAATTTTTCTGAGGTGTTAAAACAAGTACAAATTGCTGTAATCAACCTGTATTTTTTATTTAAAGTTTTTTTATTCAAAAAGCAATGATTTTTTGTCTTTCCCGGCGTACCAACATTTTAGTCACGGCTTGTTAATTTTGATCTACAAAAGCTGTAATTAAACAAATTAAATCTATTTACAAGACTTCAATGCGGATCATTGATAAGGCCTGTTTTTGTTCAGCTACTAACTTTGTGATTGATAATTTTAATAGAAAACAAGAAAGGTTTTTTTGCTCCAATTCAAGGGTAAGAAACTATCCAATCTTCGTAATAATTTTACACTTCACCCTTCCAAACAGCGCGTGACGGAAGAATATACGACGCTATCGGTGCAATCGCTTGCAGCAGGAAGAATAAAATCGTTTTTCGACACACTTGACCTCCAATGTCAACGTACCCGGTCTTCCGGATGAGAAACCCGAACCCTCGGTACCACAGTAGGAAGGTTCTTGTTCCTTTTTCTTCTTCTGGAAGGGCTGATGCATATGAAACAACAACAAAAAATCATCCGACCGGACCTTAAATTTCGGCACCATACCTGTCCTTCCCTTTAGGGTGCTGTCATAAAAGCAAGAGAGAGGGAGAGAGAGAGAGCGAATAACACCAGAGAGGAAACATTTTCGTCCGCGTGGCCAATATTCAGTATTAATTATGATTCCCTTTTTGCCGGTTCGAGCCGGCTGATGGAAGGCCGATTGTTGCGCTTCACCCGTTGACGCACGCATCGGGACGTTCCTTTCTTATGGTTGCATTTTTGCTTTGAACGTCATCCCTTTCGGGTGTGGAAGATGCGTTTGAAAAAAGGGAAAAAACAGCCAAACAGTAATAAAACGAATGCATGCCAAGGCACAGCACAAAACCCTGTGTCGGTGTTGGTGCAAACGTTCCATCACCACCGGTTGACCGGTTTTCTAATTGCTACCGAAAGCAGCAACCCCTCCGAAAAACGGCATGTGCATCTTCCGTCTGTACGGTCGTTGCAGGTTGTGCATTTCATAATAATTGCAGGTGGTCGGGCGGTTGTATTGCGTTGAATCGGGGTGTGTTCATTGTGTTCATACGCATGGTTCACGCGTTCATGCAACAAGCACACCGCTAGCACCAGCTACACAACCCCTAACAACCTCAACTGTTATACGGAGCTATGCTGGCGTGGTTAGCATAGCACAGCATGAGCAGCCGAACATTGGTGAGCATGCATGAGAAGACATTGCGCAAGTCAAGAAAGGTCTGCGAGAGTGTCTGCGTACGGTAGACGCTCCTGAGTGCCCGCTGGTCCGGATACTCTCTCCAGCTGAAGATTGAGACATCTCCGATCGTCGTCGTCATCGCCCGCGCACGGCAGCATAGCGCCCGAGCATCGTGCCAGAGCGAATCGCCCATCGCCCCACGCTGAGTCCGGCTGGCTCGGGCACTTTAGTAAGAACTTCATCTCGGAACCGAGCGGTTGGTCGTCGTCCGTAAAGATTCGTCCCGGGACCCGGAACGACCCACTATTCCTCTCGTCGCGTAGAAACCGTGTGCGTGCGAGTGTGTGTGAGTGTGTGTATACGTGTATGTGTGTACGTGCGTATGTGTCCTACAGTGCGTGTGCGCTGCGGCAAAAGTAAGGCAAAATAGAAGCAAAACAAAAAAAGGCCAAGTTATCTCAAAAAGTAAGCCTAACGTGGCTATTGGAGCAAAAGGGAAAAATTAGGCTTTCGCCATTCAATTTAAGTGACACAACAACAAAACCAAAAAAAAAATGTGACCAATTCCAGTTTGTGACTCACTGTGCTGATGATGGTTTGTGGACAGCGAAGACGACAAACTTCAAACGACCCTTATATATTCTGCAGCCCACACGTCTGTCGCTGCTGCGGAGACCACGCAAAAGACCAGCACAAAATGAAACGATGAATAATATGAAGTTTTTATACGTGCTTTTTTGGTATAGTTTCTTGGTTTTGGAAAACGGTCATCTCAAGCGAACGGTGAACTCGATCCATCTCGGCCGAATTTGGGGTTTCGGGAAGTTCGGTTGGTCAACGTAACATAGGCTGGAGGGCAAGTGCTGCGCGAGAGGGCAATTTTGACGCACGAAGAACAGAGCGAAGGATGGAGAAGCGAGAAATTACGACCCTACGGCAGACGGTTTAGGTTCGTGGTTTAAAGAAACGATCAGGTGCATTTTGTGCCATCAGTGTGTGCGATGTGCTGCAGGTGTGTACGAATGCAAACCATCGCATCCGAAGGTTCGAACCATTTTTCGGGGTTTTTAATGTGTTTTTTGAACATCAAAAAATTACTGCAAGGATAACGATCGAACGAAAAAATCGACCTCAAGCTGGGGGAGCTTACACATCCTCACCAGCGTGAGAAGACTCTGCCTAGCAACGGAGCGTCTCAGGCAGCATACGTCAATAACACGGAAGGACAAACATCTCAGCCTGCTGCAGAAGCCGCCTACTACGCTGCGAAAAGTCATCCGAAATGTGCTCTGCTTCTGTGTGTGCAGCGTGTACCTTCGTCGGCTTTCGATAGTGTGTGTCCTGCGGGACGGAGTACATCTGTGTTGGTCGATGTTTTTCCTTTGGTCCACGCGGTCACGAGGCCACCAGAAGTGAAAAAGTCGTTCGCCATTGTGCAAGAAATTTGTGTCGTTTAAAGCGGGGCAAACATCGGCGGTACGCAGAGTTAAACATTACATTACACTACAGTTGTAAAGGAAAAGTGCTTTGAATTTGTATCGGGAAATCTAGTGGGAAATGTTTCCTCTAAAGAAAAACTGCCTATACTTGGATACTGTGCCCTTCCGTGTTACTATGTGTGTGTACACAATTCCATCCCTTTTTTGACAGTATGCACGTCCCTTCATCTCGTGCTTTTATATATGTATGTGTGTGTGTGCTACTCTTCCAAAGTGTGTGCGTGATGTGTTTTGGGTGAGAAAAATCCTTGCAGTTAGGAAAATCTCCTACAGCATCCGTTTTTCCCGAAGCACGTCCGAGGACGAGGCACTGTGTTCGCGTGTGTTTACGAATTTAGGTTCGGCTTTTCCCATCGGAAAAACAACCTCTCGGCAGGGTAACCCGAACTGCCCTCTACCACTGTGGATGAGAAAGAGAGTGAGCGGTGTGAGTTTTTCCGTGCAGAAAAAAAAGGAAGCTTTCCGCACACACTCGAGGTTGGTGTGTGCGTGTGTGGTAAATGAGAAAATCGGCAGCGAGTGAGCAATAAGTGAGTGCGAAAACGTTGAGATGACATCGTACAAAAAAGAAACACACAGAAACGTGTGTATCGTAGGTCCGGTGGAAAAATTCATACCCCATCACGCCGCCTGCCTTGTCCCGCTACTTTCACACGCCCTTCATGTGTAGGGAGGGCGAAACCCAACAGCTTCTCGTCCTAACTGGATTTTTCACTCACGAGCAAGTTGGCAAGTGCAGGACAGCGCAACGGATGCTGGGTGCGTGGTGCTGCAGCAGACAGTGCGAGGCTAACCGTTGGTGTGGCCGCCAACCGCGATGTGTGATGCTACTGCCTACACGGCCCCATAGTCGTTGCCGCCGTCTGTGCTTGTGCTAATGTATGCTGGACGGGGGAAACCGCTGCGTTTGACAGCTGGAAAACGGGAATATCCTGTCGATAGTGTTTTACTGTTGTTTTTCCTTTTTCTCATACCTTCTCGCTGTGTGCTCAGAATGTGCGTGTGTGCTGTGGGTGTGCTAAAATCCTAGTTTTGTTTTTCACGTTTTTGGCCATTTTTCGGAGTTCTGAATGTCAATCCTCAAACCATATCCTTTCCGTTCTCTTTCTGTGCTTATAGGAAGGTTGCTGCGATGGATTGCTTAGTGAAGTGTAGTTGCAAGTGAGTGGAAATTCCCTAGCGACCGGGCGTAGGGAGGGAGAGAATTTTCACCCCCTAAAATAGCGCGGGTGACATCGTACCTGCGGCACAGGAACACAGCCCATCAATCCCCAAGTTAAGTGTGTGCGTATGCGTGTGTGTGTGTGTGTGTACGTGTTTCTGTATGAATCGTGAAGGTGTCCAATTTCATTATCCCAGCATCCCGGGAAGGAATTACACCGATGGCTACTGCTGCGTGTGGAGGATCGCTTATACGGCAGCATGAAATGTGGCGGTGCTGGTTGTGAAAGGAAAAACGGCGAAGAAAGTAGAAACAGTGCGCAAGTAAGGCAAAGCAGGCAACCGTGACACATGGGATGGTGCTGTGGTACAGTGTGAAATGATTTGCACGCAAAGGAAGGATGCCCGGCGGTAACAACGTCCGTGTGGTGTGCCGTTTATGCTGATTGTCGTTTTATTTGTCGTGGGCCAAAACTGTGCGTATCGATTCATCGGGAAGCTAGGGCATTCGGCCAAATATTAGTGGTGTGAGGTGTGTGTGTGAAGGTGTAGTGCGTGCGTGTGTCTGTGAGGGTGTGTTACGCGGGGTAACACTCCGATTGGCCAAGTGTATCGAGTGTTGATTTGTTCTATTAATCATCAGGATATAGTCAATATTGCTTCTTCCGGTTGTAAACATCGAATTTTTAGATAGGTGAGTGAATTGTATGGGTGTGAATGTGGTCATTGTGTTTGTGGTTTTATTTATCAAGGGGTGCAGAGTAGCAAAAAAAGCTCGTTGATTGATCAGGATTGTTGAAATTATTTCTGCAGAGTATTTGAACATTTAAGGTAGCAAAACTCTATTTATTTTCAAACGCTTTAAATACCTAGTTTATTCTAACGATTTACACTTGAAACTTATCAAACATCCATCCATCCATTTTCGGTTAGCCAATGGAGATATTGTTAAAAGAGCAAGTTTTGTTTGACAACTAACAATGTCTTATTGGGATACAAAACTTGAAGAGAAAAATATGTTTCTTGTGTGCTTTTGTTTATTTATTTAATTCCATCAAGCCCTACGGATTTGAAACAATCCAAGAGGACATTTTACTGGACCCCTTACAGCTACGATTAACCATAACATAACCTGCCCGGAACGCAATCGATTCTATTGCTTAAGCTGTCGACACTAGAGTTAAAATCGAAATTACTAAAATATTTGTTGAAAACCCTTTTAATATCTTTTAATATATTTTAGAATTATATAATAATTCTAAAAGAACCACTATCAGTTCTTGGGCCGCGTAGTAATGTATTGTTCGTAATAGCCGAATGAATTTACCTGAAGGAATAATTCTTTTGCGTGCATTTAAGTTAAAACTCGCAAGCAGAAAGATGGTGTCGACTTTTCCTTTTAAAATTTTGGCCAAAAACATTGAGCTGTTTCACGTGTAAATTCTAAAGAAGATAGTCCCAGCAGTAAGCATCTAGCGTAATACTCGGGCATCTCACCGCGCCATTGAAGTTTCTCTAGCCAGAGACGGTGGTAAGGACTCCATGTGACGCTGTTGAATTCTAGGATATTAGGCCTAACTAGTGCTACAAATATGGGCTTTAAACACATAGGGTCAGTAAAAATAATTTACTTGTTTAGTCAAAAATTCTAGCATTGTGTTTGCTCTGTTTAGAATGTTAAAGTAATGACCATGGAAGGTTAGCTTAAGATTAAGTAGGGCACCGAGATCGCGAACGGTGTGAGAATATAAAATTATTATCAATTGTTGAGAGCATCGAGAGAGCACCCCTATCGATATGAAAATGTTATAATTTATTTATTTATTTATTTACAATTGATTATGACCGTACAGTGCTGTATTGTCAACACTGCTTGTATTGAATAAATTTTATGAACTTATTTATAAGGCATTTCCTCCTTATTCTTTGCCTTATCCCGGGCATACTCGGTTGTGGATGGTTGTGGTGCTGATGATGATGTATTGGTGGATGATATGCGTTCTGAAGGTCCAGTATTATTGCTGTGGCTATTATAATTGATGGTGTTTGGTTGCATCCAAATCCAAATTGTGACTATTGTGGTGATGTGACCGTTCAATTTTTGACCTTTGTTGGTTTGGTCTCGACTGTAACAAACAAATAAATATTGTTAAGACAGCACAAACATTTATTTGTCTGCGTACCGTGTTCTCCAGTGCAGTCCAGCAATGACATTCCAAGCTCAATCTAGTCAACGTCCAATCAAAGGATGATCGGCAAGCTTTATCCCGCCGCAGCGAAAGCGAAATTATTTAATAAAAAGTACCATTTACTAGCGCAGGTCGAAGAAATTGAAACTAAAATCAGTATGATAAATTAAGCTGAAGAAATATTACGATGATGTGTAAGCTTGAAATATTTTATGACAGAGTATGACCAGAATTTGAAGAAGGATATTGGACTTAACGATTTCTTTTGCACTGCTTGACAATTTCGTTTGCGGTACTTTTTCAAAAGACATTGCATGTTGTAAAAAAAACAGAGATTTATTTATTATTGAGCTAAGTTTTGCTTTAGTTTTGCATTTTTAAAGATGTGAGATAGGTTGAGTTATAATTTGGATTTGATGTTGATTTATATGAGCTGATCGTGTCGTAATGTTAGTTCTCTTTATCATCAGGACTTTGCAAGATTCAAGGTTGAAACTAGATACTTTAAGCGTTGAGGAAGACATACCTTGCAGCTACTAATGACGGATGGAAGGCGTATTGGAGCTCGAGCGATATAAATATATTTTGACGAGCTCAGCGTCGGCTTTGATTAAACTGATTTTTTTTAAATTTTAATCATTGCTTATAATTACTTTTTTTAATCCAAAAAAATACCATCACAAAATAATTTTATTAATCCCAAAAATATGTCGACATTTTCAACCGAAAATTACCTTTGTTTGCCATTTGCTGTAATGCAAAGTTTGCCTTTTAATAGGATTTAAATTTGGAACATTTTACGCAGAATGAATGCATGATGAAACGAAGTAAGGTTAAATTAATGCGATTAAACCTGCCAGCAGATTGAGCTCTGGGTAATTTTCACTTGGAGCATGCTTTAAAGAAGTACAACTGCCGTCGAAGCTTTTTTGTTTACATTTGTTGCACTTTTCCTGCTATCGCTTCAGTATTCCAACAGTACAAACGTGCAAAAGCGTTTAATTACCTTAAATGTTGGCAGCTGCGAATTATTCCTATTATTACTGATGGATGGAAATTTTTATATTGCCAAGCCCCAGTTGATTAATTTCCTTTCCTGTACAGGAAAATTTTCCTATGTACCAAGAATCCACCCTCATTAGGTGAAAAAACTGCAAAAGCTTTTGTTAAAAAAATTCGCAGATTTGGGCCAAATATCCTTCAACCTTAATTACCACCAATCACGAGTTCATCAATTTTCCTACACGCCCCCATCCAGCCAGCCCTTTTATTTCGGGAATGGAAAGCACAAAAAAGGAAGAAAAAAAAAATCCGTACATAGAAACGGCGAAGATCGGATATCCGTCCTCCACCGGTCGGGCGCTTGATTGGGGAGGCATGCAAGTTGATTTTGTGCTTTACCGTTAACTCTCCTCGTTAGCGTATCGGTAGGCGTGTGCTTTCCCGGAAATGATTTATGGTAAGCAATGCTCACAATTTACACATCCATTGCGCGCGCCCGTCGGCCTTCAGCGAAGGATATTGTCAGCCAGAAGAGCCCCAGCGTCAGTGTGATGTGCGGGAATGTCTTCGCTGTTGGGAGTTTCTTTTCTTCTTGGGAGTTTTCCGTTGTTGTGTGTTGCTGTTGCAGGTCGAAAGATTTTCCCTCTGACGAAGCCGATAAAATTATACCTCACTGTGTTGGGTGGTGCGTCCTTGGGTGTTCGAATTTTCACCATTGCTTTCCTTGAAGACATTCTTGAGGCGAAAAAGCTTTCCACCCGTTGCAAGCTATCCCAGTGCAAACGAGCGAAAAAAAAGCGGAAGAGAAGTGAATAGATAATAGGAATGAATTTATCAAAAATAATTTTGACAATTCTTCAGTACTCCTGCCCCGCCGTGTGCGCTTCAGCAGGGATGAAATTGTACGACGAACCATCTGAGTGACGGCGCTTCTAAAAAGGGCTTAGGAACTTCCTTAACAACTTACGCTAGAGCAGCAACGGTTTCGCGGAACCGACCTCGCTAGTCGCTTCCATAAACATCAGGGCTGAGCGAAGTGTATGAAGAAAAAATGTAACAAATTAGATATAATTCTTATCAATCTAAAGCATCACTTAAACAAGCGCCCAGTCCCCGTGCCGGCTTTCGCTGCGTGCAGGCATTCGGCAATCAACCGTCGCTTTGTCCTCAGCATGACGGGTGGGTGTCCGACCCTCCTTGGACTAAATTTTTCTCCGTTTTCGTACAAAATGCTCGTCGAGGGGGCGATTTCGGTGTGCGTGTGTGTGCACTGCTTTTCTTTCCCAATAACGCAGCGCATGCCGTGACCGTACTTATCGCACGCTGGGTGGTATGAAGCGCGAAGGATGTGGCTGGAAAATGTGGTACAATTTTAGAATTGGGTAAAAGAACGCTTAGGTGTATTAAAAATAAGAAAAATCAACTTCGCCGCACAGCGCACGCACACGGTTGGTTAGAATTATGATGGTAAAGAACAGTTCTCTCCTGGCTTCTGGCTGGCTTGTTTGTATCGTACTGGGTGTTGCATGCTCGGTTTATCTCCTACCGAGCGCACGACTTCGTATTCTGTTTGCTGCACATGTTCCACCTATTAGTTAGAAACGGGGGCCTTGGGTGGTGGCTCTGTTCTAGTCTTAGCTAATTTTACGCCTGTCTTTTACTTTGCTCGGATAATATTATTCCATGCGAGACGCCATTTGTGCGAATTTCCATCATTGCGTGAAAAATGGAAGCTCGAAGCTACGGTTAAAGCGAGTCTTGCAACGGGAATTGACCAGTCGGTTTAAATTATGCTTGTTGCGTGCGTTAAGTAGATTGGACACATTCTGTGAACAATAATTTTCTTCTTAATAGCGGATTTTTCTACTGAATTTAAGTCGTGTTTGCTTTTGACAAACGAAATTCGAAATTTTTCTTAGGAAATGTAGCAAAATCTAGCCTGCCGTATGGCAAACATTGAACTTAAAGAATTTGTTGGATAAAAAAATGATAGGGAAATAAAAAATTAATTAAAAAAAGATGAACAAAAAATTATTAAAAACTACCTTTTAAAAAACATTTGCCTAAACTTCTTGCGATTTTTGGAACACGTCAAATAAATACAAAAATTTAAGATCAATGATGAAAAACACTTAAACATACTACAACAATTTGCAATATGTTATCGGGTATGCTTATCGAGTACTTCAAATGCATCGCAGTCTTTGTTTGCTGGTTCCTCGATATCTTGTACAGTCTAGTGCCGTCGTCGAACAATCCAATATCTCTTAATTTCTGGCGGAGGAATTAACGCCTTTACACCATCTTGTGTCAAATAGAAGAGGCCTCTATCCACGTGGAAGACCTGCAAAAACTCCAAGGTTTGGGTCGTCCGGAGCTATTCTCATGTCTCGACCATCTCACCAGAGTCCGTACATTACTTCTACGTACATCAAATTCAATCAGTGGCAAATTTAGCTTTAAAAACTCCAAAAAAATCCATTAAAATCTCATATGTACGTCATCATCGATGTCAGAAAATTCAAAATAATTGATTTTAATGACGTTTTAATGACATTCTTGAATATTAACTTGTAATTAGTAACTAATAAAGTCTTAAACACTGAAGCAAACTTAAAAATAGATTCCAAAAAATGCATATCTCGGAAAGAAATTGGCTATTTGCTAATTATTGCATCAATTGATGAAAGCCACTCAACGGTCAGTAGAGTTTGTTGGTTCACGCTAGCAATGATGAAGAATAGAATTCTTCTCATTCCAACCGAACACGAACCCGCAATCAGTATGCCGTGATTGCGGCCCATAAGCTATATTCAGCACAATCGAGTGCATCGAGTAGAACCCATTGAAAAGGAACGAAAATAGTTCTGATTGCCTTCTATTATTCATAACGCTTGGTTCGGCACGGTTTTTGAGGTGTGTATGTGCTTGTTTGCTCATTATCTTTCGATGCTTATGCAGTTGCATGCACCGTTGGCGGATTATGAACATACTCCGAGGTTCCAGGTTGCCACGAACGGTGTCATCGGTGTGACGCCGGTAGAAGGGCCGGTAGGTGTCTCAATTGAAAGCAACCATTGAAAGTGACCGGTCAACAGACTATGGCTTAATTGGGCAGGGCTGTTATAATAACCGTATCCGTCTGCCTGTTTCTACGGCACACACACACAAATATGTCTGTGTGCACACACACACACACGTACATTCATGTCACAGGACACTCTCGACGACCGATATCTATTGTCCGGCAGTGTGTAAGAAAACATGATGTCATACGGGGATCTGGATGTTGGAGCTTCCTCCACAGCAGAACACATCCGTCTTGGCACTCTAGCTCTGGCACTCTAACTGTTAAATCATGCTGATAAGGGTTGCTGCTGAATTAATTTTAATTATGTCTCCTTCGGCCATCGGATTGTTCTCGCTTGCTGTCTCGCTCGCAGTCTTCAGTGCTTTCACAGATAAAATTAGATTCAACAAACGCCGACGTTTGAAGATGAGGTAGCATCTGAGGACGTCGTAAGGACACATTTGAGAAGGCTGGAATCGCAATCCTGTGCCTGTGTGCTTCTTGCACAACACATTGCGACAATACCGGTGCCTTGAATTGTGTGACGTTCGTGCAAATAGGAATGATCCAGTATCGAAATGGCCTACTTCTGTCCGTGTCGCTGTGTGCGGTTGCGTATGGTGCGATGTGTCCTTCTCGCTTATGTTTGGTGACCTCCAAGCGTGCATTAAATTCCCAGTGCTTTGTGTGTCGATAGCTACCTCATCCCACGCGTTCCTTTGGGCAGCTTTCCCTTCACATCTTTCACACCTCCAGAGTCCGCGAAGGAAACCTCCGATCGAAGACATCCATTAGCTGAACTAGAGGAGAGAACATTGGGGGGGGGGGGCAACTCTGTCTCTGTGAATTTAGTGCGCGAATTAATAGCGCTAAACTATCGCTATCTTCGCACTTCATTGCTATCGCGATTAGCTGCGAGCTTCACAGCCAAATCATGCAGTGGCAAAGAAGTACCTCCAGTGTTTAAGCTTTCACCCCTTGCGGAACTTTGCGTCACCCTTACTCTACCCTCTCCCCATTCTATCGAGCAAGACGCGAGTAAATGTGATTGGTTTGGTGTGTTGATTGTGCCGTGGATCCGGGCGTGTACCGGTGGGTACCGAACACATGCAGCAGGATCAAAAGCATCCGGCGCTATCGCTTCGGGAGCGAGATTTTCGAATGGAAGCCCACCCGGCGGGCTCTGATTTCAATCGATTGTCGCTTGAAACGCTTTGATGTTGTGTGCGAGGTTTGTCGCAGGCGTGGGGCTGGAGTAAAAGATTACAGCGATGGTGGAATTGTTTTCCTGTTAAATTGAAACCCATCGCGCAAGGCGGGGCCAAATTCTTTTCCTGTGAGTGAACGTGAATCATTAATCTCGAGTGGGAGCTTGGGTAGAATTATTGTTTGTAGTACGTGCTTGCTGAAGTCTTCACTAACTCTATCGTCTCGCTTTCTTTCTCTTCCAGGAATACCAAAATGAATCTACAAACGCTGTTGATAAGACTTTTAACACCAATTCTAACAGGTAAGTAAAGCACAAGCTTCGGGGAAGTTTAAGCAGACCCTTTTGCCTTCATCCCGTTTGGGAGGTGTTCGCCGGACTTTAAGGGAGGTTGTTGTTGAGTTATTACGGGCTGGAAATTTGCCTAACGCTAACGCTCTACGCGAGTAGTAAAGTGATTCTGCAAACTTTTAGCATCCCTGAGACATTGCCTCGAGGCAATGTAGAAAAATGTCCATTACTGGCACAAATGGAAAATAGATTTTCATTACCATGCACATTGGCTTTTTAGTGCTGCTTTACTATTTCACCGCAAGACGAAACAGTTCCACTGCGGTGAATTGAAACACCGTCTTCACACAACTCCGGATAGCTTTTGTGACTTGTCTTTGAGTTTTCCATTTTACCACAGTTTGGAGACACACGTACCAACGACTTCTGTGTGTTTCTATTTACTTGTCCCAGGATGTTTGCAGTGTGCCGGGTGACGATGGCCGACCGGAGGACGCACTTCGGGAGGCGCAATAATTCTTGATTAAAATCAAATAAAACTATTTTATTAAATATCCTTTTTGTCTTCCCACTGTGAAAGCTTCCCTTTGATGTGTCGGCCGGCGAACGGCCTTTTGCTCTTTCATTTTGTACGTGCGCCGGTTGGCGCAGCTTTTTAAGTGCGAGCAAACTTCGTCGCCATTGTGTGCTACGGTGCAGTTGAATTTGACCCCCAAACCATTGTCTATTGCTTCCACCCGGTGGCTTTGTGTGGAAGGTCATGCATTTCGGATGCTAAGAGGTAGTTTGGTTTTTGTGGCCGAGCAGGTCGAGGTAGCATCAGAAGGGAGGTTAGTGGAAAATGGGCTGCAAACACTCGCTATGCCCGACACCATGACAGACGCCATGGCACCGGAGCATGATTGTCCTCGTGGTCTGCGTGTGTGTTGCAATGTTCTAGTTTTCTCACACCATTTCGAAACGATAAAAGGCGTCAGGGGCTGTAGGTCGTCGGGCAATGTTTAAGACGAAACACACAGTAGGAACGGGTTTTGAAGGGATTCTTCCGGGGGTTCTCTCTGTACGGCTGCACAAAAGGGCGAACTGCTAGAAAGTGCTGACGGTGCTGGTCGACCAAACCACACCGGAGCGAAAAGAATGAAATGCTGCCAGCAATGGAATGGATGGAGGAAGCGAAAGGAAGCGCTCGAAGATCGTTTTGCGAAAAGTCACATGGAGCGCGGGGGCTCCGTGAAGCGAACTTGCTCGAAAAGATGATGGTATCAGAGGTGGAATCTTGTCTCGAAATCTTTTATGCTAAGATTTTATTCAAGACTTCACTTCACCCACTGCTTCAGCCCCACGCACCCATCTCGCCATGTGTATAAAAGCATATCATATGGATGTGTATGCTTCTCTGAAGGCTACAGACTTCTTGGGAACGAATTTCTGGAACACTGGAGCACTAGGGAGTTGTGCTCTTCTACTGCATATTCCCCACGATGTGAACTTGCAAAAGAGTACATCCATAGTAAAACACACACGGCCACGGGAGGATTTCACGATCGAATATGTCCACACACACACACTAGCGTACTCGGCTATATCGATGAACGCACACGTGATGGCAGAAACGGCCTCGGCACTCAAGTACATGGTGACATAAATTTTCATCCTGCTCTTGAATTCAATTTCGACATTGTCTCCATCGCTCCCGAGCTCTGACGGAGGGTGGCCGGGTTGTGAACCTTATTGCCATCCGTCTCCTGCACTTCCACGGGCGAGTGTTTTACTGTGGCGCGCTCCAGGGGAGTTTCGCGTCACTAGAAGTCTTGATCTTACCGTTAAAAAAAAGGAACGAGGAGTAAAAAGAAAACCATACGAAGGATGTGTCCCCGGGAAAATATCGATGTGTTGCGTAGAAATGTTTCCCACTGTATGGGAGATATCGCCGGGACAAAGGCACACCGAACGGAAAATTATGCTACCATTGGCAACAAATCGTTTCAGATTTGTGTACACACGGGTTTTCTTGCAGGCTCTGGTGCGTTTACTTACGCGCATAATGAGCTCGGTATTGGTACTACTGGCCGGGAGGGATGGTCTGAATGGCGTCTTGTAATAGAATTATGGCTTCCTTGCTTTTACCGGGAAGCTGCTGCTATAAAATGCCGATTGATTTAGCGAGAGAAAGAGAGAGAAAGAGAGTTTCTCCTTCACTACACTTCGCCTCCGAAAATCCTTTGATGCAACACGAACGCCCGTAAGTTTGTAATAGGAACCTTTTAAGTGCGTTCGTCGCTTATTAGCTTCAGGGGAAAACGTTCATTGGCGGCTTTTTCAGAATTTCAAGCTTTGTTTTATAGCAAAGAGAGTGTTTTTGTTTCATTTTCCTTTTTACTACACCGCTATGGACGCACTGACGGGTTTAATTCGTGCAGCAAAAAAGGAAGCTCGGTTTTTATTTGTTTGCAAAACCGATTCACACAAAACCGTACGAAATGATGTATATTTTCCATGCTTTAAAAATGGTTCCAATCCTTTCGGGAACGACGCTTTTAAAGTGTCGTTTTGATTTCTTTTTCCCTTTTCCGCTGACTTACGCGCTACGGGTTCCGGAAGTGTATCATAAACGATTGCGAAAAGCTTTTCCGATTCATCCGAAAACCTGATGAATAATTCACACCATCAGTGCGCGATGGGTGCTGCCATTGAAGCTTGGCATGATGCTTCAAGCAGCTCATCGTCACCGTAAAATCGGATGGCTTTGGCCCGTCGGTAGCATAATGTATGTGTGGGTGTGTGTGTGTGTGTGTGCGTTTGTGAGTGGCAGTTGGCAGAACAACATTTTCCCAGGCTTCCGTTCTTTTTCCCCGGGTTTTCCTGGAATCGGACGCGCAAAATGTTGAAGCAAATGTTCGAACGGAGAGAGAGAGGGCGCGCTCGTGGTGATGTATGAAACCGTGCTGCAGCTTTATTCTCTGCACTGGTTTTTCGGGCAAAGGTTTAGGCTGTAAGGCGACGCTATCCTCCACTGACCGTGATAATGATCTGAAATTTATTTTCTCCTTCGCAACACAAAAAAAAGCCAACCCGCCCATCGTACATCCTGTGGCCCGAAATGGGGACCAGCCGAGGACTGAAAATCCTTCCATTCTTTCTTGTATGTTGTGGATGGTTATGCTATTCGTAGGCTCTTGGCTGTGGACAGGATAAGAAGAATAGATCACAAAACGACCAAAGTAAGAAAGGGGCAAACAAAAAAAGAAAGGTTGTGAAAGAAGATTTTCCAACCATTATTTTTGTGTTTTTTTTTTTGGCGCTGGCGTTTGTTTCTCGATTGTGTGCGCTCTGTATCGATATGGGGTTTATGAGGTTTTGCCCGGCAAGAAAAGCCGATGAGTTGAGTGTCTCGATTCGGGTGAAAAATGATGTCCGCACATGGCGGTTCACATGTTTTGAAAATGCTAAGGCAGGGGGGGGGAGGGGAAAACACATTCGGAAAGGAATTTGTTGATGGCATATCTTTGCTGATGAAGAAATTGTTGAATCGCTCTCGGTGCGATGGTCTGCTTTATTTATTTGAATTATTTGCTAAAAAATAGCAAAAGAGAGTTATAAAAACAAAAAATTGCGAAGAAATAACAACAACATTATGTAAGTTTGTGCACTATGCTTCTGGAAAAAAAATTTTTTTATTAAACTTATTTGAATCTAGTTAGACAACAAAAATTTTAGAGCAAATTTTATTCAAGTATAACGAAAAGCTTCTGAAGAAGACATTCTGAACAGAACCTAATTTGACGTTAAATGAATTTAAAACTTACAATGAATTCAAAGAAACAGAGAGTGATCTCTGGATAATGGCTCATTATTACCAAACATTCAAACTTATTCCTCAATGCCACAAGCTTCTCTGCATTTCACAAGCAATCCAAATAATTCAAAAACTTCAAAAACTGAAAATAAACTGGAATCGATTGAAAAGATCTCGCATTATGTGCTGGACTTTTTTCAGTTGAGTTCAGAAACGTTTTCCAGCTATTTCATAGAGAAAACTTTCTTTTTATAATTTTTACGGCTTCTTTTTCATTTAAAACTGATGATTTTTTTTTGGGTACAAAAATGAGTTCTAATATTCAAAACATTTCCTCAAAGCTTTTAATCGATTAGCAATTTATTTGCACTTGAATAACTTTATCTTATCCGTTAACCTAAATTAGACGGCTCGTCGGAAGTTTAGCTTTTTCGCCGAGTTTTGCCTCCAAAAATCCTCAAAACTTCAAATCGGCCACATCAAATAACCATCACCAAAGGCCACGCGGTTCGGTTGTTCGGTCTTTCACGATCTAATTTCCATAATCATGGTCGTTCTGATTTCGGTTGGCGTCGGCGCGTGTGCGTGTTTATTTAGTGTCAAATGCCAAAACCCCCAGTACACGGTCACGAGACATGTGAATAGAACGGAATACACTTACGCTCACGGTAGAGCATATTGGTCCTGATGGATGAATGTTGCGGTGTTCATGATGAAGAGAAAATAGCTACAACAGCCAAAAAAAGACGCTCCGTGGGTCGTGTGGAAACGCATCATTTGGTAGAAAAAAAAAATAACCGAAAGGGCTGGTAAGAACGAGCGACGACAAACAACATCAAACTAGCAATCCGGGGGTCGTTCGGTGCTGGGGATCATCTTGTGCATTTGCATATTGATGATAATTTCAATTTGCCATTCCATTGCCGACCAGTAGCAGGTTCGACAAGCGCCCAGCATGTCATGGTTTTGGTCTGGTAGCCAACACCGAATCGTCTCTTAAGAAAACTTTCCACTAACGGGAAATCTGTTTCGCTTATCATTTGCAAATGGTGCGCTCATTTAACTGCTTAGCCGCTTTGTTCGGTTTCGTTTACAGTTTGACCTTTTTTTTTGGAGGTATTTCTTTCACCCGGGCTAATCTTCGCAGAATGTAGTGTCTTGATTGGGTACAGCGGAAACGCCAACGCCAGCGGGCGATAAAAAGCGTCTCCAGTTTGGCCGGCAGATTGACGTCGATAGCCGTTTGCGTTGGCACCGGGCCTGGGCATCCCTAATTGGGCAATGGATGACGCGTGGCACGCAGTGCACAAAACCTTTTCCCCACAGCCGTGCTCGCTAGCAAACTGACCAGTGTTCCCGTATTCCGTGGAAACAATTTCCTCCCGATACCCGCACGGGCAAAATAAAATTACCCATCAAGCGGTGTCCATGGTAGCATCGTGTGCGCGTATTGTCCTTTGCTGCGAGGAAATTCGAAATACGCTTCCATTTGCAGGCCATGTTTTTTGCTTCGGCATTAGTGGCGCAAATTTCACTTGCCTCACTTGGGGTGGTTGGAGGCCTCCATCGGGGAGCCTCTATAGAAGCAGTCATCATCAACCGCATTGATTGACAGCTAGCAAATGAGCGAAGATTAATAGGTTTTCTTTTTTTTTTTTGGTTGTTGCGGAGAACAATCTTCGCACCGAAGGATAAGACATTCTCTGTTTTCGTTGGGCTCCGTGTCCGAACTTCCCCCGAGGAAAAACGAGATTGAAGAGCAATGTACTCGGGAAGGAAAATGAAAAGGAGTGTCGGCACGGTCGAAACGTGGATAGAATTTAGGAGAGGAAAGCCAACCAAAAAGCGCTGAATGTGGACGTGACTCGGGGGAGGGGGGGGGGGGGGGGGGTGGATTTGAAATGGAAGCTTTCAGGAGAGGCGGGGGAAACGGGCTCAAAATGACATTTCGATGCGTGCCCGGATGAGGGAAGAACCGAAAGATCCGCGGACTGAGCCAGCCAGGAAGGCCACTTTCTTGCCGAGTTCTCGGCGTTCGTCCTTGCAGTGTGATAACCAGGGGGATCTCTGCGTATCTGTGTGTGTGTGCGCAGTAGATGGGAAAAAGGGGGTAGAAGTGAAAATCGCTGGCTGGCTTTTCCGCTTTTTGCGAAAAGTGACGCACAACCAAACCGGCACATACACATATATAGACGCACGCATGTACCCGAGACACGATGCCTTCAGCTTCCTGCGTTTGTGTGACTTTGTGTATGTGCGTGTTTTTTTTTTTTTAGCCCGTAGGGGAAAGAGAGAAAATCCATCGACCGTCACAACAACCGCAATGCGGTAAAATTTTACAATAATGTTTTGAAAGCATCCGGTCGGGTCCAATCCCGCGGTGATGCTTTACCGCGAAGCCACGCACGGAGCTGCCGCTTATCTCCCGCCCGGAATCACGGACGGGCAGCACTATCTTCGGCGTGTATAACAGCATCGCCCGGTGGCCGAAGTCAAGATGGGTGTTTGGTTCGATGGTGGTGATTAGAAAAATGAATGCCGGAAATGGTGACGTGCGTGTGACAGACTGACAGACAGGACAGTGAAGGAGCAAGGAGGGCAAGGGGCGAAACGTACCAGAATGTAAATGTTGGCAATATTCAGCAATGAATGTGTGCGTGTGTGTGTGAGAGAGCAGTGTGATAGTAAAAATCGAACAACGATTAATCGTAGGGAATGATGCTGATGCGAAAGGGATGACGTCTGCCAGCAGGGGAAGTTTTGTGGTTTTCGGTAACAATTGGAGTGGAATAAATTACTGGGGCGTTGATGTAGTGCGGTATATAGCAGTTCTCTCTCCTTCTTCACTGCGTCTAGATCGAGATTACACAAGGAGCAGCAGCAGTTTTTCTTGTCAGGACATTACGTAACCCTAGAGGAAGGTTTAAGTCTATTTTTGGGTGTTCGGTTGAGGATGTTATTGGTGCGGCATTTCATTATCCTGGAGCTCTTTTTAAGAGTTCGTTTAAGGGGATTCGTGTCAGGCTTGAATGTACTGAGTAAACTAAGGCAATGAATAATTATTTTGCATGACTTGTGCTCATAAATATGTTTCTTATGGTTTAATAATATAAACTAAGCATGTGCGGAAATTTCCTTACAGCCTTCGCACAAGCAGGATTTTTATTGAGTTCTCAGAATATCTCAAGAGTCCTCAAAACTTTCATATCACTGCTAAAGAGTTATTACACTCTTAGTTTTAAGATCTTTATAGTTGAGTAGGGCTTTAAGTTTAAGATCTTTACAGTTGAGTATGGAGCGGCCCGGTGGGGCAGACGACAGCGGCGCCGGCCTTCAAACTGGAGGACCGGGGTTCAAATCTTAGCCGGACCGTCCCCCCGTAGTGAGGACTGACTAACCAACTACGTGGTATCGGCAGTCTAGTAAGCCATTTCTTCGATGGCCGGGATGACTTAGAGGTCGTTAAGCTAAGAAAAAGACAGTTGAGTTGAGGATAATGGTGTATTTCCGGATGAGGGCTGGCCTATCCAACTACGTGATATCGGCAAGTCTTTGTAAGGCGTTAAGCCAAGAAAAATATTGTTGGCTAACGCTTTACTCTGTCAAGAAAAAGGCATGATTCCTCATGCTCAATTTATCAGAGTGAATCGCGTTTCAAATTATGTTTTCACTTTTTTTCTTCCAATCGTTCTTCTTCGGTTGAAGTTTAGCCCCGAATTAAGACACAGATGATGTCTCATAAATTATTTCCATATCATTTAAAAATTAACTTCCTCACATGTTCCCCCATTCGCCGAGCACAGCCCGATTTTTCGGCAGAGCTAACAATGTGCGCTGTAATTTACCATATGTTGCGAGCATAAGAATCATGTAGCGGTTATGCTGCGTTTCAGTTTCCTTTTTCCCCATCCGTGTTCTTCGTACATGTTGTGTCGTTTTTCTGTTTTTTTTGTTGAACCTTTACTTGGGACGCTTTTCGTGAGAAGAAGCGGTTTGATTCTCGTTTTTTTCGTTTTCTGCTCTTACCAATTTGAAAACCACACTCTCCTGCCCCCCAGCACACAATGTTTTGTCTTTACTTTTTTGCACTCTTTAGTTTGCGGTTGTAGCTCAAATTGTCGGTTGCTTGCGAACGAGTTCTGGGACCTGCAGTCCCAGGATGCACAAGGACTAGTGAAAGAGAGTGTAAGAATCCTTACAGTAGGAACAAAACGGTAAAACAAGTGGTTGCCAAACATTGCACGCTCGGTGGTGAACGGTGCGCACCGCATGGTGGTATCCGTTTTTTTGTTGTTGTTGCTCTTTTTGCATGCGGTCGTTACCCTGGGGTTGGATGTGCAAATATTTTTCCCAGAGCTGGCAACTACACTCCAAACGTCGCACTGTCCCAGTCGTCTTCCGATTGCGGGGAAGGATTATTTTTCACTAACCGAACAAGGCTAGCCAAGTGAGCGGTGTGTCCCCAGGAAGCAGCACATACTGAAGTAATTTGGCTGAAATTTGCGTTTCATTTGCGTTTCCTTGCCACTGACTGCAGGGAAGCATGTGTTGCCTTAGCCGTGTACGTGTTTGCAGCTCAGTTAGTTCAACGTTAGCTTCGGTGATTGAAGGCTTCCTAAACATATGTGGCGCAGGTTTTTGCTCCGCTAGCGAAGTGGCCCTCGCGAAGGTACTTTTAGCCACCAAAAATGTTGGCCTAAAATGAGCATTTGAAATGGACCGCCTGGAGTTGAGAGAAGGTTCACATGAAGCTTAGAAATGGTTAGATGGATAAATAAAATAATACATAACCGTACAAGAGAGCCAAGGAGGGAGGGGAGGGGGGGGGGGTAAAGCACACACTTGGAGGAACCCTTTCGTATGAGCCGATGCCATAACGCAAACAGATGGTAAATTGATCGAAAGGAACGAGTGATGATTCGGTTTCTACCACGATCGGACAGCCGGATCGAAAAGGCGTAAAAAATGGGATGATATTATCAGCACCACCACTATATGTCGGTGTGATGATGGTGGCCACGTGTGTGTGTGTGTGTGTGCTGTGGGTTTAACACATTAAGCAAACGCGGTTGGCGCATCCGACAGCGATCTATAATTATAAAGATTTATTTCACATAAACAGCACCTAGACAAATGTTGGTGGCAAAAGAGCGGGAAGAGGCGCAGAAGAGGTGTCTCTACATCATCCCTTTGCCGTTCGTATGGTTCCTATACCCGGTTAATGAGTGTGATATGTGCTATTAACGAAGCACATTTATTTAGCGTAATTATGGACCCCACGATTTGGGGTTGGAAATCGGAATGATTGTGGCAACATCGGCGGTACCCGACCCGAGCATTCATGATGGGGGTGTTTTATGCTTTTTGAATAGGTGCGATAAGATAGTTTGAGTATTGTTTTGAAATAATAAAAAAACGCTGGTTTTTATTTTGCTTGCATGTGAAAGAATATTTGGCTTTTCCGTTGAAAGAAAGTTCGACTCTCGGCAGACGTACTTCGAGCTGAAATTGGTCGAAATGAACCTACCAGCATGGACGCGTGTCCAACCATCCAGCAGATGTTGAATCGCTTCCGGCATGACCATTCCTGATGGGCAATGTTTCTGTATCGTACCACATTCCGCCACACTGTGTCGGCTGGGCTGAAGTGCCCGAAGAATTTTGGCTCACAAGAGGAGCCAAGTAGAGGAAGTCCTTTTGTTTCCTTCGGGCCGATAGGGAGAGGGACATTTGGAGCACATATCTCGTACTCTGTGCCCAGATAGACTGACCGTATTTTCTACCCGGGTGGTACCCGAGGGCAGAAAGATTACACACTGTCCTGTGTCAATGCTGACTAGCACTGACACGGCACAACAACAAATGGTCCTGTGGCGAGAACTCTATCTAATGAATGCCATGTCGGATTTTGGGCACACATTTTGGTATCTGGGCCGCCCATGGCCAGTAGGATTCACGTGCGATTTCACATGCTAACGAGCATGAAAGCCGCGAACAGCTGTGAACGTTCTGTGCAGAACCAGAGCTTTTCATGGAACAAATGACTGCAGTCCCCAAAAGCGGAGGTGGGAGAGGTGGGTAACTAACTATCCTTGGATTGGATTGTTTCAAAAAGGTTGTGCAAATGTTTAAATATGTTCCATAATGAATAGATATGTCATTGGACTTCGTGAAGGGGGATTTTTGTTGTCGAAATAAAGAATTAAAGGAGTTTTGGACAGACTCCTACATTAGTCAAGAAATAGTTTGTTGATTTATGTATATTGTGTTAAATTTTATTTGTTCAACAGAAATGTTTGATTTACTTTAAATTCTGTTGGTTTTCTTCTACCTTTTCTATACATTTTTCAGTGTATTTCCGTTATATTAAGGGCTTCTTGGATTTTTTTGTAAGGGCTTCAAATTTGATTTTTTTTTATTCATAAAGGACGGCCAGGCCGTATTGCTTATCAAATTTGATTTAAACAACAACAAATTTAATAGATTGCTCATCTAAATTTATTGGGATTACATTAAGTGAATAAATTTGAGTGAAAATTCAGTTGCAAGAAACATGAAAACGTTAAAGAAGTTTATCAGCCATATAACGAATGATTTAGAATTTTCATTTACTATCAACTAAGTTCTTCAATCCTTGCTGCAATTCAAGGACATTGAAATCGCACAAGACGCACAGTTTACCACAAACTCATTTTCCTCCTCTATGCTTTTCCTCCCGCATCGATTTGCAATCGTTTTTTCCGCTTTCACACTGCATTGAATCGGGGAGAACGATTCTTTCTATTGACAAAGTTTTTATCATCATTTCGTTGACAATCGCTGTCACAAACACATTCGCTTCACCCCTCCCCACAGGGCAGTTCAATCGGTGCTGGAATTCGTTGTTGCCGGAAGAATTTACGACACACAGGCTTTTTGGGCGCATGAAGTTTGGCAGGGTTGGCTTCCGAGCACGGATCAAAAGCGGACGAATTGTTTGCCCTCTCCACGCAAAAGTTGTTTATTTAGTTTACATCCCTTCCAATGCATTAAGCGCATCTTAAGAGCTTTCCGTCGTGAACACGGAAGCCTGCTAAAAGCTGGAAGCTATAGGCTAGGGTCGAGGGATCGAGAAACGATTCGCCGTTTCGATGTTACGTCCCTGATTCTGACCGAAAAAAGCGAAAGTTTCTATTTGGTTTCCGTATTTCTTTTTTTTTTTGTTTTTGCCGTACTGTCCATTTCTTTAAGTCCTCAACCCAAACGGATGACATCATCCCCTCTCCCATCATGACAGTTGCCTCTTGCAGCATAGTTTTGTTTTTGCGTGATAAACAATTAAAACATTTGTACGGCAAAGTTTCACGCTTCGGATAAAGTTTTCGGTATCCGGATTTGTGCTGGATTGGCTTTCAAGTAGGGGAAGCGGAGGGCCAACCGTAGACACTCGAAAGTCTGATTGTTTTTTATTACTGTTTTTTTAACTTTTTGACTACCGCGCGAATCACTTTTATGTTCGAAAATTTGGAGAATTTATGCTCGTCGTCGAATGAACGGATATATTATTACGATCCCGGGGAGGTGACGGCACAAAATCGGAGGATACACGCGAGGCACGTGGAAAGCACACAGCGCACGTACCGTTTGGGGGAACGAGTTTTATTCGTTCGATCGTGAAAACGACTTGTGAAGCAAGTCTTCGATTAAGATAAATTAATTACGATAATGACCGTTTGGCGTCCAATAGGCGTTCGTTTGCTGGCGAACGGGTCCGTTCGGCAACCGGCGTCAACAGGGAAGTCAGGCATGGAGTTGAAGTTGCCGATAGAACGAGTTGATAACTGGTGGAGAGTGCTGGCAGTAAAAAGTGGGACTATATTGGTGGAACACGATTTGGATGACGTTTCGAGTTTTTTGGTCACTAGTGGACACACACACACAAAGATAGCCGTAATTAGTTAGATTTTGTGAAAGGTTGAATAAATTTTCGGTTTCCAGTTATGAAAACCCTGAACAAGCAGCGTCAACATCTCGATAGGGAAAAGGCTATTCATTTTGACCGGATCGTTGGAATATGTCCTGCCGTCTGTTTGCTCTGAACCCCTGTTGCATGCGGTGCGTTTAAAGCGAACTGTAAAAGACGGATCCCGACAGCCGCAAACCCTAAGATGAAAGGAATGAATTTGATTTCGAGACGCTCGTCGCAACCGGACCGTATTGATCCACCTTTGACGTACCGTCGTTTCTCGGTCAATCGGACGAAATCGATCTCCGAGGCTATGGGGAGGAAGACACTTCAAAGTTATTTGCCAAGGTTCAGCCATTTCCGCCGCCATTTTGGGATGGGGAATGGGCGGTATGCAAGAAAGGAGGTAAAATTCAATTCTATCGCACGCTTCGCTCTCTAGAGACGGGTCAATAAGGGAAATCGAAGGCAAGTAGGGCTCGCTCCGGTCTGGTTTTGCTCGAACCCACCAAGGCCCAAATCAATCAATCAATAAAATTGTCCTTACGTACTATACGTATCGCAACAGGGCGGTGAGCGCTCTCTGCAAGGTATGAAAGGGGTGAACATGTGTGAGTGCCAATTGGTTGATATGACACAGAACGAACTAATAAAAATATTGATCAGTCTCGAGAGAGTAATATTTCTGTCTGTTCTGGGCAGTGCGAGAGTGCAATAATTTTTACATCGAAAATGGATGAAACATTGAAGAAGAGTGTGTCGTTTATGAAAGATGAAGTGTTGTGTAAAATATTGGAATTAAATTGACTTTACTGCTTCATATTAGTTATTTCCAAATTGGTGGACTTTGCAACGCAAACGATGTTCTGATTCAAACATTAACTACGAACGAATTCTTTCGAATGAAGTTCGTTCTTTGATGAAACTTTTCTTTTATTTAATAACTTAAGGATTCAAAAACGCGGACCAGTTGCAGAAAAAACCACTTCAACAGTCAGAATTCCGAAGATCTCTTTTAGAAAACCGTCTCTCTTTCCAACGGTATGTAATTGTTTCTTTAAATAGAATTGCTTAACGAACCTCAGAGCCTTAATCTTGGGATTAAATCGTGGTGCTCGGTGCACAAACACCGGAGACTACTGTGCACACCTGCCGTGGCAAGTGAGCTACCTTCCCCCTCAAATGGCTCAAGAAGTTAGTTTCAGTCCAGCCGGTAACCGGCCACCCTGGTGCGGAAATCCAATTAGAAGTACCGGTACAGTCAGCCGAAAACAAACTGAACCTCAGGCTTTTGGACGACGAACTTCCACACCTTTGGAAGCTGTCCCGAGCGCCAGAAGTTCATGCAAAGTCCGGTACCGAAACTTGCCACTAGTTTGGCAGAAATTTGCCACTTGCTTTAATGAGTTTGTAATACCGAATTACTTCCCGAAGTCCCGGAGCGTAACCCTACGGGAATGAAGATTTGAATGCTTTGTCGCGTGTTTTTTTTCCTTGGGAACTTAGTCCAATTCACTCTCGGTATCAGATCGTGCTAATAAGCGGTACTTTAAAGTTCTTCCCTACCCCTCAGGTATTATATCATTTGCTCGTGACGTCCAATCTGAAGTAGACAATCTTCAGCTTGTTTCAAAACTGATTTCCAAAGACTGAAGAAGTGACGCGTTCAAAAAGCCAAACGAATCACGTGCTAATGTTCTCACGAATGTCTGTCAGAAGTATCTGCCCCAGCCAGCCCATCCAGCACGGCAAACCGATACTGTGTGGCCGCAAGATGGCTGATCAAATGTTGTCACCTTTTGCCAAAAATATAAACCTCCCTCCAGGGGGCGTGTGCGCACACAATTTTCCTCCCACCGGCACGACGAGGGACGGAGACGAGGGCAAAAAGTTTATCTCAAAATATTACGACTATTGTGGCCTTTTGGCTCTGCCTTGCGTTTCGCTGCTGCTTATCGGTTTTCCACGATCGGGCGCCGGAAAAACTGCCAACGGGGTGGAAAAACATCTTCAGATAGGTAGTGAGGTGGAAAGATCCGAAAAAAAAACAGCCCTGTTACCGGGAAGTAGCGGGAGCTGAAGTTATCGAAGGACCCGTTCATGTCACGTCGGCTGACATTGGTGAAGTCAGCATCGCTTTTGGCGAAAGCCTCCGTTCGGGGGCATATACGATGGGAGGTGTAAGTGTGGTGTCAAAAGTTTTGGTAGCATTCGAGGGAAAATCAAACAAGCGCTACGGACGGGAAACCGTTGCCATAAGCCTGTCAGGGGTCCGGAAATGGAGGACAGCAAAACAAAACAAAAAAAAAAAGCCGAGAGACCAACAGCCCAACATCCTACGCGCATCGCTCGGAAAAGCGTAAAAAGAGTGCTCGGTGTACAATGAAGACACTGGGAAAGCATGGACAGTAATGGTGGGAAATCTCGGGTGGCTTCTTGTATTGCTTCTTCCTTACTTTCCCCTCCCCCTCTTGCCACTGTAAATCTTCCACCAGTTCTGTCATTCCCAATCCAAATCCGGATAAATGGTGGGAAAAAACGTAACAATTAGCCATAAATTAAATGAAGAAAAATTAAGTCGTTAACGAGACGCTGACCACATTCTCTGTGTGTGTGTGTGCGGATCCGAAAAGTGCGGTGCGAACTCGCGACTCCCTTTTGTTCGAAATTTGGTAGGTGGTTACGAGCGCCGGGTGCTCTTGGGAAATTGCACAGCTTGTTTTGTGGATGTGTATTCGGCCGCTTTAAGGCTTTTTATGCTTTTAAAATGTTGAAAGATTTGCAGGTAAGCAGAGACCTCTCCCCCACCGGTTTCATGGTTTTTTTATTATTTCGGTGGCCCAGGAAGGAACCAGATGTAAGCTTTTTCCCTATCCCAAAACTATTGCACCATCGGAAAAATGGGAAAGAAGATCGGGGAGGGAGGGAAACAATCTTCAATAAGACGTTCTGATCTGATACCACCGTCTGAATGCTCATGCTGATGAAAACGCGGGTGAGTTGGATGCGGAATAGGAGGGAATTAAATAAAACAAAAATGATGTTACGCCTCAGGTGCTGGCAGCTGCGTTCATTTATTTCTTCCTTCGCCAGTTGTGTAGCGATGCAGAACGCCAGAACCACGGCCCGGTTCCCGGGAGTAGCACCGGAACTGGTAACAGAAATGTATATTAAAATAAAACACAATTATGAAAATGTAGTCACACCACATATATCCACACCCAGCGGCCAGCACCTGAAGGTAGTAAGGCGTGTTCTTCGTTTGGTTCTCAGCGCAAAATTATCCACGGGAAGAGGATGGAAAACGTTTTGAGCAAAAAATTTGAGCAGCCCACAATCGTGGGAGAATTGTGTCAAAGCTTCAGAATCAGATATGACGTATTCTACTACTAGACAACGCGGGCTCTCGCGTGAACTGTTTGTTCGACACCGGTTTATGGTGGTTGAAAGACGGTAGCGCTGGTAAGACGCTCGTTCAACAAAAAAGGGTCAACTTCGAGTGTATGGCAAAGGTTTCCGTACACAAAAAAATGAAAAGCTTTGGAAAGCCATTCCATTCGATACGCTGTCGTTTAGAGAAAACTTTGCATTTTCGTCAGCAGCTCCTGGCTCCCGGGAAAGCTAATGTTTCTGTTGTGTACACCACAAGTACGTGTACGGGCAGAAGGCAAAACTTTGAATCTCTTCTGGAGTGTTGGAGATCAGGAAGCAACGCAATCGTTTACTTAACCTTGCTATATGCAAACCTTTTTCAATAGCTCTTTTGAATCGGAAGTTTTGTTGGGGATCGGTCGTTGGAAATTCGAGCGAGGCGTACCCGTCCGATCACCACTCCATACGGTCTGACACGGCCTGAAGCGTACCGGATATCCGATTGGAACAATCTTCTGGCATCTTTTCGGCGTACGCATGCTTCCGTTTGCTTCCTGGGCGTTGGCACCGGGCGTTTGGGCATTCGGTCGGTGCAAAGTTTCTAGCTTGTCGTCGTCATCATCATCATTACCGTCGTCGTCGTGTCCTGAGCATTGAGCGTGCTTGAAAGCAAAAGTTCATTAATTACAAAACATGCTCCGATTTGCGCTTCCGTCCTGTTGTGCACGGACGGAGGCCATCGGGCACAGATTGGCCTTTAATTTACTTTAAAAGCGGTCTTCCCAAACTCCAACCTTTAGGCCAGCCATGACGCATTTTAGCATCGGTTATGTAGGGTACAGAGAGGCCTCCACTTGCACATTGAGCATGAGGTTTTGCGATAAATACGATACGGCGAAACATGGCTCGGTCGAGAGGGAGAGTAAGAGGTAGCAAAACTTCAAATAGACGTTCGGTACTCAATGGCTATTGTAGAAGGAAAACTCGAAACTTTTCAGCACGCTGGTGTAGTTTATGTGTGTGCATGGGGTTTCATGTTTCGTACACCAAAAAACGCCTGAACAAAAAGAAAGAAACACAAGACGCTTTTTGTTCCTCAAGATGATAGACGGACGGAAAAAGAATGTTGTTTTTCGTCGTCGGCCTTGTATGTGTGTCCCCCCCCCCCCCCGTCAGACCCACCCCTCTCCCCATCATCCTTATCAACCAACCCCAAAAGCCTTACAATTAATCAAAATACAAAACGGCCCAGGCACTCCGGCAACTCCGGTCGGATGGAAGTAAAATAAATAAATATATACTTTATTTTCTGGAAAAGCCTCCCCGGGAAGAAGCCTGCAGGGTTTTGTATGGGCCCCATTCTTCCCAGACCCAAGCCAAGTCTTGAAATTTACACGCGCCACCCAGTCCCAAAACCAAGGCTCGAGAGGGAACCGCTCTGTATGTTCCGTACGGACGGGCCAGCAACCATTTTCCAAAACCCCTCTCGAAACCGACCCGCAAGGAAAACCGCAGCACTGTAATTGAGTCGACGTGAGAAGCGACTTGAGATGTTTCTTTTGAGGTGAAGCTGAAATTGCCACCGACGAGTGCACTCCTTGGTGGTGGATGTGTTTTGCTTAATGGCGCTCAAAATCTACCTTCCCCGGGTGTGGTTTCTACCTCCCCCAAAAATGGTTCCGTTTTGAATGTTTTGAGCATTTATGAAGAGAAGTGAGGGAAAGCGACAAGACCCGGGTCCGGGTGTTACACAATATTTGTGCTATGATTTTACATCTTCCGCGAATTGGAAGCAAAAAAAAAACGGAGTCGAGAAATACACACCAGCCCACTAGTTAATTCTAGCGCGTTCGCTCATCAGCCGACAGGTTTTTAGTGATAATGGGAGCTTTTGCTTCGATTGATACTTGCAGCCTAAGGGCCTGGGAAAACTGTAATTCGATACACTGGCGGCGAGGGTGCATGGTTTGGAATATTGCAGGTTAATTCTTTTACCGATTTAGTACGATTTCGTTTTAAATTCTCTGCTCTCTTCTGCTTTTTAGATGCTTGTTTTTGGGTATGGTTTTTCTCTCGTTTCTTTCCTGGAGGTATATGTATCGCATGTCTGTCGTTTGAAAGAAGCGGCAGCAGTTTAATTTGATGGGTATCATAAAAGAAAGCCATTCGATGGTGCATTGGAATGGTTATGGGAGGGTTTAATCTAAAGATGCCCAAGGAGGGTAGCAAACTGGATTTGAAAAATATGTGCTGAATGTCACAATGACATGTGCACACCAGAAATAAGTTTTATAAGAACTGTTTTTCAATATTTTTCGAAGATAAATTTGTTCATTTAGTCAAGCGAATGGCTAAATACCATATTATCAGTTCTGAAGATAGTTGAAGTTGTTTTCAATTCTTAGTTTGAATTCTTTACTACTAGTTCCTGCAGTGCAATAATCAACAAACATATTCAAAAAAATTAAGCTTTTAGTAGTTAATCTGAAATTTTATCTTAGAAAGATGTGATTTCTAGTGCAAGTTTTCACTCTAAAATAGCAGTGCATTGAGGTCCCTGAGACCCTGCTTATTAGGCATCAGATTGCGAAAAATCTTAAGAACCTTCAATCTATAAGACTGTCTTCCGACATTAGATTAATTTGAAGTCTCTTGATAGGTGAATATGTAGTTGAGAGCATTATGAAAATTATATACATTTTGTTAATATTGTCCAGTTGTAAATAGGATAATATAAGTAAGATAGGTTCCATAGTTTAAATAGCACTAATACTTTTAAAAAAATGTATGAGAAATAATGTTCCTTTCATGAAGGCCCTTAGGTGACCTTCCACAACCATACCTGGTCCAGGAAAAAAATCATCCTATTGGAGACTTTTCTCGCAGTCCAAAAGAGTCAGAAGAAAGCTGCAGCGTAATCACTTAAAAGAATGAAACCTGAATATTTTTTGAAACTGAACTAAAACATGTAAAATTTAATTACTGTTAAATAAACCCTATTTTAGTTCTTTAAACAAAAAACAAAAAATTTTCGTCAACCGAATATTGTCTATCGTGTGCAGGCAGCTTATAGCTTTAGAGCCATTTCCTCTCAAACATGTCTTCCAGCATCTTGAGATGAAAAGTAAAACAAAACAATAAGAGAACCGTCTTTTCTTTTGACAAACCGTATTGTGTACTAAAGCTCGCCCTGCCACTGCCAAAGGAAATGAAAAGTACATCCGATGGTCGGGGCGACTGAATTTACAATGAAATACGGAAGAAACATAAACCTCCCGCTGGCCAATTCCAATCGCCTCATCATCCGACGGTGTCATTTTCCAGTGTCCCAGCGTAACGCAACGCACGCGATTGACCACGCGTTTGGTCGCCCCCACTCTGTCTGCCAAATGATGGAATCCTGGGCTTTGCCCAATCTCTGTGCAAGCATCACCGTAAAGATGCTTCACGCCGGGCTGCTGCCATTACACCGTACGGGTGCGCACCGTTACGCAGAGTAACTTTCAGCGGCCGTCATTCGCGAGTATTCGCGGTTATGGTGTCGTTTAATTTTGTTGAAATTATTTTACGCACTGGCGCTGGTGGTGGTGGTGGGCAAAAGCCGTCGATTTCCCATCACAAGCTGTCAGCGGTGGGGTAAGCAATTTTCGCCAAACTTTGCCCTTCTGGGTGTGGTTCTTTTGTGGTGGGTTTGATGTGAGAAAGCGACAGGCGAGGGCGAATCGTAATAAGCTCAAATACTCCTCAAAAAATCGCCTGCGGTGAAACGGGAGCATAAAATTAAAGCTAGGAGGGTATTCATATTGTTGTTGCTGCAACTTTATTCAAATGATTTCTTCACTTCGCGATAATAAATGTGTCCGATCGAGGGTTTTGTTGTGAATTGAATTTTCAAAACACATGGGATGAGTTCGTTCAAGATGAGCTGGCATTAGGTCGGGATAGTCGCATTAAAATGAGTTTATAGAGTTCTTGAACGATAGTAATGAATTTTTCTATCAAACTGTCTGAAATTAGCATTATTACACGAAACCGGAACGCACGCCATGTTATTTGCTTCCCAGAATTGTATATTCTATAATCGAAATTCGTTTCGGTTTCTTGAAGGCGCCCATTTCTCGGTAACGGCACGCTTGTTAATCATATCCTGTAGCCATCTTTTATGCAAAGCTTCTCGACAACAGAAAAGACCTGCCACACACACACACACAAACAGTGGCGAGAAGAAAGAAAAACGATCATATCCGCTTCCAGGAGATGAAATGCGCAACAACAAAGCCGAATCACCAATTTATTTTCCGATCTTCCAACACAAAACAAACACTACCGAAGCGCAGAGAGACGGAAAATCGTGAAAAGTTTAATCGGCATAATGCTTCGTACCGTGCGAGCCACGGCATAGCCGTCCGATTTGTGCGAAAACGTGGCAACGTATCTAATTGAAATCAATTTTCCGGAAGCATATCAGTCACTTGAGCACAGTGCCTCGCGCTGTGGCACTGCCCGAGGTCAACCTGCTGGCCTTCGATGACCCTTCGGGGGCGGATGGATGGAAGGAAAAATCAGCAGAAGAAAAAAAAACAGTCAACAACAACATACCGTCGGTTGCGTCCAAGGATTTTCGGACTGTTCCGTTCCGTTTGGTTTTTATTCTGCACAGCTCCGCGCCATATTAGAATTTATGGCACCGTTTGTTCACCGGTCGGGCAGACCATTTTCCAGCCCACAATGCGCGGCGTTGTAGTTTGGCTGGAAGTGTCCTCGGGGAAATTTGCTCAAATTACGACCGTAACAGCGCTTCTCTAAGTGAGCGCACCGTTTACCCCGGGGCGCGCGTACCGGGTCGGTATGGTCGTGCAGATATTAAATTTGTTGTATCGTGCCACCGGTTTTTCTTGCGCAGGTGAGTAACGACTTCCCATCAGCAAAGGGGAAGCCAACGATACACCATCTGTTCTGGTGGGAGAGGCGGCGTTCGCCCACACACACACACACACACACACACACACACACACACACACACACACACACACACACACACACACAAACTAATCGGTCTCTGGTTTGGGCCTTCGGTGGATGAGCTTTGACGGGTGAAAAATCACTTCAAACTGTGAAATAATTCAAACTGCGTGCCCAAAGGAAAAGCCAACATTTTGCGAAAAGCCAGTGTTTGCACTGTGATGCAGATCGTAAACACAATGTGCGGAGTGCGACCGTTCACTTTGATGCATCGGCTCAACAGCTGCAACGTCTAAACGGTGTTGGTGAAGAGTGGAGAGTCAGGGTGGTTTTAATGCTCTCGGCAAAACATATCGTCGTCACCAAAGTCCGCCCTCCAAAAAGCAACACCGGCACCGTTTCGAATGTTGCGTTAGCAATTCGTTTGTTGCGAGCAATTGGAAACATTAGCTTGGTTGGTCGGTTGCTGTTCGGTGGAGTTTGATGGATCAACAACAACAAACTACACGCTGGGCGTTGGTGACTCGCGAGGACTCGCTAACACTGGTGAACATTGTTTTATGGTGAACTATCACGACACCCAGAAATCGGTTGAATAGAAAGAGCATGTTTTCCCTGTTTTCCCTCAGCGCACCTGCAGGCTGCTAGTCGGGTGTGTTACCTTGGGTCCGGACGATGGAGGAGGTCCATCCTGTCACGAGCGCTCATGTTGAAGTGGAGCATGTTAGCTAACAATTGAAAACACTTGTAAGCTCACACCGACACTAGTAATTGAGAGGGGCGCGATCTCGATCCCGATTAGAGGCTGTTGGAGTTGAGAACCGAAAGGAAGCGACGGTTGTACGGTGACCGATTTAGCTACTAGCTTTAGACGGTGGTAATCTGATTTGTGACAGTCGTTAAATGACGCTTACACTTATTACACCAACCACAATTACTAGCAGGATCAAGCATTCTTCAAGCTCTTGAAGCACCATTTCCAACCTCCAAACAGATAGGTTTTTGGGTACAACTTATTAAGACATAATAATTTATGGCACACGCAAGGAGCGGTCTTCCGAACTAATCCCCTTTTTTGGGTAGCCGTGTTGGAGCGGTAATGAATGCGTCTTCCGGAGACACTCTATCGTTTCTCGATGGGCTTACCTCAACACCCAACGCACCAACGTTCCCACTATGGAATCCCGGAAATGGGCACGATATAATCTTTCTTCGATCAGCATAAAAAGATGGCAAACGAGTCGATTACACACACACACACACACGCGGGGCATGATGTGTCACTGGCAGTGGACAACATCGGGACGCTTCAATCAATTTCTCCAGCACCTGATCTTGTTAATCCAACGATAAGTGGAGCGTGCTTAACAGAGACGAATACTCCAGCACAGTCACCGTCGAAAAAACCCTCTGTTTAAGCGCCTCGATTTTACCGAACAATAGCGAATGATAGTCGTCATCGTTTTGGGAGTCCCCTACCTCTAGGTGTGGTTCCCTTTTTTGGCGAAATCGATTCTATCGATAGTTATTAGACATCGTGATCGGGACGTGGTGGAGGTAAGCAGATGGTAGGCCATTTCCTGCTTCCCGGTGACATTTCGTCTCGTGCTTCGTTCACTGTCAGTCATCATTAGACGCTCGGCTGCTCCACGGCCGCTTATAGCATGTGGAGCGCACCCACGCGCGTTCGGCAATCGCTAGTCGTATTCGTAGGGGATTTAACGAATGAGATTCGAAGACTCTCTTATGTTAAATACGGGCAATGAACTTGCCGGTGTCTTTGGGGAAATGGAATCGAAGATTTGCTCTTCCTTTTGTGTCTGGAGCTTTATGCGATATGCGGAAGGAAATGATAGAAAATTCAGAATTAATCAGGAACCATGTGTGTGTGTGTGTCTTTCAATGCAAAGCATCAAAGGTCTGTCGGAAAAGACGGCGACGGTCTCTAGACGAGAGCATGGCGACGGTTTGGGAGTGCTGGAGAGAAAAAAGCTGCCGAAGCTTTTTTATCCTTCCAAGTGGATGAAGTTGAAGCTGTACAGATATCGTCGTAACGCGCACAATAAAACTCGTTTTCACCCATTTTGTCTGTTGCCGGTTGGTTTGGAGCACCTCGGGATCGAGTGAAGATTTCTCGGTTGGATGAAAACGTTGTTTACCACTGTTACGGACCTTGTGATGTTGAATACATGCAATCTCGGGCGATACGATACACCTTGCCTTACACCCGTGCCATACAAACGCATACACACACACACGCTTTGCAGACTCTGTATGCTTTGCCCCCCGGTACATGAATGTGCAATCAAGGGTTTGATTAATTATTTACGGCTACCGAGAACAGCCAAGAGCCGCTTCCTTTCGAGTACCAGCCAGCATATCAGCGGACGGAGCACGGCGAAATGATGGAAAATCCAGCACAACGTAATTATCGTACCACTTCTGGTACATCTTCTGGTTCAGTTGGTTGGCTTTAATAGAGAAACGCACTGGGTAAAAATCAGAACGAGTCGAGATGAGGTGGCTCAACCTGTTTCGCTGTTTTCTTCTCTATTTTTTGTATATCGTGTGCTTATGTGGGGAATATTTTCCACCTTACGTGTTTACCTAATGGTTCTGTTTGGCCGTGAGTTTGGCGCCCGTGATTGCTTAATGTTGGGCCCTATTTGGTTTATAGTAATTCTGGAATATTTGCATTGAAAATAGAAACCCAATGAGAGGGTTTGATGATTTTTTTTTTGTTATCTGACTTCTCTTCAAAGTCAAGCAGTTTAGAAATAAAAAAGATGTTGGAAATAAGCAATATTCAAAAATCAACCTCCCGATGCTTCTGATGCTTGAAATGCTTTTATAATAGCAATCATAACTCAATATCTTGCACGACCACACGAATGTATGACACCGGCATGTCAGCGTTTCCGGTGGACGACATCCTGACAACTTACTGAAAGAGGCTAAGCTAATTGAATTCTGTACGCCAATTTCAGAAGATATGCCACGAATAAGAGCATCGCATACGAAACAAAGCAAAACAGGCGGGAAGCAAAGAAAACAGAACCACACCGCCCGAGGGCGCATCGTTGGTGCGGTTGCTGGTCGTGTGGCCACGATGTCCAAAACCTGTATCTTGCTGTACACGCGTGTGCCCCGTGCGATGATCGTTTTGGGGCGAAAGGCGCGTCGCGAGGCGATTCGCGTGGACTTGATGCCTGGATGCCACGCTTCTACCAATGCGGCAGCATCAGCCCGGGCCGGTTTTCTCAAATTCTAAACGTCGAAAATAAAATCCAGAAATTGAATGGAAAGCAAAGTGTGCGAGCGGGAGAAGCATGAAAGGATGTGGGATGTTGAAGAGGACACAGCAAACAGGGAAGAAAAGAGGGAAAAAATGGTGGAACGAAAAGGAAATCGAGGAGATGAAGTAAACCAATCAGCCGTACGATGCGAGGGGTTAGCGTTCGCAGTGGAGTGTGTGTGGGGGGATGGAAGCCCGTTTCCTCTCTCAGCACACCCATGCACCCCGAGCAACCTGATCTGGAGTGCCGGCCAAACGAGTCGAGTCGGAGTCGAGTTCAAGATCAACCGATTAATGACGTTAGAATCGAAGGGCAAAAGAGAATCGACGAGAAAAACGAAGGGTGTACAATGTAATAACACACCTGAGCGCACAAAGCTCTGGCTCTCTTATTCTTTCTTTCATACTGTGGTTTTGTGGCGTCAGCTAGGGGTGTGTGTGTGTGGAAGAAAGGGTGCTTGGTGTAAGGAGGGGGTATCCGGGGTGTCGCTGCCGGCCATGGAAGCGCTACGGTGAACGGAAGTCTCCTCTTCGGGCCTACTCCGTTTCCCAACGCCGAGCCTTCGGGAAGGTGGCTTTTAAGGCTTCATCATCATCTTTCGGGAGATAGCTTCAGGAGCCCTACATGATGACGCCCTGGTGTCCACATACACATGTGGACTGGAAGCGAGAGCAGCAACAAAAAAAAGTACATCTCCCCGTCTCGCCTTGCCCGACTGCCGGGACCAATAATAAACTATCCCAATGGCGATGGGAATGATAGCAAAACTTCCTGAGCGCAAAGACCACGCGCAAGAGATATGGCAGAATCAGGCCATGTCCAACAATCGCAGGGACTCTCCACTGAGTCGGGGGCAAGGGGGATAAAGGGTGCTGTGTGTGTTGAAGTTGCAGAACAAGATAACTCGTTTTATATTACGCAAAAAAAGTGAAAACCATAAAGACGGACAGAAGAAGCAGCGCAGAGTTGAAACAGATTTCTTTTTCTCGTTCGCCACGAGACCTGAGATCTTGGGAGTTTAAAGTTTGAAGTCTTGCAGTGAAGCATGTGTGTGTGTGTGAGTATTTATTCAAAACAACCGAGCTTTCTGGCGGGAGGTAAGAAAGGCTGGAGCAGGTTTTCGGTTAGGCTGGTCATTTTGCAGCCATACGATGGGTCGTCACAGAGGGCTGTCATCTGTGGGACCTGTTTTGGTTGTTGCTGAGGCGCAGCTATCCTCCTGCAGTAACTGTGTTACCTTTTCGGATGCTGAACTCCCGCTGTTGTTGGTGAGGGTTTGCCGGGGACAGGATGCAGGGTGACACGTTTCTCTTTCTTGTTTACCCTCCTGCCAATCTCGCAGCGGCTTGGGGGCACCACTGGACTTATGAATGAAAATCACTACGCGCTGTTTTGTGAGTGGGATGTTGGACGTCGATGTTCGGGGTTGGTTGGAGAGCTCTTGTAAAGCTTCTTACTTCCCAACCCCATTCACCCGCAGTACTGAGTCGAGTGGGGGGGAAAAAATATGACACTCTCAGAACTGGTTTCCCTTATATGGTGGGAAGGAAACGGAACCAGTTCTCTTCGATGGGGGGGTCACTGGAAAGCGCGTGTGTATGTGAGCACACACTCCGTCTTTACTACGGCGCATTTGCAGAACCGTGTACACTGAGCGCTTTCTAGTAATGGCACAATAAATGAGCCACTTGCTTCTAAAACCCACAACATCCCTTGCCATAGGCACCCGGTTGCTTCTCATCGCAGGACGATCGGACCCACAACGGGATGACAAAAGGCTGAGGGTGTCAAAATCTTCCGATATGCTGAACGCTCACAAGAAACACACAGGCCCCATCTATTGTTCTAGCCGAGGCAGATGCGAAATAATTTATGAGTTGATTGCCGGCTTGATTTACGACCACATGCTCCGCTCTCCGTCACCAGCACCGTAGATCCGCGAGTCCTGCCATGGGTGCTCATCTTGACAAATTTATGAAGATTTATATTTACTTCCCGGTTGTAGCGCTTCGCCTTCTTCGCCCGCTGGGAAAGTGCTGATGGAGGTGGTCGTGATTGTGGTTTTTGACGCTGGTGCTGGGTGCCCAAAAGTGGGGCACCGAGTTCCAGCGACCGCAACAACATTACCCAACGCTACGCGCTATTCCTGCCACACTTTGTCACACTATTCTTTTGCCAGCAGTTGGCTGGATGCTCCCAAAACCGGTGGTCAGTGCACTGTAACCGTCCTGGGAAAGGAAGGGGAAAAAAATTGGCCCGCCCGAGTGGCCAGTCCGTTCCAGCCCGCTAAGCATGGCAGTTGTGGTCGTGGGGCCACAACCAATCGAACGATATAAATTTGAAACCCACTCAACTGTACACCCGAAAAGGTGCCCGGGTGGAACTCTTTGGCAGGAAACCCTACCGCTGCAGACGACGGTGGGATTTAGGGCAAAGCGCCCGAGCGTCCCGAAAGGATCGGTGGATCGATGGATATCGATGGTGTAGTTGGACCGGAAATTAATAATCGCTGCACTCCGGCTTTCTGAGGTTGAATCATTTTTCTTGCGGCCGCTACCTTTTGTGCATTCGTTCTGGCGATGCCTTGAGCCTTGTCCGGTGGATCGTTTCGATTTTCCCACCCGTTCCCATTGACAGTGGCTGTTGGCTGCTGTTGTTGATTGGGCTTCACGCGGGTGCGTTCGTTTTTCATGATAAAAGAAACACATAAACTACGTCCGAAACATACACACACACACGGGTATAGGCGGACAGACTAGGGCTCAATACCTGATGTCTTTATCGTGTTTGATTGATTCTCGCTTTCTACGTTATTGGATTTGTAGCATCATCGAGTGGCATCAATCTTGCTTAATCTTGTTTCCTTTCGCTGTATTTCGTAAGGCTTGCTTCTTGCTATCAATCATTGTGGAAGCTTCTTTTAAAATTTATACGAAACAATCCTGAGCCTATATTTACGATCAAAATATTGTACAGGTAAAACACTAATTTGTTGTTTTGTAACAAAGTATTACACGGGCACTTACATGTCGTACATAAAGCAGAAAATTAAGCAATAGTAAACATCTTACCGCATCCTGTATTTAAGTGGTATTTTTGCTGCCAACGCAACGTCAACTTACACGTTTCTGCGGCACGACTAGACCGTACCTGTGGCCCTGGTCATTGGAGTACGGTGTGGGATAGGGTAAGAGCTTAAATAAAAAAAAAAAGCTTAGCAAACCTTCCACTATTTACGATCGTTAGTTCGATTGACACTCGGCCATCTATCCAACAGTCTGCAGCACCGTTTTGAAAACGACCACGCTCTGGTCGCGTCTTCTCGCCTTACCTGGGGCTGTATTGGGTGATCATGGTCACGAGCCGGGTCTAGCATAAATCAGCGTCCGTTATGCGTGTGCCTGATGGCGTCATATGAATATATTGAGTGGGATGAGTGGACCGCTGCATTTGGTGGAAGTGTGTGTGTGTGTGTGCCCTCTTATTTTCGTAGGTGTGGGTAGGTCCGGTTGCTATTCTTGTGGACCTTCTGTGGCTGTTTAATAGTACACAGTTACAGATGAAATACAAGCTATTAATCCACGCCTGGCATTAGGAGGATTTTCTACCAGGCCAACACACCAGGCTGATTGGTAATACCATGGTTGATTAAACCATTAGCCTGGATAAAGTTAGTAAAATAGGAATCCCCTTTTTTGGAACCGATTTAAGATCCGATGTAAATAGTGAAATAAGTCTCCGTTGTGCGATATTGAGGACTTTACAATGAAACAGTTAAAATCAACCGTTGAAGTACATTTTTGATCCGCAGCACCGTCCGTTACAGACACGCAAACAGAGCCCCGGGCAGGTTTTACAGCCCATAAAATCAAATCAATTAGAAGCTTCCAATTAACGAGACGACTCGTAGTGATCGGGGTTTTTTTGGTGAAGCTTGAAAAAAATTAGTTTTATAGCTGTTTAGAGATTTGTTCGTCCGTCGCAACCAGGTCTCAGAGCACCATAGAATCGGGATAAAGGAATATGTATGTGTGTGTTTTCGAACGAAAACAAGTGCAGCAAATTAATACACTATATCACCGTTTCCCAAAACATGAAGCTTTTGGGAAGTTGAAGAGTTTATGGCCAGACTCCGGAAAGGGAGCGCACAACCTGTGCGTTGAGGTTTAGTACCAGTTTATACCGATTCGACGCTTCCTTAATGATCTAGCTTTGCGAGAGCGACCGAAAGTGTGTGTTTGGCCAGCGTCTTCGTGCTTTGTGCTAATGAGACACACCATATAAAAGCCACAGCACCACAGCAGGAGGCTCCAGAGCGCTGGCCGGAGGACGCGTTAATGAAGAACGATACCGAAACCTCCGTTGCCTGGCGTGGCACGAGAAGCGATCGAAGATCTTCAGGTTCTAATGATGATTGGACGCAAAGTGTGAAATTTACCGATTCCGAAGTTCGGTTCCCTTTCATTCATCCGTGAACCAGTTTCGTGAGAAACGATGAACTGAACTCATAAATTTATGCCTTGTTTGATTAAAAGCAAATTCGTAGTATCGTTAGAGGCGAATGAACTTCTGGCGAAGTTTTGCGGAAGGCTGGGGGGTTCGAAGGGATAGGCATGCTAATAAGTTTAATCCGTAATTTATGGCAAGGGCTATGAAATGCGGCTAGCGGCTTGGAGGGAAATCGTAAAATTGAACAAAACATTAAAATCATCACCTATTGTGGGTATGTGTTCATTTGGATTTGGGTAGTATGTTATATGTATTGTTGGGAGGACGGTAAATCAGAAATTAGTGACGGTTTACACAATCATAGATGTTGTTCCAAATAATTGGCATCAATTCGTTGTACAGGCAAATTCTGCCTTAGATTGTCAGTTTTAAAGATCATACTTTAAAGAAAATCCTTGTTTTTTAAAAGCCAGTTCATTATTCGGTGTGTCTTGTATCTTTTGATCTCTATAACTTGGTATCCAGACGTCAAACCGACTTTGTGTACACCGATTTTAGCGCTGCCTTCGACAGTGTACCCCTCGACCTGCTGCTTTTACAAACTAAAAAGACTTGGGATCAGAGGTTGATTACTGTCGGAAGTGTATAGAGTCAAAGTGTCGTCTGGAGTTCCTCAAGGTAGTGTCCTTAGTCCTCTGATATTTATCTTATTTGTCAACGTCTGAACCTCTATTTTCCCTTCGAGGGTTTCCTGCGTCTTCTTCTGCTGACTTTTGTACCCTCCTAACCTTCCTAAATTCTGTGTGGTGCCGTAAGAACGATCTAGTCCTATATAGATCCCATGTAATTCCACTCAGAAACATCCGCTGTCGGGGATTTTCTATAAAGGATCTCGGAGTGTGGCTTGTCGAGACACTCTTTTTCAACACCCACGTTGATTTTGTTATCATAAAAGCTAACAAATCACTGGGCCTGATTGTTAACCTATCGTCCAAAATCCGTGAACCTCTCTGTCTGAACTCCTTCTACTGTTGTTGGGTTCGATCTTCCCTGGAATACGCAGCTGTGGTCTGGTCTCCTCCAGGCTCTACCGCGATGGCCAAACTGGAGAGTGTAGCAGTTCGGCGCTTTCTTACAGGTTTTCAGCTGGCACTCCCTACCTATCCTGTTCGCAGTCGCCTTCTTGGTCTTGAGCCCTTGGAAGAAAGACATTTCCATATCTGTGCTAGCTTCATTGCAGGACTCCTGTTAAATGAACTAGATGTCCCGTCTCTCCTGTCCACTATCCCCCTTTACAACCCTTCTCGAGGCCTTCGCGATAGACCTCCACTGTATATCCCATCACGCCACACTCTCTACGGCTTGAACGACCCCTTTATCAGGGCTCTACAGGCCTTCAACAACACTTACCACCTGGTCGACTACAATGTCTCTCTGTCTCGCTTTCGTGTTCGTCTTCGTGACTCCTCCTTTCTTTTTTCACAATCCTTCCTAGCACCCTCTACTTCCTTCCTAACATAATAAATAAATAAACAAGTAAATAAATAAATGAAGAAAATATCCAAGCAATTCACAAATATACCTTAAATATTTGTAAAAGCTGAAGGTACAAAAGTTTGAGAGTTTGAAATTTATAGTTTTCCCAAGATTTTTTGCCCTACTTTAAACGGCAAACACTTTATACGAATATTCATTCTGCCACTCACTCATGATTACAGCAAATGGTAGCAGCTCTGTGTATATGATACTTTTCTGTACGCTGGTATTAATCAGCGTCGTTGTTTTATCAAACATTCGTTAATTATCGTTTGATGCACGCAGTTCGATTGAATCTTCCCATGAGTGGCTCCGCATTCAAATTGGCTGCTCATTTACCCACTTTTTGGCAAGGTAAAGACCCTTCATCATCCAGCTCGTACGCATAATATGCCGATGGGAACAGATTCATTTTTGCTTCCCTTTTGTTCATCACTCCGGACCAAAAAACAAAAAAAAAAAAGAAACCCTCGGGAAAGTCCTGCCTGATGCTCCAGTTCATCGTTTATGTCTCGGTTTCCACATTAGTTCCTAGCGAGCCGCGCGAGCGCAAAAGCCTATCATTATCGCTTACATTTTGCGCAAGGCGTTGGCCATCCGGTTCGCCACGGTGAACCAGAAGCGGGGCGGAGTGGAAAATTGGAAACTTTCTCAGGCTGCAAGTGAAGCAGGGAAAAAAGGCTCTTTCGGTTTCTTCCATCTTTCCCTTCGATTGGTCATCGATTTGCAAACTGTCAAACCAGAATGTAAACGTGCACTTGTACGCGGTTTCCCCACCCGATTTTTGCGCAGCATCATCATACGCGTTCGAAGTTTATCGCCGTGGGAAACGGTTGCTGCCTGCTGATTACACTTGCTTTGTGAGGATTCCTTCCGCAACGCATCGCAAACGACCCCGGTTCTTTTCCTGTTTGTGCGTGTCCTGTTACCTGGTGTCCTCACCTGTTTCCTTTCAGCTTTGTATTTCACAGCTTCCGCGGTGTGACGTTTGTCCGTTACGCTCGTTTTGCCTCCGGTGTGTGGTACGTCCTTTGGCAAACATAATTATCTCCTACCAGTTTCCTGGCGTCCGGATAATTACGTATCAGCGGTGCGTATTTTTATTTCGCGGCTTTGGTTCGATTTGTGGTTGGGCCATATTTTTTCCACTTCGCTTTGTGTTATAATTTTTTTTCCCCTTTCTTCATATTTCAAGTGAGCTTTTTTTGATTGTAAGTTGTAAGTAAGGGTAACACTTGTTTATTGGTGGCGATGACTTCTGGAATCGGAACCACTCCGATCGCTTGAGCTGTAACATTTTACGTTCATTCATGGGAAAACGGCTTCATTTGCAGAAAAGGGCAATCAGTACCGGTTGGATGATTTCGAAAGTAAGCGAAAAGTCAAGCAGTTAAGGACACAAGTGAAGAAGTTTAGTCCGGTTTTTAATACCCAGGACTGGGTGCAGTGTTAGTATTTATACGCAGCAAGTCATAAAGATAGTACTATCCGTTGGATGTTATCAGCTGTATCTTGAATTTCTTGTTTTTTATCTACCCGGCGACGCAGTTTATATCCTTGACTCAACGGTTAGTTCCTACAGGATCTCACACCGTTCCCAAATGCTGTGGGAAAAAAGTGACTGACTTCACAACCGCGATGCACGTCTTGCTCCAAACTACCTCCAAAAAAATTAAAAACCACAAACAACGACCCACCAACTCACTCACTGTGGTTTGTTTTTGTACCGTGTCCCTCGCGGTCCGAGGCCTTGCATATGAAAAGTTGCATGATTAAATTACTGGCCTCATGCGGAATCGGCCATGGGAAGCAAAACCGGATCCTCGGAGCGGGCGGGGATATGTGTTGGGTCATAAAAATTAATACCCAGGCGACAACGGTGCCAGAACATCGGAAAAACGGAACCCCATACGAGAGTGAGAAGGGCCAGTGTTTAATTTTTTTTTTGGCGTGTTATTTCGCATTACTGTTCCACCGCTCAATTCAGTTTGATTTTATTTCGCTTTTTGCCGTACCGGAATATCATTTACTGTCCGGACCTTTCAATGAGGATGGGAAGTGGTTTTTGATGTGGAGACTGTAGGGCAAACGATAACGAACCGGTGCGAGAGCGAGAGAGAAACCGCTGGATGAGACACCGAGTACCACAGGATGTGTGTGCACACACCGAGCTGAATACACCTTCGGGCCTAATGTCTTTGCACATTTCCACTTATTACGGTTTCATTAGCGGGAAAACGACACCGGGCAAATGGCGATGGGGCGCGCTGGCGGAATTGTGTACTGTTCCGACATTTTATTCTGATTACTTTCCCACTGTTCTCGGTCGGCCGGGCCGGGCCGGTGGGAGATGCGACCTGACCTTCCGTTTGCAGCACTCGTTGCATGTGCATCGCTCAAGGGGATAATACGATTTATCTTGATGAGAGGGGAAGGAAGGGGAGAGCGAGGGGGGGGGGGAGGGGTTGACAGAAGGGGGAGAGAACGCACACTGTACCACGCTGCACACGGGAGCTCTGATAACATTGTTCTTGTGCCAAGTTCATTCTCCACACACGGGATGCAATGGATTAGAAAGCTTGAGTCAGACATTCCAGTCAGGTACCTGGCCGGCATGTGAGCTTTCACCCCCCCACCCCTCCAGGCAGCGTGTGCTGAAGTATGGTACAGTTTGTTTTTCCGTGTTCATGTCATTTTAATGCAGAGTTTATTTTGAGCTACACCAGGGGTTTACAACGAAACCCCTTCCGGGCGTAGTAGTGATGCGATGCGAGCGTGTACGTTGGTGGCTATCTTCAACTCTGTAACTGTCCTCTATGCTTATTTAATGTACCTGTTGTTGTCACTGGAGTGTATTTAGATGCCTGCAGGCGTAGCTTACATGTGGAGTAATTCATATTATCATGGAAGATTGTATGCGATTCGTTTTATTCCTAATCGCTATAAAAATATGAACACGACTAATTGTGTATATCTTTCTACAAAAAGACGTTGTCGATAATTCTTACATCCTGAAAAGCAACAATTAAGCAGAATAACAAAATCTGAAGCATTTAGAGCAAAGCTTAGTTTCTAATCTGAAAATCTGGATGAGTTCTAGGCGCATCACGCCGGGAAGTCACAATAATTTGAATGAATTTCTTGTCTAGTCCCCCAAATATCTGCACCATATAATTAATCGTCATATATTATAGTCCGCAGTGATCAGTGGAGTCGCGGAATTTGAGAAACTTTCCAAAGTAACATACTTTGATAGCAGTTAGGGGGAAAAAAGGCATACAATTAACCCAAACCCCATCCTGAATCATTTTAGTCGCTTTTAAAAAAAAACACGAGCACGTTCTCGAGCTTCAGGTCGAAACCGGTTTCCGGTTGACGGTTGCCAAAAACCGGATGTTAAACGCGAACGGCGCAGACATAATGCGAAGATGAAATTGTCGTCGTTCATTAATTGATATCACCGGGTAAGGCAGGCAGGCAGTCAACGCCGTACCACCGCGTGGCAGATCCGTGAAGATGAGTTTTTTTTATGAAACGAAAACGGGGTCTATCTTTTTGTATTCCTACACTCGGGGTTTGATTCACGTCTGTGCATCGGAAGGCATCCTCCAAAGATGCCTCCATCCCGAATACGTTGCGGTTGCGTACTTTGGCAACTGGTCAATTTGAAGAAAGAAACAGACAGGGAACCAACGCAAAACGCAACGGATACGCAGCTGAGTACGGCGACGTGTGACGACGGTCAAGCTGCTGCTGAATTATAACTTCCGGTGCACGGTTGCGCGATGCGAAGTGACTGAAAAGATAATGAGGCCCGGTGTGTGTGTGTGTATATATACCCGTGGTTGGTAAGATTCAACCCAGGCCAGGGTTGAGACAAATTAAAATAACGAAAAAAGAACAACCACAACCGAACAGACGCAACGTTTGATTCGCGGGATGCGCTGTGTGGTGGATGCTGTGTGTGTGGAACTGACGGAGAGGATGTTTTGGTCAGTTGTTTGGGTGAGTGGAATAATTTACAACAGAGGTCCACTCCACTGTTCTGCACCAAACTCAACCCGTAAGGTAACCGCCGTGTCGCGCCACGTGTAAGTAAAAGCGGGTGTTCTGGTTAGTTTGTATGTACAATGTAGATCAAACGGAAGGAAGAGAGGGCTTTTTTGTGGGGCAGGTTAACGGTGGAAACGGTGGTCTCGTATCGTTATCAGAAAGATGGAAGTGAATATTAAAAATACACAGTAACGGGATGTGATTGAAAGCCTGAAACAACACCGTAACGTCAGTAACAGCGAGCTGGCAGGTCAGCTAAAGTACGCAAGGCAGATGGTATTACATTGTGCGTCCCCCACCGTATCCTGGCACGGGCACGACTCGGTCAATATGGTTTCTGGTTGTGAGATGGACGAGCGCGTGTGTGTTAATGAAAATGGTTTCCATCGGCGTGTTTGCACCAATGCCGTGGGAAAAAGCAGTCGAAAAACAAGCAAAACACTTCAAAAGCTGGCAATTTTTCGCAGTAATCCTTGGTGTTTTATTTTATTGTGGGCATGTTGTATTGCTCTTCTTTCATTCCTGTTTTCTAAAGGATATAATAATTTATTTTGGATTTTACTGTTTGTGTAAAAAGGATGTTAAAAGGCAGGAAGACTGATAAAAACTTTTTAAAGTGTCTTTAATCCAGTTTTGTAGCACATTTTTTTTGGTTTTAGTTTTCGGTGAGCGTGGCTGAAGTCTCACAAATGCATAAGGCCGATAAGGCCTTTTGGGCCTTTAATCTTCAACTTTTAAAGTTTGTCCGCCTATCGCTTGCTTACGTGACACTGATTGACGTGTGACACTTTAAGAAAGACAAATACACCGTGTCAATAGAAAGCAGAACCCTCTGCGTTGTATTTCTTCCAGAATTTTGATCTTAGCTTCCCATAAAAATGGCGTACGTTAAATTGATTTATTGCTGACTAACCCAGATTGCGTGAACTGATTTGATTATTCAATTAAGAGTGCATTTGTGCCGCCTTTTGCTCTACTCAATGGCAAGAAATCAATGTGTAGTCAATTCTAGCAACATTCCTGAGCCCTTCCGATGCGTTCCTTTCGATTCGATGTAACAATCTCAAATCTCAGCCCCATTCATGGGATTGGCGGCGCTCCACAGGACAATGCTTAAATAATTGCTCCTAATCCTACTCTTATGCATTTTGCATACTCCTTCGAGTTATGTTTGAAGTAGCTTTATGTTTACAAGACGCCCAGCAAGTACAAGATTCCAGTCGATCCGTTTTGCATAGCATGCATTGCGGTATTCTTCGCTAGCCCTCGATTGTCTGTGTGATTGTGGCAAAATCCTTATCTAATCCTGTGCCAGATAATTGTAACTGTAACCATTTTGTGCTGTGATTGTCTCTTTTTGCAGTAATCCCGATGCTGTTGTGCAACGCTCAGCAGAAGTTCCGCACCGTGCCGAGAGATCTGCAGGTGCTGGAAGGCACGGAGGCACTGCTCCGGTGCGAGATCTACAATCTAGTCGGTGCCGTGCAGTGGACAAAGGATGGTTTCGCGCTGGGTAAGTACTGTGAAGAGCACAGAGTGTTGCTATGTGGTAGATTCTTTTCCCATCCCAATGTTCCAGCTTATGCTGACGCTGCCATTTTCTTCTGAGCAATCGATTCATCGCTCACTCGATTGTTTTCTGTGTTGCTTTTCTTTTTTTGCACAGGATTTTCCCACACCATACCGGGATACCCGCGGTACTCGGTGCTGGCCGACCGTAATCTCGGCATCTACAATCTGCGAATATCGAACGCATCGATCGAGGACGATGCAGAATACCAGTGCCAAGTTGGACCGGCCAAATTCAATTCAGCCATCCGTGCCAATGCTCGACTCACCGTAATATGTAAGTACTGCTGTCAAGCTTCAATTTTCTACCTCATTTTCTTGGGATGCATCAAACAGAGGGTTAATTTTGCGAGAAGGAAGTACTCATTTCAAATTTCTTGTGAGACGAGTGTGGACGAAAATTTGTAACTTCACTAACAACACTTTAACACTAGAACTACCGGACTAGTCATTTTGACCGGTTCCATACCTTTCAAGTGGTTTTATTTTACTTAATCAAACAATTCTGCCGTTGTTGATGCATGAATTTTGAATGAATTTAAAAATTAAAAATCTCTTCTAATATTGATATAAATTTACGCCTAGGGCAATTTTACCTTAACCAGTCATTTTGACTGTTGGTTTGTGCAACGATTAACAGCTGATTTTAATACGAATTTCTCGCAACAAGGTGATTTTTTATGACCGACAGACGTATTCCTTGCAATAGAACTATGAGATAATATATAATATGCAAGAAATAAAGCAGTAAGCTCAACAGTTTTATGAGCTGCAAGGCTGATGCTTTGATGATTTTGCTCTAAATGATTTGAATCTTCAACGCTGCAAATCAACAGGATCAATCAAATCAAAAATCAAATGTCTTTTAAGATATCTACACAAACTTAAAGAAATATGAAAATGTTAATCAGATCTTAAAAAAATATTTATTTTGTAACCACCAGTCATTTTGACTCAACTGGCGAAAGAGTTGCAGGCGCCAAAATTGCGGTAGTTCTAGTGTTAAAACGAATTGACGAACAAAGATACATAGTTGGGCTGTGTTCAGTTTGAAGACTTAAAGCAAAACATTTATTTGTTGATGGTCATAAAATGTTTAAAGAATCTTTGTAAATCAACATTTGATTCTTAAACATAATTTTGATGATTACAGTCTAGCTGTGCTGCAGTGAGGACTGATTATCCGTCTCTTCAGCAATTCCGGATACGGTCAAGCTTGTCGTTAAGCCAGGAAGAAATATTTTACGAAAATCCATACCAGCTGATATATTTAATGAAGTATATTGTTCCTGCTTTAAAGAGTCTTGGAATCTTATCTCTACTAAACATTAAAATTAAAACAAAATATAATTAATTTAAGGAGGAAATGCCATATCATTAATTTTATTTAATTTAGTCATCACAAACGGTGGTGAACAATGCGACATTCTACCATCATAGTTAATTTTAAATAAAATAAATACAAATAATAACAATTTAACCCTTTGTAGCACCTTGCAAACGACAAATTTGCGTGCAGAAGTGACATGGGGTGTGCTTGTGAACAACGTATGCTCACTTATTGGAAGCAATTAATATTAATGAATAGTGGCAGGCAGGTGTGAAACCTAGCTTTGTGGCTGTGTTTAGGAAAATTGATTTTAATCGTAATTTAAACACAGTTTACGTTTACGCTACAGAATGGTGCCGACGAAAGTAATTTGAATCAATTTAATATTTACGCTTGCATTTTGCGAATAAAATATGTGTTTTTTACATAGCATTGTGTCATGTGCTTTAAAGGAATTTCTATGACTTCCTGTTTTATTGAGTCAAGCAATGCTGGTGATATAAAACGTTACATTCTCGATCTTCTCAGAAATGCATCTAATATTAATAAACCATTCACAGTGAGGAGTGAGCGAGCGAGCGAGCGAAAAAAAATACACCCAACACCATTATCCTGTTGCACTGTTGAATGCACTTTAATATGCATACTAAAACTGGCCAACATTTCACTATCCGGATGGAGGATGGCCCTTATTTCAGTGGAATCCGTCCAACTGCTTTTGTGCCTGGTTGAATGATGAAATAGTTCTCCGCCCGAGCGCACGAACTGCACGTACTTGCGTGGGGCCAGAAGGAGTTGTAAACTTATTGGTCTATTGTTTCGCTTTTCTTCTGGTGCACCCTGAGCGGCACATAAAACTTCAACCCGCTGTTGCAACACTTTACTCGTAGCCCGGCTTTTGTTTGCCACCTGCTTCCGTTGCACCTCACTGCACCTCATGGACCGTCTGGTTTGAAGTGCCGAAGATAACTTTAAGCATCTGAAGCAGTGCCGGCGGAAAGAAGCCGTACCGTGGCGTCCTCGTAACGTGAAGCTCCTCCCGGATACTGTTGCTGCGGATGCATGCTTTCAATGAAAATTCCTTGAAATTATTTAATAACAAGTAAACTTTATCCTGTGTGCCGTGCACTGGCCCTCACACACAGTCTCTCTTCGGGCCGTCGTAATTTATCTTACGTGAAGTACGTGACGGCGCTGAGCCCCCCCCCAGCATCAGGTAGTGTAAGGGATGTGCCTCTTAACGATAGGAAACTGTCGGCTGAGTACTCCCAACGGTGGATGCACATTGGCCAGATAGGTGCGATGCGAAAAAAAAAAGAAGTAAAACTATATCGCCGCTTGACAGGCGATTCTTGTAGAGCATATTTTTCAACCCTTCGTGGCCCTTTGCTGTTTCGGGAAGGGTTGGAGGAGTGTGCGGGAGGCTGTCAAGGGAGTTGAAGGGATGGCAAGGAAGCTACAATAATGGTTCTACACCTGCAGAAGCTTCCCGTCCCGAATATGTGGCAACAGTTTTAGAATTCTGGTGTCGTTTCGGCGCTACGGATGCCGCTCTTCGCTGCCTTTGTTCCGGTACTGAAATTATGCATCATCAAGGGCACATATGATGAAGGAATAGTGGATAAAACTTTTTCCGACCATTTTCCAGGTTTCTGTAGACTCCCTCCCCTCCCTCACCCATACGTTCTTAGGGCTTCCGGTTGATGGTAGAAATCTATTTGAAATATGAAAAATACATGATCTAAGTTATGTATGACGGCGTGTGTCGAGCAGGTATCTGGTATTGTTTTGCTCCAACAACAGGCAGCAGCAGCACGGCATATTGCCCGGATCATCCTTCCGGTGTAAAAGGGTTTTCCGCGCACGGTCGGCCGGGATGATCCATTTTTCGACCGAATTATGTACGACATGGTACGCTTTTGGGCCAACATGAAGCCGCTTCTGCTAGTCTCGGGCGAAACTTGGGGTTAAACTTCCGTTTGACATGGTTAGCAAATAGTTTTGCCTCCGTACGCGCAACAAGCAAGCAAATGCGTTATTCTTGAACGGTGACGAAGGGGATTAAACTTTAGCAGCCAACTATTCCCCGTGTATGGCATGTACTTGATGAGTAAAGTTTTTCTTGGAAATAGGGGCGATAGTTCATGTTGCGTAAAGTTTATGCTACAAAAAGAGCAAACATTGTTGTAGTATAAACGAGTAGAAAGATTAATAAACTAAAAGACACACTATTTCCACCGTTTTTAAATTCACAAAACCAGAGCACTCCTTTTTTTGCGAAAGCATGGGCAAAAAAAACCTTTGGAAAAAAGAAAGAAATGGAACAGAAACAGGATTAAATCGTTTTGTGAATTCCGAACCGTAAGATCAATTTCATGCTAAATTTCATTCCAAATGGTTTTCAATTACTTTTTCATCAATCTCTTCCCCCGCATCGCGCTCCTGGCTCCAAACCTCCTCCATACTCCAAAAACGTTCGCACGGTCGGAGGATGCGGGATACACCCTGTGGCGGTGGTTCATTTATGTTGCTGTTTTTCCGTTCTTATGTGTGTGTGTGCACGAAATTTTCCCTCATTTTTATTTTTAACATCATCCTGACCAGCTTTTGTTCTAATTGAGCAACAGTGGTGAGTTTGTTGATTATTGAATACGGCTTTTTTCTTTCGTTTGGATTATGTCATTCGGTTGCGCCTGTTTGTATGCAAGCTTTTGTACATTTGCTTTTGCATTTTTAACATTATTTTAATACGAGTGTGTTGGGGTGCTATGGTCGCGTTACTGGGATGGCCCCGGATGGGAATCTCATAAATTTCAATAACCAATTATTTTATGTAAATTTTCTATTTAAACAAACAGAGTTTTTTTTTGCTCTTTCCGTGTGATTATTTGTGTGATTGACAAATAGATTGCGGTGCTTTAGTGTTTATCTCGTGTCCATTTTTGTTTAATGCGTGTAAATGTGATTGACCGAAGAGGTGGACAGATTCTGGCCCGTAATTATGGGCATGGTGCTGTTCCACTTCTTTGTTCCTATGTACAGCTTTGCGTGCTTTCAACCAATAAAGTGAGTCAATTTAGTGATGAAAATAATTTTAGGTTTACATACGTTTGATGGAGTTTTTTTCTATAAAATTGTTTTGCTGGGTGGTTTAAAATATTAGCGTAACATCGGGATGATATATTCAAGGATTAGTAAAGCAAATTGTAAAATAATAGTTTATTTACGAGCCTTTTTTTTCGTTGAAGAAAATTTAAAGTTCAGTATAAAATAGCTCGGTTAAAAGCAATATTCGTTGTGGGTTGAAAGATACGTCAGAAGATGTATATTAAAAATTGTGGGATGAAAGATTTAGGTTTGAAAAATATAGACCTTTCAAAGTAAATTTTCGATATCAATTAAACGTGCTTTCATAATTATTTTTGCTGATTCGCTAATGTGGTAGATATTCGCTTGCGCTAGTCCCTTCTAAGTTTGCTCGCTGCACACTATCATTTGGAATTGCTTGTAAAAATTCAAAAGAAAACCAAATTCAATTATAAATATTTCCAGCACCGTATTAAGGTGTTTGCATTTTTTGCCAGATGTTTGCATGTTTTTGTTTCAACAATAACAACACGATTTATTTTACACGGTTTTAAATAACATGAGCACCGATCGAGTGTGTGTCAGAATGTTCGTCCCACATTACATCGAAACAAGTATAAAACAAACCCGAATAAGTAATCATGACGTGCCCCTGTATGTAGCACTAACAACCTGCACAGTAAGTGATTAATTGTGGACAAACGAGAAATAAACCGTGTGTTGGTGTGCGCGGTTTGCCTCAATCAAGCCCGGTGGCCAGCGGATCCACTGATCCCGTCACGAAACCAGTGCATTAAACTGTACCATTTATGAATAAATTATCCGATAATGGTGTTAGACTGGCTGTGTTGTTGGGAGGCAAAGTTTTGCCCAAACCGTTTACCGATTTCGTGCCGATCCACTCATCACCTCATTTATGGTGCTCCGTTTTCGCAAGGATAAGGGCAGGAATTTGCTCTCCAATCGGAGGGGGGAAAAAAGTATATCATGTAGCGCGGCTTGTTTTATTTACTGGACCAGCACCAAATGCTCCCGTTTCGCTACAGGGATAGAGGGACGAAAGTTTAGGTTTTTACTTGTTTTGTTGGTTTTTGGTTGCGAAAGTGCGAAAGAAAATAAAAGAAATCAAATCGCTTCTTTTCGCGTAACGCCGCTACAGGTGAGATGTTTTAATTCGACTTTAATAACACTTCAGAACGCATTATAGCCTGGTCATGATGGGCGCCTGTTAGGTCCTGGGAAGTGGGGTGAGGTAAAACACGCCAAAAAAAAAAAACGGCTCACTCACTTGTTTGATGACGGCTTTGTGCCAGAGTGTCGGCAACAATTTTGGCAATGTACGCGCTAGGTAAGTCGAAGCACGCGGAACATTTTCTAATATTATGGTAATCACGTGTAGAGCAATTTCTAAGCCGGTGGTAGCTTTATCCACAATTTCCCACCCCTCCACGTGGGCGATGAAGCGCCTGCAGAACCGACTCAAAGCAGGGACAAGCAGCGTAAAAGTAGGCTAAAAACAAGGATTCTTTTAGCTGCTGTTGTTTTGGTGCACGGAACAGGCGAAAACACCCAAAAGTCTTCTCGATTTTCGCGTTTTATCTGTCGAATGTTCGTTTTATGTCTTCGTTTGTTTGGTATTTCGCCTGGCAGGTGTTTGTAGGTTTGGTGGGCTGGCAAAACCGTGAACAACAATACCGTTCGGTTGTTTCCGACGGCTGCTTCCCGACATACACAGGAAAAAATAAAACCGCCGCCGCCAACATTCTTTCTAAGCTTGTGATCTGGTCGAAACGGTGCGAAAAACGGGCAGAACGAAAAACAGCAGCAGCAGCACTTCAAACGATCGAATCCGGCGAACGTTTTTGGGTAGGAAAAAGTTTTGTAATGCTTTTTAAATATTCAAACGATTTTAACCGTGTACCTTTACACTTGCTTTAAGGTTGGCAGCGTTGTCCTTTGCATCAGACCGGTTGTGGCGAAATGGTAAAATTGCCACGCGGGGATTAGAGCTTAGGAAAAGAAGGCCCGCCCGCCCTCAGATCCATGGCGCACGGGTGGGTGTTTTTAAGCCCATTTCGTTTTGCTGTTTTCTTGTTATCCTTACCCGCGCCTGGGCCTGTGTTTTGCGCAAATAGGCCTGAGCTCAGCCGGAGCTCAGCAAAACAGCCAAACACCGAACAGGGCAAAATAGTCCAGTGCTTGTGGCTGGTGCAAATTGAAATACAATCCCAGTGCGAATGATATTTGCAGCTTCTCGATGCGAAACCACCAACGCCAGCGAAACTGGGTCGAAGGATATTTTGATAAATTTCCGCAGCCTAAGAATCGCTGTACCGTGCTGTAAGCAACGGGCAAAGTTTGGTGTTTATCTTGTCTCTCGGTGTGTTTTGCTCGATTTGGTTTCGTTTGGTCGCAGAAAGAAAAAGATTTCGATGACGACTGCCGAGGAGTTTTAGCAGAAAGATGAAGAAATATTTGGAACTTTTCCTTAGAAGGCAGATATTGTAGAAAATTGTAGCTTTGGTTGGTGTTGTTTTTTGCCAGTCCGGCTGAGCGGAATAACTTTCCGAGGGTGAATATTTCACTGTAACAACATAAGTTATTTGAGCATAATTTGTCTCGACTAAGGCGATGGTGAAGCTGAAAAATGTTTGACGCACTTCAAGCTATTACTGTTCTAAGGAAATACGAGGCACAGGGAGTAATGAAGCGTAATTTTTTGTTTTAACTTACAGCAAATAGCAAAAAATGTTGCTCGTTTGCTTGATTACAGGAGTTTAGTTAAGTTGAACCAAATTAACACTGATTATAAGTTTCCATAGTGCAGTAGCTTAATGTGACGTGAATTATCTTGAGCTTATGAATTCCCTTTGGAATCATGTGAAGGACTTGCTCAGCTGGGAGTCTTTTAACGATGGCTTGTGCATTCGTAGGTGCACATTTGTGAGCTTCTTGATTAAGTTGTGCCCTCATTACCGAAATAACAATCCATATCTAGGACACTTACATAATTTTAGGTTGTATTCCCCAAGGCTTTAATCGAAATCCGATTCAATTTGATTCTTTGATCTAGGATATCTATAACCCCAAATAGTTCAGCGCGTCCCCAAAGCGTATAACCCCAAATACGCGTCCAGGATGTTGACCACTTGGTGATCTCTGGAAAGCATTTATCATCATCCTAAAGCTTGGACTGATCTGAAGTTTCAAGACTCGCCTTTAAGTTAAGCAATGGACGGAAGTATAGCAAGTTGGTTCCAGATTCCAATTTAGCGATTTGATGTAAAATTCACTTAAATTAAAAATACAAAAAATCCAGTTTGACATCTTCTTCGTCTTGGCTTAACGACCTCTAAGGTCATGCCGGCCATCAAACTAGACTTGCCGATATCACGTAGATGGAAAGTCAGCCCTCACTACGGGGGGACGGTCCGGATTCCGGATGTGGATCCCTTTCCTGCCATTTGAAGACTGGCGCAAACAGCTCAGCCTAGCCGTAATTTTTGACCTTCGATCAATCAAGGATTTGTTGGATGTTGATCATTTGGTAGCCTCTGGAAAATATTAACCATCTTCATAAAGCATGGTTTGATATAATGTTGTGAGACTTGTAGAGACTATAAGTTAGCTAATAGACGAGTTCACAGGGAGTAGGTTCTGGCATTCCGATTTGAAGTAGAATTCACTAAATCTAAAATACAAAAAACCCAGCTTGACATCTTCTACTTCTTCTATGCTTAACGATCTCCAAAAGTCATCTTCTTGGCTTAACGACCTCTAAGGTCATACCGGCCATCGAAATGGCTTACTAGACTGCCCATACAACGTAGTTGATTAGTCAGTCGTCACTACGGGGGGACGGTCTGGATAATATTTGAACCCCGGTCCTGCCGTTTGAAGACCGGCGCCGCTGTCGCCTACACCACCGGGCTGCTCCTATCTATAGATATATGTCCCTGTATATCTCTCCAAAATTCACGCTGATCAATTAATGTCTTACTAGACTTGAGTAGATGCCACGTAGTTAGATAATCAGTGTTCATTAAGAGAATACTGTCCGGATAGGGTTTTATCCTCTGTCGTGTTGTGTGAAGACCAGCTTCGACAAAATATGCAAGTAGCGAACTTTCGGAACTGGATCTTGCAGTCTGTGTTCAGAACTGTGTTGCCTAGGAAGGTTAGCATAGTCCAGTTTGCCGCCCTTTTTGTACTCCGGATAAATAGTTGATGGATGACAGCCGAAAACATCTTCAGCCCTAGTTTTAGCGTTTCCTTTTCCAGATAAATAGAGCTTTGTAGAAAATATTGAAAATCCTTATAATACTGATTTTCGTCAACTTGGTATTAAGAATACTGCAAAAAAACCACCATTGAAAGCTTAAAAGGAGCCGTAAAGGTTTGTAATTGTGTATCCTTTTGCTTATAGTTTCACTAATGCGAATGGTTGAAAGCTTCTTCTTCAAAATGCGACAATGCTTGAATGAACCTGCGAGCTTGAAAATTAACTGTAAAATGCTTTAAATCTAACTTCCCATTTTCAGTTATCGATCGAAATGCCTTCACGTATAGCATCATTAGGCTCGCGTTACGAAAAACGTAGAGTGACAATGTATGGAAAAGAATTGAAAGAGAAAAGATTACCCCAACGATCCTTCCCTCTGCCATCGTCTTACACTACCAATCTCAATTTTCTTGCGTCCTTGGAATGTCGCATCCTGTACGCACGGTGGTGTTACTGTACTATGATACCAACCGGAGGCGAGCCTTAGCATAAGAGTGTAAATTTTCTGTAACATACTGATTTTGGCAGCTGCTTTATTTTGCGTAAAGATGTCTCACGCATGAAGCCAGGAAGTAGCAACGTAAAAAAAAAACTTCACAATAAGCAGTATGTTTTGTAACGTTCGCAAAATGACAGCCAAATCCCTATTCGCATCACTCTGTCGCTCTCGGTACCGCAAGACAAAACTAGGAGCAAGGAAAATTGTGTAGGGTAAAAGAGGGCGCCATTTTTTTTTCACAACGCCTCGGCAGGATAGCGCGCGTGTTGATTTTGTTTGTTGTGTTTGCGGGGTACCGTAGAAAAGTCAGCATCCGCATTCGCTGGGTGGGATTCACGCACGAACGCATACTGACGTGACGTGGTGGCAGATTGAAATTAGGTGAAATTGTGATTCGATCAGCGCGCCCCATTCGCCGCCCCATCAACGAACCCATATGTGACGTGTGCTTGGGTGTGCTTGCTGCGAGAACAATATGCCACTCTAATGCCGTGCCATGCTACGTATGGGAATCGAATTTTCAACAAACAAAACCTCCACGAGCCTGTGCCGTGGATGGAAGGCCGGGGTTTTGTTGGCACTTCAAATTTTAATATGATTAAAGTGGAATATCACGTGGCTGTGGTGTGGCTGTGATTTTGGTACGATCGGAACGGGATGGTGGAAGTGATTTCATATTTTTGATACTAAGATTTCTGCAACGCCACAGGGCGTTAGTTTTTGCTTGTCATCTGATTTTTTTCTCTCCTTCTGTGACTATTTTCTTCTTCCGGAAAATAGCATGCCACAGGTGATTGTGAAAGGCTTGACGAGCAAATTACATTTTTGAGTCGAATTATTTATTCATGGTGCTTATTTTAAGTTTGCATGCTACTGAACCATGTGCTTTGTTCTGTAGCTCGTTAGAATGCTTGCATTAGCCACAGGGGAAACAGTGTAAATATTCATTTTCCCTTTTTGGAAAGGCAAAAATGAATAAAACTGAATATTTTCCAGACATGCTCGTGCTTTTTTTGTTGTTGCAATTCAATGCACTTTTGCCTTTCCCTAGTATCGTTACACATGCACTCCAGCAGTATCGATTAGGCCCTACCCTCCAAGCGCTACTTCATGAAAACTAGTTTTCCCCGATTAAATAACAGAACACTCGAACGCGTCGACTACAGTTAAATAATTAAAACTATGCCTAACAAGCGATAACGGGTTCGTTGCGTCCGTTTGAGATTTTGCAGCGGTCCAGTAAGCTCAGCTGCACCGGAACATGAGTGCGTAACACGGGAACACTGGGGAACAACCACCACAGAAATCCATTACCAACCTATTTTCCATGCTCATAATTTGCAAGCGAAACTCCACGACCCCAGCAGGACGCTCCTCCCGCCCCATGAAACAAGCAAACCGATCAGTTCAGAATGTTCGGTGGACCAGAAATGCATCCTTATTCAATCGAATTCGGCTCCTAAACTGCCGCTGGAGTGGGGCAAACATTGGAAAGCAAAAATAAAACAAAAAAACTACAAAATCCTCGTCTGAAATTAAAGAAGCGAAATAAAGCAACAAACTAATGGCCGGCGAACTTGCTATAGTGAATCCACAAAACCCCGACTCATCACCGGCATCAATGTTCGGTGCCATCCTTGCTCATCATTTCACTTCACACATACGCCGTGTGCATTGAACACTGGATTCGCTTTTCGTTTCTCTGTCCCGTGTGCCTCTTCACTGCATTCGCTTCGATAAGTTGCGCCATGTAGACGTGTTTTGCATAGGCGAATAGATGGCGGCAGACACAGTGCCCATCCACCCGGAGCATAGATTTTTCGGGAAACGCATAGGATCTCCACACACTCCTGGTACGCATTGAAGCGTTGTGTGGTGCAAAAATATATCTGCCAACATTTGCATTTGCGGACGAGAGAGTGTGTGTGTGCGTTTGAGTGCGTGCACTGGGTTTTAAATTTCAAGGCTCTTCCACCTCTCCCTCACCTCCCCCCCCCTCCCCCCCACGGTCCACAACAAACGCTCGGTATTTTCCTATTCGCGTCACACATCGCCGTTAGTTATGGAAAACTATTTGTTCCTCTGCGTTTTTTTTTCCCGCTTTCCGGAAGTTTCCACGCCCCGGCACCGTTATGTTAATCCAGTTTTGGGCGGTTTCAGTTTTTCCTCGAAACGCATCACACCGATAAGCCGAACTGAGTGTTATCATAGGCTGTTCAACTAATAACGAAAGCGGGAGGAAAAATAAAGAACACCCGTGGACGGGGAGGGCTCATTTGTGCGTGGACCAACGTGCGGGGAAGTGCGTGTGTATTGATTACAATCTAAATTAAAAATGTGCATCGCTTGTTGGGATGGCCGAGCGAACGATACACACACACACACGACACCGGGGCTCGTTTTTCCGATAGTGATCACGGCACGGCTGTGTCGTTCGCGAGATAAATTTCGACCTCCACGACAAATAGTTTCGTGAATCGGCAACCCCAACCCAGCACCATCCTATCGGCCGGCTGACGGTTACCCTGCCCAACCACCATCGTACCCGCTCTTTGCCCGGAATGTGAAATTGGGAAAAATTTTAATTCATGAATATTTCATGTCAACTCGTGTACGGGTGGCTCGGACGGACGTGTATGCGGCCCAAAAATCGTGCCGGATGTGGATACTTTCCAGCTATCAAAACGGTCACCTCTGGCCCGACCTTTCTTCTTGGTTGCGTTGTACGGAAATCCGGATACTAGATCCGGCTTCAGGGCAGCCGGCATCACAACATAGGAAGGATTTTCACTGGCTCGTTAGGTGGATGCTGATTAGTGCGCACTTCGGTGCGCGTTGTTTCGGTTCTGCCAATCGGTTCCAATTCAACTGATCCACACTCATTTGCGGAACGGCCCGCAACGGTGTGTGATTAGCGTTTTCTAGTGATAGTACGGATCAAAAGAGCTGTATTTCCCGGCTGCGTAATAACTCGTAGAACACTTAGATACTGTCAGAATCGTTGGCTTGTTGAATGCCAACGATTCTGACAGCGATGGGTGGTTTTATTGCGATCGGACGATTAGTTTTGCACTAATGAGTGTATAATTTCGATACGAGATGTAAGTCATTTTGGTAAACATACACGTCTATTTTGATGGGCCGCAGTTTAGTGGAGAGGATTTGTATCGAGAAAAGGGTATTCCATTTCAGAATTAATGATTCAGTGATTATTAATCGTAAAGGTATGTTATTGCTTAACCAATTACATATATTCGAGCTGGTGTTGTTGTAGACAGATAGTAACTGAGAATTATTTCGACCGAGGTTGTTATCCACAGTTGGAGTATACATGGTTTCAAGCTGAGATGGATCATTTTCAGTCACCACCATGTACAGAATTGGTCGTTAATAAAAGTATATCAGCATGCTAAAATTCTCGTTAAGGTTTCTTAGTTTTTTAAAAGTTTATCCCGTCAGAACTTCTAAGCAGCAGTGCTAAGTTTTCGCAGTAATATTGACACATGTTTGTACGGTTTTGAACCAAAATTTGGGAGCCTTGCAGGAAGCATGTATGTATTGAAATATTAAAAATAAGTGTACCATAAAAAGGTTGGCTAGTGGTAGGTATTAGAAAGACCTACTAAGCCCACTATCAGTAATCACTCGCACTCTACTTGATCGTACCAAAAATCTTGTATCAATTTCATTTAACTTCGTTCATTATAATGTCTGCCTTGTGGCACAACAAACGTACTTAAATTCTTACTTAATATTAGGAACAAACATGGACTATGGTGATTTAGTAAGGGGCAAGTGATTTAAGAGAGGATCATATTATGGAACGGAAAACAGGAGGAGTAAGATGGAAATCAAACAGGTGAGATCAAGGAGTTGCAAGAGGACAAAGCACGAAGCAGAGACCAAATGCGACCAACTGGGGTACGATTAGGGAAGGGATGATTAAAGAAAGACGGATACAAAGGGTACGGGAACATAAAATGGATCAAGGGTAGTAGTGACGGAGCATTAATTTTTATTATTTTTTTTTTCGTTTATTTATAGAGGCTTTGAGTCTTAGAGGCTTAGAGACTACATTTGGCTCTCTACTGTATAAATATGTGGTAAAATTTAATACAAAACTATTGTATGTATTTCTTAAATATAACGGAAGCCACGGGTGGCTCGTGTGTCGTGTATCCATGGCAATCGGTGAGGATGTGGCGGACGGTGATCACAACCGTCCGGCACATCCTAGGAGGTAGGAGTTGTGTAAGGCGGGTATGACCTATACGAGGGCGGGAAAGAAGGACTCGTTGGATGTGACTGGATTCGGTATCTTCCCATGAAGCGGTGCTGTGTTTGATGGGACGGAGTTTGTTGCTTAGGTCCAGGTTGTGCCAGGCGATGTTCCATGTTGGGAGACTATGATGTTAGTAAAACGGATGGCATCTCAGCGGTGAAGGTTGTGGTATGCCTCTGTTGGATGAAGAGGACCCGGAATCCAGAAGAAAACGAATGTCGGGGATGCAGGTATGGAGTCAAGGAGCTGAATGTGGGGGTCTTTGGAGGTGCCATGTTCCAGGGCGGCCAGAACACTGGCACTGTCGTCGAAGATGACGTTCAGTCGGTCGGTCTGTAGTCCTTCGTCGGCGGCTAGTTCAATTGCTATTGCTTTGGCGGAGAAGATAGAAAAGTGGTTATGAAGTTCGATGGCGCAGTTGTCTGTGGTGGAGTAGATCCCAAAGCCAGCTGAGTCCAGTAGAACGGAGCCGTCTGTAAAAATGGATTGGATGATCGGTGATCGGAGTTATCATCGATTGGATGATCGGTTGCAACTGTTGGTTGGTGAGCATCTGTAGTTCTGCGTTTGCTCTGTTGATGATTGCAGTTGCGTCGAGTCCTTTCTCAAGGATCCGAGCTGCAGCTGCGACTGGTCGGTTGGTGATGATATGTTGCACAGGATGGAGGCCTGGTTAATCGGGCTGGTGACGAATGCACCATTGACATAGCGGATGGCTGTGTAGTAAACGGATGATACTCTTTTCTCGGAGCTTGCTTGCTCGCGTGAAACAATCTCGATGCCGTAGAGCAGTTTGGGTAGGAGCCAGACGGAGCATCAAACAACAGGGATGCAATAAAAAGGGCCTGGAAATGGAAGCGGCGAGTCTTAAGACTTTCGAGTCCAAGCAGTTGATACGTATATTGATAGTCAGGCAAAGTGATAGAGGGTCCACCAAGGACTCTGCGATCAGAAAATATGGTGAACAACATCTGCATCCGATCGGTGCGATCAATATGAACTCGAGCCGAGGGACACCAGATTACACAGCAAAGATCCAACCATCGAACATAAGAGGGCTTTCAAACACAAGGGACTGGAGAAATCACGGGCTGTATGTCTTATAGTACCAAATGTTTACCAGGCTCCGGAAACAATAGAGTCGATGAGGAGGCGTAAAAGTGAGACCACTGTCTAGCTATACACCTCAATCCTTAACCATTGAAACACGGTTGGTTTGAAACAGGACTTTTTCTAGTACACAGGGATAGGACAGAGGAGAACGTGAACGAATAAACGAGATGACTTGAGACTGAGGGTTAAGGAATTCATAGCACACCAAGAGGAACAACGGTCTAGGATACCTTGAAGAAACGCACAATCTTCAACCGACAAAAATGGATCAAAAGATTTTCAAATTATCGACGTAACATAGTAATCTGTCAGATAGATCAAGGCTTATATTACTTATGTTACTAAACTGCACTATGTACAAGTCATTAAAAACAATACTTGCCTCAATCATTTATTTGATGCTAAATTTGTGAAAAATAGATTCACCTTTTTTTTTTTTTTATTCATAAGGGACGGCCAGGCCGTAATGCTTACAATAAACTTAAAATTAGTATACTCCTTTCCTCTTTCCTGGGAGACATTTCCTTCTCCGAGCTATAGATTCACCTTTAACATCTACTAAACTAGAGGAACTTACAGACTGTTCAATTCCTAAAGCATCTTCCCTTATGAAGTTCCTTCTATGATTTAACTTACTTAAAATAAGCTATGAAGCAAACCGCCAAACGCATCTGAAGTGCAGCTCGTTGACCCTAGAAACGATAGTACATTTAAATTTACGTGTGAATGATTAACAAAGCTTAGAAAAAAAAGAACGATCCCCTCACATGTACGCCATACTAGAAGCGCGCCCACTTCACCACGACGAAGAAATGCATGACGCCCCGCAAATTGAATTCAGTTGCAGTAAAAGCTAATTGAAATCGATCAGCCAATGAGCTCGGCAAATGCTCAATTTCCATTCTAATCCTCCCGGTTGTGCAATGGCACTTTGATTCGATTCACCCGTGTAACCGAAAGAGGAACGCCGCGCATGCATGTATCGACGGAGCACATGGTACCGCTCTCCCCGCTCGGCATCCAAAGGGGTCATCCAAAAGGCACCAGCGCTTTTGGGTGGGGGGGGGCAGAATGTCGTGGCCTGTGTGCACTCAGCTTCACACACTCCCAGCGCTCCGGCAGGGTAAATTTGATTACCGACATTACCGGGCTCGGGGAATCGAATTAGTATCGAATTTCCTGGCCGTGTACACCGGTCGGACCGTTGCGCCCGTACCACCCGCTGGGAATCGTGGTACGGTCGGGTGTGTCTATTGACACGCGGATCGCTTACTCGCGGAAACTTACGCCCTACATTCGGTTTGCGCTATAAGCAAGATAAGCAAATGAAGCGTTAAACAAGAAAGTCAATAGTAGCATCCTGCGTTCTGGCTGTGTGCATCGATGTATTGGCCGGGTTTGCGTACAAGCCTGTAGTTCGGTTCAAAAAGGGACACTCGGAAAGGACGCCACAGACAGGGAAGTTTCCCGGGGAATAGCCGAAAGGCGATTGTAAACCATACACTTTACACTGTGAGACCTTTGCACAGCTCATGTTTCGCGTGTGTGTGCGTGTGGAGCACGGAGCAGGCAGGGTTTGATTTCATTGAAGAATTAATTTACGGTTGATTCCAGTGGCCCAGCTGTCAGTGTTGCACCATCTCGACCATCCTTTCACTGCAAAACGGGAAGGAAATGGGAGCTTTTTTGTTGCTGTTTTTGGTAGCGCTGGAACCTTTCCCAAAAGGCTGCTCTGTCGAGTAGTATTTTGAAGTGGCGAGGATCGCCGGAGCGCTGTTTTCTTCTTATGAATGAATCTGTCAAAACCGGTTTCTATTTGGTCAAGGATAGCGAAATCAAGCGGTCGGGTTTATGCAGCATGAATGGATGGGAAACATTAATGAACGGTCTGTTGTGTTGCTGCTTTCGTGTATGTTGCACAATTTTAAACCATTAAAAAAAAAACCTCACAAACACACGTCCGTGCAGCTTTTTTTTTGGGTGTGTGCTGCGAGTGACGGATTCGGGCTCGAGCGAGAGGAGCGAATTGAATGAAATTAATTGACTGCATTGATTATAAATCCCACGGTTTCAGGCAAACACAAAAGGGAGGAAGAAAAAGACAAAACATCATAGTGTGTCTGGGGCCCGTGTTTGCGAACCCGAGTTTCTGAATCGTTAACCCGCCCGGTGGCACTGGGAGCCATTCCGTCGATTGAGTCAAAAAATACAACTTTTCCCAAAAATTATACCGGTTGTGAAGCATAAATTAAAGACTGAGGGCGAGAGAAAAAGAGCTAGCAGTACAGTGAGATGGGACATAATTCATTCATTATCGAAACGTTGCTAAGCTTTCGGTGGACGTTGCTGGGGGCGACTGGTCAGCTGAAGCATTGATAAGACTGTTTTCTTGTGGTGTGTCTAATGCTTCGTCGAAAGAAGGCTAATATGCAAATATTAGCTTCAGTCACTAGAACTTGAACATCTCTAGCTAGTGATGAAAAATGAGATACATATAATTAAATGAGAATAGCAAGCGAAAAAGAGTTTAACATATTTTAGTTATTTATATCCTTCACTCGTGCCATGACACTCGCTCCAAGCAAAGGGTGTTCTCGTTTCAGCATTATGTCGCAACAACGGTTGCGGATTTCCATCATCTCTTTTGCATTTTGTTGTCCGCCTGGAGTCGGGTTTATCGTCAATTTTTCCCTCCTCCAAAAAGAAAAAAAAACCCCACCGCGTGTCAACTCACATTTCCAACCGTATCCATTTGCACACTGTGATAAATCTATAAATATTGGATCATCATCTGACAATATTGATGACAGTTTTCTGCACCAGAGCGTGCGCGCGCGCCTTCGTTCGTTGTTTCATTTATGCAAAACTTTCCTTTTGGCACTTTCCCTTTTTTTTTTTGAGGGAGAAGCTGAAGAAAGATGTCCAAGCATCCAAGCATCCTCCTGTGCTGTGAATCCGAGTTCGAATCTGGATGGAAAAATCGGGACGCCACAGAAAGAGAAAACTGTCAACAAAGAAAAGAAGGAACGCAAAGCAATAAAATGGCACCTCGCGTCAGTGAGGATCAGAAACTGTTCCTCGACGGACAGGCTGAAGCGACACTTTTCCAATTGAAGTTTCGGTTTGATTTCGAGCCTGTTGTTCTTGAGGAAAAGCTGCACTGGTGGTAGGTTTTTGATTTTGACGTTTCACCTAGCATCGAACCCTTCCCAATAAACGTCACCAGCCGATTGGATGCAAACGCAAGTGAAAGGACTCTTGGGAGGGCAACCAAATTGGAGAGGTGTATGAACACGAAACGAAAAAAAAAAAAGAAGGAAACTCTACCAAGAATCGGAAACGAGAAATGAATCCAAATCCATTTTTGTATCGCTTTCCTGCTTCAATTTATCATATATCGAACCAAACGGTTAGTTTAGTTTTTGCTCCTCGCTTTGGTTGGTTCCCAATTTTTGCTGTGAGTGCTGCGAAACGGAGTGACTTTTTTTTCCCCTGCCGGGTGTTTTGGTACGCTTCGGCATCAGTTTCATTCAGTTTCAGTTTTATCCAGAGCCAGAGTTTTCCGCTAGCAGCGTTTGCGTGAAGAGAAAGGGAAAAAAAACCATCTACAGAATTCAATTTTTTGCTGCTGGAAAACTCATTCGTTTGGTTGGATGGTTTGGGTTGGTGGGTGATGGAAGGATTCGTTCTGCACAACTTTGAACGTGGATTTGATTTTTTGCCTTTTTCCGGGCATTGCCATGGCCAGCATTTTGCGCTTTGCGGGACCAGACCGACCGAGGGGTGAAACCGGAAGGGGTTGTGTGCTTTTTACGACCGTGCATCTCATCTCTCGCTCCGGTGTATGACCTTTTTTGGAGAGCTTAGTGCTTTTTAGTGCTGCGTTTTCGTTGCCATTTTTAGAGTTTTGCCATCCCTCCCGCCCACAACAAATTCCACCCCCGCAACGTCGAGTGTTTGAGGTTGGTTTTCCATTTCCTTTTTGGGTGTTTTTGCTCCTTTTCTTACGTTGGTTAGATTTTTGTACTTTTGCTCCACTTCTAGCGCCGCTGCACTTGTGCGAGTTTGGCGTCAGATGAGATGTTTTAAGTTTAGCTCGTCCTTATTTAGCACTGGGCACGCTTAAAGTTCCCATTCCAAAACTCTTCAAGGTCACCGAAAAGTTCACCATCCACTTCCAGACAAGGCGAAGCATAAAGCATTTTGTTTTATTTCTGTAAAAAATAAAAAAAGAGCGAACCGAAAAGTGGAAGCATTAGGCGAAAAGGATCAACTGTGGCACTCGGTACGTAATGCTGCGGCTCGGCCGAAAGGAATCGAATAATTTTATTCTTCCCGATAAAAAAACCACCCCGAAAATGCAAATTGAATGCGAAGGAAAAGTGATCCCCGAAACTCGAAAGCTTTTAACCCCGTATCCAAGCAACCGACGCTGCACCGTGGTCGTCGACCCGAGCACTGCGACCGCAAGCACAGATTGCAGCATTTTCCAATCTATTCCGTGGATTATTTTTATAATATTTTTCCGTTTAATATTCATTCCGAAGCGCTTCGGCAAGTGCAAAAGTCGTATTCAAATGAACAGGTGAGCTCCCACCGCACGGGGAAAAAAAGGCTGATTCACTCTCCTCTTGTTTGGGGTTTTCTTTCGCGTTTTTCTTGGCTCTTGTGCGGTGCAAAGGAAGGGTGTGACTCTTTCTTTGTACCGTTCGCAAGAAAGATAGATGTTCGGGTGTGATCGAAAGAAGAAGCAGAGCTAGAAATGGGAATAGAATAGGTGTGGAATTTAACGGACTGTGTTTTTCCATTTTTTTTTTGACAAGAAAACTCGTTTGCGCTTTCCATCCATTCCTTCCAACGGTGTACATTCGCATACATTTATCTAGTTGCAATGCGTTAGTGTAGGTGAAAAAAGAGGAAAATTAAAGACCTCCTCTCTCTCTCTCCCTCACACACTTTGACACCGCTTATCACACCAAGAAAATGGAAATACTTTGCGAGGAAAATCCTCTAGCCAAGGATGGAAAGCAATTTTCAGATAATTGTGAAATCGTTATTCGCTTTGACATGGTTTTAGTCTCCTTTTTTTTGTACATGTGTGTGTGTGAGGAAAATCGGCTATTCTAGTGTTGGAAGCTTCATTTTATTCGTGTGCTTCATTTTGCTAAACGGATCAGGTTCGTCTGGTTGTCGCTGTGCAAGGGTATTGAGTAAAATGAGTTTAAAGTGAAAGAAAATATTGGATAGTGTTCCTGGATACGAGACCATTCGATTTAGCTTCCTTTCTTTGCTTTATCACGAACACATACACACACATACGTCCACATTCTTTGGACAGTTCTGTGAAGCATCGATCGTAATACCATCATTTGGATAAACCTGCAAAACAAAAAAGAAAGTCAGTGTGCGGAAGAGAAACCATGGAGGAAAAACGGATTTCCGAGAAGGATTTTTTTCCCGTTGCTGCTCCATTCCCACCCATCCAGATGTCGCATTTTGGGGTTTGGGGGGCCGAAAGCAAAAAAAAAAGGGATAAGATAAACCCCCGGCTCGGATGGGGGGGAGTCCTGAATGGATGAGAAATTTGTGGGAGGATCAACATGCTCCCGGGATAAAGGATTTTCCAATCGATTTCTAATGATTATTTAAGTACTGCTTTCTGTGGACGGCTGTGTCGTGCAGATACGCCATCCATCCTCTCGGGTGTGTGTGTGTCAGAACGTTGCATTCGCTTTTTTTCTTCTTTTTGTGGTCGGTGGGAAAAACAAATAGCGTGCAGCGTTATGCTGGAATGACCAATGGGTAGAAAGAAAAAAAGGACACACCAAATGCATCCATCTTATCAGTATCAGGAGTGAAGAGGGGAAATATTCGATATGTCTTGGGAATTTATCAATAACTGTTTAATGATAATTACTCACCATTTGGTTGCATTGCAAGAAAATATTTTTTTCCAGCGCCATTAGAGAAAAGAAAATAAAGATTTGCACCGCAAGGAAAGCTTATGACATCTGTTGACATAAATTGCAATAATAAATGCAAAAAGACAACGAATCTTCAAGTAATTTTTTTCTGACTTCAAAATTTGTCGCAGTTCATCGTCGAAATGGTGATTAAACACAGGAACAAGTTGTTATTACTGAAATTTTTAAAGACGTTAAGGACCTACTTTTTTTTTTTTTTGATGCCTCTGACAGGATCGTGACTAAGATATTGTGTGTTGATCCTGTGATATTGTTTGATTTGTTGGCATAATCTTACTACAAATCGATTACATAAAATGGATCAATCAAGTGAGTCCATCTTGCCGTACGATAATGCGTTCGTTTTTCAGCTTAGTAGCTTGAAGATCACTAAGGTTAGGTAATGACACTAGAACTACCGCGATTTCTACGCGTGCAACTCTTCCGCGACCAGTCAAAGTGATTGGTGGAAACAAAATAAATATTTTTTAGAGATATGATTAACATTTTCATGTTTTTTTAAGTCTGAATACATGTTTTAATGCACATTTGATTGATTTTTTCTTACACCAGCATTGAAAAACCATCAAATAGAATGAGTCAATGGTTGATCCTGTTGTTTTGCAGCTTTGAAGATTCAATTTATTTACAGCAAAATTATCAAAGCATCAGCCTTGCTACTTATACATTGTTGACCTTACTGCTTTATTTCATGTGTATTATATATGCTCTCATAGTTATATTGCAAGGAATACGACGGCCGGAATACTTTTTTGTGAAAATTTCGCATTGGAATACGTTGTTCATCGTTCCGCAAACCAACAGTCAAAATAACTGACTAAGATAGAATTGCCCATGACGTTACTTATCACAATATTAGAATACATTTTTAATATTTAAATTCTTAGAAATGAACATTTTTTTGATTGTGTAAAAGTCTTGCATAAACATCGGCAGAACAGTTTAACAATAAAAAAATTAATCCGCTTGAAAGATATAAAACCAGTCAAAATGACTGGTCGGGTAGTTCTAGTGTTAAGCCCCAGAACTATGGTAAGGCCTACACTCAATCAAATGAGGGCTCAGAGATACTATGAACTGCTTTCCGTTCTTCAAAGCTATGCCTTTACTGCAGGCCTGTAACGGGCCTGTATATTTTCCTTTAAAAAAATAGCTCATTCTTGAGCAACTAAGCTATTCTTCGATAAGTATCTCTGCCCTCGCAAAGAACCTCTGTCCTCTCTAGAAAGTTCTGCCCAAGGTAGCTTGGTAGCTCTCCACATTTCAAGAGCTCTTTGCTCTAGTGAACGCCACCGATAGGTCCTAACTCCATCCATAGCCTTATCATTAAGAGGTTTAGAGGCAGTTTCTACAGCTCATCTTTGAAAATGACTACAAGACACAACAATAATAGTAACTCTTTGCAATGGTGTTAAGACTTGATCCACTGCAATCGATTTAATGGTGAAATGTGGAATGTCTGCTTTTGTTTGGAATGAAGATTTAGTTCCAGTTTAACATTAGATTTTTTTTTGTATTTCAGCGAATTGTTATTCGATCTATAATTCGATCTATAATAATAAAAATTATATTATAAGGATACTAATGGGAATCTTACTACGCATTTGATTTAACAACTTCTAAGTAAAATTTATCAAACAAAATCTCATTAATACCGTTCGGTTTTATTTTCATTTTTTCACCTACAGCACCTCCATCATCGATCGAAATTCAGGGCTACAACCGCAACGCTAAGGTGGAAGTCCGGGAAGGTCAGGATCTCACGCTGACCTGCGTAGTGTCAAATGCAAAACCGGTCGCCCAGATCGTGTGGTACCGGGGCAAAACGGAGTACAAATCGGGTAAGCACTTGCGAAAAAATAAAATAAAAACCGTTCAGAATTCCAATTTCACATAGACTGGAACGATATCGGGCTAGTAGGCTTCTGTTTGTAGTGTGGTTCCCCCCTCCCCTCTCCCCCCTTCTGCTGGCGGGTTACAAAATGGGTCAACATCCCTTTTTTCTGGCCAAAACCGACCAAAGTGTTATCTGCCTGGTGGAATGGTTTCCGACGCTGAGTTTATCGAAAATATTATCTCAAATGACAACGACTATTTACTGCTAATGTATGGCCAAGTGTATGCGGAGTAGCGCCATCGCGGTTTCCAAGAGTGTGCGCCTCCACCCAGCCCTTGCTCGGTGGTTGAACAACAACATCTCAGGCAGGCCAAATATTTTCAACACTTCCTGCTGATGTTGCTCATGGCTCATGGCATTCAATCGTTATTGTGCCTTAGCTGGGCAAACTGCACATGCCTTTTCCGATCGAATGCTTTCCAGTTCGGGAAGCATTCTCGCTAAACAACTAGCTAGCCGTGCTGTGGTGTTTATTTTTTTGTGAATTGCTGTGGCACACCCAGAAAAGTTGCCCAGTTGCCCTGAAATAAATGGATTCAACTTTAACAGCTTCCAGAGATTATTTGGACGAAGGAAACGGTGCTCTAGACGCTTCCCTATCTATCGACACCCACAGTTACAACTGAGTCAAACGGTTGGTTGATCAGTGGTGTTATGGAAATTTTTTCACTCCTCCCACTGTCTCCCTAGCACGGTGCGGAGCGCACTGGACACATTCTTGCCCTGGGACACTGGAACATCCGGCAGTTGTGAGGTTTGCCAAATGGATGAACTGTGCAGCACACACACACACACACTTCATTCGAGAGATGTTGGACCCGGCGCTCGGGTCGCTTCGAAGTGATACGAATGATCAAAATCATCCTCGACAATCGACTGTGAGGGTTGGGGTTTTTTGGACCTGAACCTACCACCGGGAAAATGCGGTCAGCATCGCAATAAATAACGGTAATATATTCGGAGGAAATGGCACCAGGAAACATCGAGTCCACCGGCACCATCCACCGTGTGCCGAGTAAGATGTTCGTAAGCGGGGTTGCGGTCGATGAAGTTGGTAAATGTCACTAAATAAATTATACGGAGGCTTCCTTATTTTTCTGTTCCCCAATTCCTTTCTTTTTCTTCGTCGTCCTTCGGTAGTTTTGTGTGTGTGTGGTTTATTGTTGGCAGGTAGGGGAAGAAGGAAGCCGCTCGAACGCGGGATGAAAACACCTTAACAACGATTGTCTGACTGTGGCACACAGTCTTGACTTTGATGCCCGGGACTTACCAGGCTAGTATTTATTTGCTGAGTTGAAGAAAATCTATCAAGAATGTGAAAATTGTTTACCAACCGTATGTGTGCGTGTGTGCGGGGAACATCTTCCTGAACAGTCTTGACTGAATGTCTTGACACATCAGGCGCAAAACACTGGCCGGGTGATGAGTAGGATGCGAAACTACTGACCGAAACTGTCATTCGTTCGAGCATCCTTTCGTGTCTTTAGCAGCACTTGTTCTACCATTTCTGCGGAAACGTATCGTATCCCTCTTCAAAGGGACATTTTTCAAGGACCGTCCGCTGGTCCGGCCACTATCTGGCCCTTCTGGTCGCTATCTATCGTTCGCTATCGGCTTCCAACCACCGGTAACGTCACGGTTCGGACATAAGCTCTTCAGCTTTGCTTTAGCTGCGGGAATTTTTTACACCTTTTTTCCGAAACCTTTTACGTGTCGGTTGCATGGCTCAGTGGATTTTTGCTGTACACCGGGATACCGTGCAGGAGACGAAATGAGCAAACAAAATAAATTGAAGTCCCGCTCGGTACATTTTTCATCATTTTTTGACATTCGCAGTTCTCGCCGTGTGTCACGGGTGCTCTTTTCACGTATTTTTGTCCCTCGTTTTTGTCCCCCTTGAAGTCAATTCTGTAGGATCTTTTCACCCAAGAAAAAAAAAGGTCCAAATAGTAAAAGAAAAGCTTAAAAAACGAGGACCAACCGAGCACACCATTTTGTCCAGGCAGCATTAAAAGGATTTTCCTTTACTAAACTGCCATAAGCTTTTCTTAATCGTTTAAAGACAGCGAATGGCGGCTCCTTTTGGGGGAGGGTGTGCTCTTTTAAGGGGAATGATACGTGCGAAGGTTTTTCTTTTCTTTGTGGTGTAAAACTTTGGCCCTTTGGACACAAGGATAGAGAAACGAAAATGGAGTTTTGCTACTTACAACTAGTGTGATGAAGAATTTCCTGCAACAATCACGTAGTGTCCGATGAAGAGTAGAGCAAACATATGCCCCGCAGTAGAGAGCGTACTCGCACACATGTCATATGAATTGTTTGCTGAAAAGTCAATTCTAAGTTTGAAGAAAAATAGTCTCCATCGTGAAGCAAATGGTTGGCGCTAGAAAACGCCATGGAAAATCGAGGAAAACAAAGCAAATGTAATTCAAACCCAACGATCCTTGGTAGAAAAGAAGCGAGCCAGAGCTACGGCAGTGTGTAGAAAGTACTCGAGGTGACAATCTTATTCCACGGGTATGTGAGCAAACACCCATCCGCCACCTCTCGTCCACCCGCAGCCTTATCAACCGTTTGATAGATGACCACACTTAAAAGGGTTCAAGCGATTTCAATTTCTTTCGGGGCGAACGGCGCTGCGGAGGGAAATCTTTCAACACCATAAGGGCAGATCGGGCCCATCTATGTGTCTGTGTGTGTGGTTGTACTTTCTTGAGACAACTGGCATCCAGGCATGTTTGTGTTGATAGTTTCCCTCGGCGAATTCTCTTGGGAAGGAAGGATGATGCCTTTGGGCTGTTGGCTGAACCCGAAAAACCAACCACCACCGGCACCCTAAATGATCAAAAATGGTCACACATTTTCAATCTTTTGCTTCATGTCGAAATGCCCTTTCCCCATCAGTCGGAGTAGACATTATTTCGATGGTTTTTGGCTTCATTTTTTATTCTTCATTTCCACCCGTGCTGGTTCGAATGTATGGTGCTGACAAATTGCCGTCCTCCCATGCATCCTTCCCATCTGTTTTCTTTTGCGAAAGTCCTATTTTCATAAACAAATTTGTCACGGATTGTCCATCTAGAGGACTGGAAGTAGTGTACAATTGAGACGAAAACATCTCTCATCCATTTTCCACACGCTACGTGGATGGAAAGGGCTATTTTTCCCCCATAGTTCCCCCTCAACACCGCTCAGTTAGAGGTCCTTTTTTGGAGGGTGATGGCCACATGTGTTCGTTAGCCTGTACTTTTCGTTTTTGTTTTCGCTTCGTGACGCTTTCATTGGCGAATAGAAATTGCTAATGGAATTTGCTATGAAGCTTTAGTGTGCCATTTCCTTTTGGCGTGTGAAGCACATTAGAGGGATAGAGCGTTTGATTATGAATGACTATGCACAAAAAAAAATGGTTAAAAATAAACTAACAAACAGCAAAAGGTTTGTGTGCAATAAATCCCCAAAAAAGAGATACATTTTGATAATCCAATATAGATGAACTCACCAGAAAATTGAAGCTGAAAATTGCAATGCTCTTTTGTGCCAAGGCTAGACTGATTGCATGGCTGGCAAACAGAATAAATGGGCAACATTTTTCCATCTTTACATTAGGAGTCATTATTCTTGCTTCAAGTCCAAGTCCGAGTGAGTGACAGAGTGTATCTTTCGTCCTTCAGATTTAGTGTTTGCAGTCTTGGGACGCTATAAGTTGCTCACATTCCAACTAAAGTCTCGCTACAGAGGTGTAAAAGTTACATCTTTCGACTTTGATATATTAAATTATCTGCTCGTAATGAACCTCACCAAAGGGAAAATACCGAAGAAATCAACCTGAAGGCGATGTTCGCGTTCGTTTCGTTCGCCGGGTGTATCGGCATCATGGTGGTTCCCGAAAAGACGATGAACTTTGTTTTTTTTTGGGTTAAAAATGTTTCGCTTTTCTTCATTTTACCATCATCAAGTCTAGTCTACAGCGTTTGCTTCATCCCTCAGATACGATCGAGAACAAGGTGACGGAAACGGAGGGCAAACGGTACACGGTGTCTTCGCAGCTACGCATCAAGCCAACGTCCGAGGACGACTACATGGAGTACACCTGCCAGGCAAAGCACAAAGCTCTACAGCCGGATCGTCCCATGCAGACAAAGGTGCAGCTTTCGGTGCTGTGTAAGTATCGTCTGAAATTGTTTGCTTCGACCTAGAAAACGAATAAATGACACCCAGACAAGCAGGGCCCTTATAATCAGCTTCATTATCCGGTTACTTACGGTAGCCGTGGACCGAGGGTTGCATTTGCTCGCCAAGAAAATGCTGAACGCAAATAATGTATTCTTGTGCACTTTGCGTTCCGAAAACCAGATCCACCTGGAGAGCCACAGATTGAAGGCTTCACGGCGGGGGAGGTATTGCGACGGGGCCAAAATGTGGAGCTTATCTGTCGGAGTCGTGGTGGCAATCCACCGGCTCAGCTGATCTGGTACAAGAACGATGTACAGGTCCGGATGGCTTACCGGACGACGGATCGGCTGTCTGAGAACATCTACTCGTTCGTGGCTGAGGAAGGTGACAATAAGGCTCGGTTGCGGTGTGAGGCTAACAATATAATGATTTCGGCACCGCTGAAAACCGAAATCACACTCAGTGTTTTGTGTAAGTTTTTTTTTTAAAAACACTGGTTGACAAGTTTATTTAATCACGGTGCGAATTGAACGAACTTTGTGTTGTGTTTTTACCATCCACAGTCGCACCAACTCAGGTTACCATTTCGGGTGCATCGGAAGCACGCACAGGAGATGTCGTGTCGCTACAGTGCCAAACTGCCCCATCAAACCCACCGGCAGAGATTAAATGGAGTGTCGGTGGACATCACATGAAGAACACCACCTCCCGGACGATCGAGAATCCTGATGGTGAGTGTTACGATTCGAGGAAGCTTTCAATGAGATTAAAATTACATTTTAAAATATTCTATCTGTCTTTCTTCTTTTTTCTTTCGCTAATGCACAGGAGGATGGATCACAATCTCGAACATCTCGGTACCTGTGGAAGCCAACAAACGGTCTCTGGTAGTGATCTGCCACGGGCTTAACATGCAGCTGACAGAGAACGTTATCGCAACGCATACGGTGAACGTTTTGTGTAAGTATATGCCACCTTAGTTCCTTAGAAAACCTCGCATGTTATATCCCTTATTGTCCCCTTATTCTCCCTTTATGGTGCAATACTGGCATTTGATGGGTGGATTTTGCATGCATGTGATGTTTTATGCATCGCGGATGTCTTATTAGTTGATGAGATTACGGTTTTGCGTAATCAGTTGAATTAATCATGCTGATGCTATAAAAATAGGTGGTGTATTAAGTGCTGTAACTAGCTAAAAAACTGTAGCAAGTAATGATTTTCAAGAATTCAAGAATTATTTGACTCCTAAAAATCCTTGATCGGAATTGACTTTGTTTAAAACATGTCCTAGTTTTATTGTTAATTCAAAGGGATAAAAATATGTAAATGATCCAAAAAGCATACTAACGATAGGATCTGTGAAATGTAAATCAAAAACATTCATCAGAAATGAAGAATGAATAGTCAAGTGCTAACAAAAAACGAATTTAAGGGTGCGTTCTGATGAATGATTTCGGTTTTAAACCACTCTTTATGTTTAAGCAATAAATTTTCGTTAAAACAATATTAATTATGTCATGTTTTGTTTACCAAACTTTTCCCTTTCCCTAGTGCCACCCAACCAACCGGTCATTACGGGCTACACGGAGGGAACGATAATAGCGGCCGGTTCGGTGCAACGGCTCCAGTGTACCTCGACCGGTGGCAACCCACTGGCTACGCTGACCTGGTACAAAAACGATAAAAAGGTAAGTCAATGATTGGTTCACAAACATCACAAACATCACGACGATCCGGCCGTGGTGTCCTGATGTGTCCTGATGAGGAAGATTGTGGGAAAGCTGATAATATGTTACCACTTTTCCGAGCGCCGTTAAGGATCCGGTTTCTTTGCTTGACTGTGTGTGTGTGTGTTTTTTTTTTTTTGGGGCGTTGAAGTTATTTTTTATGCATGTGCATTTGTGTGCCTCCTTATATGGGCGGGTGATTGTGCGAGGTTAACATAGTTTACATCATTCATCACCGAAAGCCCGACAGTGTTTGTGTAGCTTACAGCAATCGCAACAGGCAGACTGGAAGCTGGAAGGTGCCTGTCGTGACATTCGGGCAGGTTGAACGATAGAAAACGTCCCCACGACTACACGACCGCACGGTACCACGTGTTGAGCTTCAGTGGCACAGCGGTGGCACTCCTAGGGGCCCGAGAAAATACCAATACACACACACACCCGCTCTCACACAGATCCACTGCGTTTGGGATAGGGCCAGGAGTCTCGGACCAGAAGCCCGCGTGGGAGATTTAATTAATTTCCGCAAACTTTGCCAGAGCGCGCCCAGAACGTCCAAGATGCACGGTTGATTGGGGGGCTTCCCCGGATAGGAGAAAAACGGGAGGATGTGCCCTCGTCAGTAAATATTTGCTCCAAAACCGGCCAACACCCAGCGACCAGTGATGGGCTCGGTGTGAATGAGAGCGGACCGTTTGTGTGTCCGTCGTCGGGTCGATGTTGTTGTTTTTGTTTGCGAAGCACCAGCTTCCGGACGCTGGAACGTTGGGACCCGGTAGATGCAGCGCGCGGGATACGGTTTGCAGATGCTTTCGGGTCTGTGTGTGTGTATATGTTCCATGTTTCGATTACCATCCGTCATTTCGAACCGGATCCCGAGCGGGGAAATGCGAACGGAGCGTTTGCACTTGCTGTGTGTCCTTCCGAATGCTTCGTCTCCAAGTTTGGAAAAGCTTTGTGCTGGAACGTCGAAGCTATGAAGCAGCACCGTAACATAGGTTGTGGTGATGGATCGTGGCAGTGCTTGTATCCATGCTCGGAGCAGTTGGAGACGGATTATTTGCGTAAATGGAACACACTGGAAAGTTGTTGAATTCAATTATCTGAACGAAAATGAGAACGAAACACGGCTACGTTCTGTGCGCTCGGGAAATTCGTAGCGTAAATATTATATTCTGAGAATAGAGTAAAGATAGTAATTATAGGCTATAAATAGTTGTGAACGTTTTGATGCCTATCAAGACGGATCAAATTGTTGAAGTAACAACATTCACTTTAATTTATTATTGTTCTCGTTCCGCTTGCTAGCTCAACTCACCCACCAAGGCAACGGATAAGTCGGTCTCATCGGAAATCTCGATCCTGATCAATGCGACGGATAATCAGGCCAAGTACCGTTGCGAAGCGCACAATTCTGCCACCGAAATTCCAATGTCAGCCAGCAGAACACTCGCCGTAAACTGTAAGTTTCTCCCGAATCAATGCGAGCTTTCCTTTGATCCTTCCCGCCGGTTCAAGCGATGTATTTAACTTTGGTGTTTCGGTTTTTCTCCTTCCAATCTGGTGCGGCTTTATCGGTACCGAACGATTCCTGGACTTTTGCCGGCAGTCCCGCCCGAGACGGTAAAAATCAAAATCATACCACCGGAGCTTAAGCCCGGTATCGAGGCAACGCTGATCTGTGACTCGAGCTCCAGTAATCCGCCCGCAACGATTTCGTGGTGGCGCGACGGCATCGCCGTAGACGGTAAGTGCAATATCCCTTTCGGTTCTGCTCGTTTTGCAGAAAGGTGGTAGAATACTTGTGGTGACTTCGTTGCGCTTGAACTGCTGCAAACTCATCACACCCACAAGACACCGGCGAGTCTATCGTCGGAGGTCCATAAACTTGTGAAGCGTCATTTCTTTCTACCACGACTGGTCCTTCTTTTATCTCGCCCTGCACACAGGTATGAATAACTCGTCGAAGCCAGGCCTGTGGGGTGGGTACGTTTCATCGCTCGAGCTGAAGGTGAACATCAGCCAGGACATGGACGGCAATGTGTACACGTGCCAGAGTGCTAACGAAGCGCTGCAACGCAACGTACACGAAGCCATCAAGCTGCAGGTGTTATGTACGTATAGTCTTTGGCAGTCAGTCGAAAACATCGCTGAACTTTGTATCTTACGCTTGTGGTGGCTTTGCCTATATGTTTCACAGATCCGCCAAAATTCAAACCACCACCATCGTCCACCGTCGTTGGTGCAGAAGGTGAACCGCTCACCGTGGCTATGGTAGCGACCGGAAATCCGATGTCCATCTCATACACCTGGACCAAGGATGGACTGCCGATCCTTTCCTCTACAGGTAGGAATCTAGAAATGCAAACAAGAAAAAAAAACTGCTCCAAAAAGCTCCTTAACTGCCACCTAGCTACACCCGAAATCCCTTCTCCCTTGGTTCCCTCCTAATCAACGAAATTAATCTGAGTGAAACTGTTTTCATCCACAATCGCACATCGCTACCTCCGTACGCAACACGTCCTACTAGGTGCGCAACGAATCGTCTCCGAGGGACCAATCCTGAACATCACCCGGCTCAACCGTAACGACACCGGCATCTACACTTGCGAAGCTGTCAACTCCCAAGGGTCGGCGATGATTAATATTTCCGTCGTAGTTGAGTGTAAGTACATGAATCAAACTTTGTCCGAGGCTAACCAAGCCCTTCTCCGCCACGCACCAAAGTTGCCGCCCGTGACATGGGAGATTGCTTTGCGACGGTACGGATACCGCACGGGCGGTACTTACACACGTACGCATTTGTCATTCGCTTTGGTTTCGGTCACAGCTTCCAATATTGAACCATGCCGCAGCTTTTTTGTTTTTTTTTTTGTTGTTTTGTGATTCTCCCAAGCACATTTTCCGACCGGCACGTCCGACCGATGGCCGACCGGTCCATTCTGCTAGCACGTTACACGGATCAATGCCTGGGGAACTCTCCCGACATTCCCCGGGCCTCGAAGAATCCGGGTAGGGTTTCAAGTTTGCAAACGGCTTACCGGTGTGTCTCGTATGGCAACGGTCAGCGGCGTGTATTGAGCGTGAAAGACAAATGGTTTTCATTGCGAAGCCGTTCGAGAATGGAGAAGGGAAAGATTTTTCCGCTTTTCCAGCTCTCCACCCATGGTCGGGGTTTTTTTTTTTTTTTGGAGCACGAATATGTTTGTGTGCTGAGGCACAGTCACACGGATAGTATGCAGCAGGCATCCCGGATGTGTCCGGAAGCATTTATACGTCAACGGTGCAAATAAAAATTTATTACATTTTATGGATTAATGCATCTGCCTGTGGACATTAATCTGGATGAAATTGTCCACCGAAATGAATGGCGGAGGCTTGTTTCGGTGTGGAGAGAGAGAGAGAGAGAGAGATACAGAAGAAGCTGACACACATGGTCTACTTCCCAGAACAGTGAGGTTAGACGAAGATGTGTTGATCAGTATTTTTAGGTTAAATATTTTTACTATGAGCTGTTGTTGACATTTTTTTGACAAATTTATTTCCTTCGCTTGCTTCCTTTCACAACAGATGGTGCATCGATACAATCGATATCGGAAAACGTTACCGTCAGTCCGGGCGAGGAGGCAATGCTTTCCTGTACAGTCGAAGGTAAGTGGAAAACTACAATCTGGACGGGTATTGTACGTTTGTCGACTAAAGCGCCAAAGTGTGTTACAAAATCAGGTCACCGAAAATACAAACGATTCCATTCAATGGTACAATTTGTTGTGCATTTTCCACAGGAAAACCACTAACGGAAGAGCACATACGGTGGGAACGCATCGGGTACGATATGACCATCAAAACGTCCACCACGTTCGCGAACGGGACGAGCTATCTGCACGTGAAAAATGCTCGCCGGGAGGATGTCGGCAATTTCCGCTGCATTGCCGATAATCGTGTGGCCAATCCGACCAGCCGGGACGTATTATTAATTGTGAAATGTAAGCGATTGCACGTCTGCTCTATTTCGTTTGTTCTATTTGCCTCTTGCTACAGTTTGTGGCCTTTCCGAAAACTGGATAACAATTTGGATAACCGCTTTATGTAATCTTTCCCATTTCTCCACCACTAATTAGTTGCACCGGAAATCGACAAATCACCGGTAATGTTACGTGCCGCGGCAGGTTTCGGTGAGCGTGCCCGGTTGCCTTGCAGGGCACAGGCCGCTCCAAGACCCAAATTCTACTGGTCCCGCTCTGGGCAGGTGCTAAATGTGAATCAGTCCGCCAAATTCTACGTCGAGCACAAGCAGATCGATGCGTTGACGTACGAATCGATACTGGTCGTCGAACGGGTCGCGTCCAACGATTACGGTCTGTACGAGTGTATTGCCCGCAACGAACTGGGCAACGTGAAGGAGAAGGTACGGCTCGATGTGACCTCCCCACCGGACCCGCCGGTAAGCTTAAACGTCCTGAACGTGACACACGACTCAGTGACACTTGCCTGGACGCCCGGGTTCGACGGTGGCATGAAGGCGAACTACCGCATCCGATACCGGGAGGTGAACAGTGACCGTTACTGGTACGAGGACAGTCAGCCGAATTCGTACAAATTGACAATTGGAGGTTTACGCATGAACACGCTGTACGTCTTTTCGATCATGGCATCGAACGGGCTTGGTTCCAGCCGCTATCTGCCCGATGTAACACGGGCTCACACGAAAGGTAAGTGTCCCTGGTTTGGGGAATGCGTCTCCCTCCCCTATCCCCCCTCCCATCATAGACTAGACATAATCTTAAATGTACCTTGATGATGTAATAAACTTCCTTCCCAAACTGCCCTCCAAAATCGTGTCATCAGACACGCCACCGTCACAGCCAGCCTCATCGCTTGGAAGCAAAACGGCCACGTCTCAGTCGACCGGTGGCGCAATCGGTGCATCCGGTATCGTGCTGCTAATCGGCGTCGCTGCCGGTATCTGTCTCGTGCTGCTCAACATCATCCTGATTGGATGCTGCATTCATCGGCGAACCGTTCACAAGCGCATCAAGCGGGGTAAATGTCCTGTGCCGCATCGCATCGCAACTCTGGGTTTTATCGTTCGAGGTCCGGTTGAATGCCGGTGGCAAATGGATGTGGGCAGAGCGTTCTTTTCCGTTTGGCGCGGTTGTCGTCTTCCGAGTGCTTTCCGCATTCGCACAAGCTCGTCAACGATTCTCGTGAGACATTTGCTAGCAAGGAAAGGGAATAAGGGAGTTAGTTCGTCAAATCGTCGTCTTCTTCAATGCGTTGAATCTTTGCCTTTCCATCAGATGTATCGATCTATCAATCATTCTCATCGCCCCCTTTGCATTGTCCCTTTCCATCTCTCAGTCTCTCTCTCTCTCTCTTCTGCCACGAGTGACAACGATGCAGCTAATGATGGTTGCACTGCTTGCTTGGGAGGTTAGTGACGGATCGATACATTGCTTCCGATTCCGGTAACGCACCATTAGCCACTTGTTACGGGTGCATTCAGGGGAAACGATAACGATGCAAATTGCACTCCGCGCGTGCACATACACAAAGACACGCCAGGCACGGAAGTGGCACCGGGGTAGTGGGATCAGAAGAAGAAAATCGCTTTCAATAGAGTGCACCGCACTGTGATGATGCTTTGTGACAAGTAACAAGTTACTATTCCGATGACGTTGACGCTTTATTCCTCGAATGTTTCACGAAGAGAAAAATAGAGTTTGAAGGGATAACAAGAGATAGAGAGGGGCACAGAATGGGAGGAAAATAAAATCGATTTATTTCGTTAACGCATCTACTTTTACTTTGTCGATCGAATATCGGCAACAACGAAAAAAGCTTTGAACGAAAAGCAAACAAAAATGTGAACATTGATGGAAAACATTGTTTTGTTAGTTTTTTTGTTACTCCTTTTGCACCTAAAAGCGTTGTAATAGGCTTAACGAACTCTTGTGTTTTTGTTATCGACTCAATTATTAGTTATTTTTGCACGGAGTAATTGAGTTTGACGATGTGTCCTGGCTCCTTATCCTTGTTCGAACAAGCAAACAAACGTATTTGTTAGCTTTTTCATGCAGTGTTTGTAGTAGGGAGTAGGTAGTATTCATATTTATTTGTTTTTTTTTGTTAATGTCATAAAAAAATTGGTTTATTTGAATTGTTTTACGGGTTTTTATTCTTCCCCTTGGATTAACGTCCTGCTTGGTCATGCCAATCATCGCTATGGTTGCTCAACTTACTGATATCAAATAGTTGGATAATCAAGTCTTCATTAAGGGGGAATGATCCGGATGGAATATAAACCTTATAATTATAAAACAAAAATATTTTGAATTTTCAGATTAATTGAAAAATATATTTCAGGCTGAAAATGTCTTGCCAATACACAGTGTATTTGGTGGGACCGAAGAGAAATTGTGTACCATGAGTTTTTTCCATGTTATTGACATTACAGTTTTATGTCTTCTATCGTCATTTTGATAGTTTATAGCTTGCATTTGGTCTGCAATAGCTCGAATTGACTTTAAGAATTGATGCCTCTTATGTCCTCATAATACATAGGCCTGAAGAAATTTTCAAAGAATTTAAAGAAAATTGATCGTTCTGTTTGAATTGTTCTAAGTTAGAAGTAAGTTGGTTCTAGAACTGCAGATGTTTACTGATAAGATCGAACAATAACTCGGTAGATGTAATTTTCCCCAACAAATCGCCTTTCTTCCCAATTATTTTTGTTTTGTATTTTGTCTTTATTTAATTTTTCGTGATTTTTGTTTAAATTTGTAGTTTATTTTATTCTTCTAAATTCTCTTGCTTGTTTCTTAATTTGCTTATGTTGTTTTATTTTTCTTTATTTTATAATTTCTAAAGCAGGTCCCGGGGTGGATGTTCCAGAAATGGTGCAGAGTGCAGAAATTCCCAGCTTTGTTATATTTTGCATAGCCCTAGCGGCCCTCTGTCTGTTAGCAGTCAATGCAGGTCTAGTGATTTGGTGTATCGTACGAAAACGAGCAAAAGGTAAGCTAGGAATTATAATTTTCACATAAATTAACACACCCACAACCGGGAAATTCGAAACAACTCATTTGGCAGCTAATTTCTTTGGAAAATTCTAACCATCTCGCTGTGGTTTTTTTGAACTTCTAACTTTGCGGAAACTAAATTCAAAATCTTCCACTAACCCATGACGCGCGTTTCGAAATGATTGAAGAGTTGTTCAAAGGAATATCTCATTTACGGAAAAGAACGTTCAGCTCGGTGCATTACGCCAGAAGAGACTCTAGCTAAACTAGAACAGTGCTCAGAGCATGTCAATCGGTGCCTCTTCTTCTTCTATTGTCAAGTACGACACACTAAACGTCATTGCATTTTGTTACAGGCGAAACGCTGTCTAGTGTCTCGGAAAAGAGTGACGCTTACTCAACCGACGCTAATCGTCCTGACTATACGGTAGGTGCCTCTTAACCCAGATATACTTGTGCCCGCTCGCAAGTCCTGCTGGCCTATAAGTGGAAGTCTAACGTCTATGTGTGTGTGTTCACTTTCCTCTTCATTTGCTCTCTTTTCCAACAATTCGCACGGTCACATCTCGCACTGCACCTTCGTATAACTCATCGTGACAATGAACAATTAACAGGATGACACTACCAGCAAATCTGCTTCGACATATCTCGTGGAAAATGGGGACATGCCGCCACCACGCTACCAAAAGGAGGGCACCTTACCCCCGTACCCTAACAATATCAATGGAGGTGGGTTTCACTTAAACGGTTTTCTTGTCTCGATGTAACGCAAAAGGGCTCATCAAGAATATTGTTCTTATCCGAATGTACGAGCTCACGTTCATGTGCAATCGAATAACTGCTGACTTCTATTTATTGTCTACTAAAAACGTAGCTTATGCGCGTACCTTACCCCATCCACGGCACAACCCGGTGAACTATCAGCAGCGAAGCCACGATGATCAGATGATCGAACGCAGCAGCTACGTAACAGCTCCGTCCCCTGGACCACCGTTTGATGGGTCCTACTACAACATGAACAGCGATCGCTATCTCTCCTATCCCCCAATGGTACGTGTATAAACGATCGTTAAATTGTAGAACTCTACTTGAACGCCGCCATTTTTGCCATACCCCTTTTGACACTAACAGCAAGACTACTCAGCAATGGAGATGTCGACACCTCCACCACCAGTAATACCGGCACTGCCCAAAAACACGGGCACACTAACCCGCACAACTCGTCCGATGGTGCCACCGCCGGACGTCACCTACCACGCCCAGTCCGTGGTGAATGAAAGCTCCTCGTCGCCGCAGCACATGAGCAGCAGCCTGAGCAACACGATCATCGGTAACGCTGTGCCATCGCAAGCGCCCGTACCAGCACCGAAACCGCTCCAGGGTATCCTGAAGGACCCGAAGCGCAACAGCAGTGCCAGCAACAGTAGCCAGCATCAGCAGCTACAGCACGGCGCACAACTGATTGCAGTGCAGAACCCATCGCCGGTCCCGCTGGTGGGTGGTGTGCCAGGACTTCCGCTGGTTGGCAGTACCTTCCTTGGGGCGGCCAGTGGTGCGAACGGAGGCACGGGTGGAGCGAGCAGTTTGGGTAACAGCTTGCTGATCGGTACGTACGATCCGAGCAGTACAAATTTGAGCTCGTTCAACGCTTCGTTCGGATTCACCGATGCCGATGGACATTTGGTGTAAGATGGGATGCGGGCTGCGACTCCACGTTGCCAAAAGCGGCGCAGATGTAATTTTCTCATGAATAAGAAGGTAAGTTTTTGAATGCATTCGGTGATATATTTTGTGTATTTTTACAGAGACTATAAAAATTGAGCTATTTAATATGAAATCTTAAATACAAAAGAGCTGTTTCATACCTTCGACGATGCTTGGTTCCATAATTTCTCCTCTTTACCAGTTTTTCCAATTTCAAAGCACTTTAGATTCTTTTGATGTCTTTTTTGAAGATATTGATTGCACAAAAATACCAAACTCTATTTGAAAACGATGGAGATTTGGAATTTCTAGATAAACTGTTCTCATGTTTAGCCTGAGATCACCAGAACACAGTCTGAGATGATTTAATGACGAACAATATCAATAATATCTTTACTCCTTGCACTTGGTGTTATCCCAGACTCATTCTCGGTTGTCAATTTGTGACCACCACCGCCAAGGGCGCTTCCTGGTGGGATTTTTGTATCTAAATATTCTCCAAAATGCTCGCCTCCCTGTCAGCAGATCTGGACATCTATTTCGCCCGGAACAAATGAGTCCCAAGCGTCCTTAGGGCTTGAACCGCCATTATTTCAGTTCAACTCTTTTCTAAGGCAATTTTGGCAAGAGGGCACTAGAGACCACGCCTGGTGATGTGTTGTCCAGGCGCATTATGTTATAGCAAACTCAAATTTTGGCTATAGATAATTCAGAATTCTGCACCTATTTATGATGTCTTACTGGACTAATACAAAAGCAATATTTGCTGCTCTAATTTTTTATATTGCCGAAATTAGTTCCTCTAAGTTATTGTTTGCTGATATCAGAAAGTTCGGAAGCAATGAAACGTTTAGATTTTACGAGTTTTGAATGAAAACTTCTATTGTAATTGCTTTTATCAGTTTTTATGACTTTTCTTAAACATTTCAAATGTATTTACTTTGATTGTTGCTGAATTCTTGACCTACAGGATATAAGTTTAATTTAAACTTAGCACACAGCTATAGAGCACGATAACAATGTCTTGAATGACAATTAATCTTTTCTCCTTCACTCTTTTTTCTTCCCCTTTTCCCTCGCCTCATTATAGCGTGTTTGAACGCTGTGTTGACTGTGATAAAACTTTGCTAGCATAATGTGTAATTACGCGAAAAGGATCTAGAAAGAATGATGGCCGTTAGCTGTTAGCAGTGAGCTTTACCCGAGGAGAGGATAAGGATCGTGTCGTGCCGTGATGATGATCGTCCACCTCCAACAGGAAAAAAAAGGTAGCGGGTGTTCGGAATGAGCTGTAAGTAGCGCACTTTTATCGATACATCTAAGTGAGCCTGGTCGGAACATGCATATTACTGCCGTTCATTGACCTGCAGAAAACCCATTTACGTTGCTCGGTTGTGAGTAAGTGAGCGAGTGGAAGTACATCGCTGTAAAAGTAAAACAAAACTGAAAAGGAAAAGCTTCGTAAAAGCTGCTGTAAGTACTCTAATTAAACGAAAAGAGAGAAGAAAGAAGAAAAAACAATGAAAGATAAAACAAGCAAAAACAAAACAAATCAAGAATTTCAAAATGCTACCATACCGGTGCGGCGGGTTTGCAGCGCTAAAATACATACATCTATAAATATATATAAATATATATATACATATTCACACTTTAAAAAGGGTTCATATTCATATATTATGTAAACAAAAAGAAGCATGAAACCGGCGCGTTGGTTAAGCGAAACGGAGTGAGAGCTACAAAGTGAGCGGCAAACTGGAAGCGGAGGCTCAACATTCAAAACGCATACGTTTTTGGTAAATGCGGAAGCCATCTTCTCCGCAGCTCAAACGCTTGTGTGAAAGCATTCTGTTTTCCATTTTTTTGCCTCCTTTCTTTTGAGACGGATAATCAAAACCGGCAAACAAACAAACAAGAAAAAACAAGAGCTAGCATCCAAAATAAAGTTATAAATCAATAAATGCAAACCATGACAGTGAAAAACGTAACAATCGAAACACAAAACATAGCTAACAGTTAGCCAACCAGCGCTAGTGCGTGGTGGCTAGGGGAAGGCATGGAGACGGAGAGGAACTAACGAAGGTGAGGTAACAAAACAAACGCAGTGTACAAAGAAACATAAATCAAATTAAGCAGGTTGAGTTGAAAGTGTGTGTGTGTAAATACAGTGCGCGAGCAGACAAGCAAAAACATGGAAAAGGCTCGTTACAAGCAAGCAGGAAAGTGAGAAAAAAAGTGGAAAAATAAATAATAATAAAAAAAAAGTGTAGCGTGTAAGGTTCGCAGAAGAGGACAACAGGAGAAGAGCAAACAAAAACAAAAACAAAAGAGAAACACTCTTAAAAACGCAGACAAACATCCAGTACTGATTAATACTTATGAAGCTAAGTCTAATTTTTAAATTTAAACCACAGTAACACACACACAAAGACAACTACTGAGCTAGTAAAATTGCAAAAACAAAAACAAAAAACATGTAAAGTCGAAAATGCAGTAAACAAACGAATCTCTGATACCGAATTAAATACTCACTCATCGTTAAAAAAGGGCTCGCAGGACGGGGCGGCAGAATGGCTTGCGGGAAACTCACGGTTCCACGGCCTAGTGTTTGCCTGCGTTTTGCCGAGCGAATATTCGCTAACGTAAAATACTTTTAATTTATTTTACACAACCCCTGTATCGTTGTATGATAATAACATAGTTACAGTAATACGTGCCCTACGTTCGTATTTGTTCGTTGATAGTGAATAATACGTTTTTCTTTTTTATTAAATGCGGTGTGTCGAAAAGCCCTTTTACTATTATTATGATTATTACTATTGTAATTACAATCTGCAATCACCATTTTTACCCGCTCTGATCTGATCTGATGAATTCATAACCAAAGGTAAAACCAGTGCGCAGCATGTGTGTATGTGTGTTCGTGCGTGTGTGTGTGTGCGTGTCTGTGAGTGTCGCCCAATATTGGCAGCATAAAGTAATGTAAGTAAATAATACAAAACAACAGTGAAGTAGTAATATTACCGGCCCCACGCGAATACCGGGAAGCGGGCGTCTGTGGTCGGTTATGGGACATAAAAACTCTCAGAAGCACACACACACACGTGCACAGATACAAACATATGCGTGTCTTCTTTATGTCTAGGGCATGTTTAAGGATATTTGTTCACGGTTACGAATGCAGCGTGCGGGAGCTTTGGGGAACGGGGAATGGGAATGGGCAGTAGAGGTTAGCAGAAGTTTAGTGAAATAGTTTTATTTTCTACTTCAGGTAGTAATGAGTAAGCATTTAAAATAAGTTAATAAACTTCGAGATTTTATAATTAAATCAGCATGACCATGAACCAAGAAGGGTTTGTTTCGTGTTCATTGTTTTCTTCCCCATTGAATGTATCACAATTATGTGAGGACTCTACGCCGAGTGTAAGTATTTGTAATTTCAGTTTCAGGCTTTAACGACATCATCTGTATTGGAAGCCTCAGAGACACATGTAAGTATCAAAAACATAATATCGTTTATAGTTTAATAATTTAATTTATTCCCTGAAGAACGGCCAGGCAATTCATGAGAAGGCTTCTGGTTGGGATATATTTCCTTCTCCCTCCATTTAAAAGCACTTTTTCCCGGGGTGGGTTTGGTTGATGGTGTGTTGATTTGCGATTGTTTCGTCCTTTGGTTCGAGTGGTGTAGATGATAATGTTTTGGATCGTCTCATTTTCTTGCTGCCAGTTCCCACGCATCGACACGCTATTTATCATTGATGGTGTGTTACAAACCAGCATACTTTAAGCGTTCTTTTCAGTCTAAAGAAGTCTTCGATTATCCTGATGCTGACAACAGTATCGGAGAACTACAGAAATTTGCTTACCCATTTTTGAATCATTGGAGATGTGACTTGACTACTTCAGTATCATTGGTTCTGCAACCATCTGACCCAGAAAATCGCGCATCGTTACAGCGAGGGTTTTCCCTAATGCCCGAACGGCTGCTAAAAGTCTGAGTCTTGCCGAAAATATGTAGAAAATGTGCATTCATCTCTAGGCATGTGATGATGCAGTCTAGGCATTATGCGAATAAACACACGATCCACCGGTCGTTAAGCCCGTGAAACCAGGACCTTGTGGCAAGATGGAATGCAGGAATCTTCCGAATCTATCGTCATCCCACATGCTCTGGAAGAGCGAGCCATGCACCGATGGTGCGGATAAACACGTGAGCGGAAATCGATCCCTCAAAATCCGTCTGTATGAATAAATATATTGAGTATTTTAATGATTATACTTTTCCACAAAAAATCTGTAAACTGTTATGTAGCGAAGATCATTTGAAATATTCTTCGTGTCTGCTCGCAAAAAGATATCCAGAATAAGAAGAAGATAAGAAGAAGAATTTCGTTCTACGGACACCTTGTTGTGGAGAAGAAGAAACTCGGACTTATAATCGCGACGAGAACGGAACAACGTGATTGCTAGCGGTGCGGACCAATATCTTTCTTTTATCTGACTGTCCTGGCAGTCTGGAGATTCTAGATGAGAATCTTCCTTACAAGAACGTTGGAGACAACGAGGCCTTACCTTTGGCAGGAGACTCTCGATGCTCATCGGTGGAGCAAGACAGCCAGGTGACTTTGGATGTTCAGAAGGAATATCCCTTACTGGCATGTTGGAGGTTTGAAGCCTTACCTTGGGTAGGGGGACACTCAAACCTCTAGAAAAAGTTGAACGCAAGGTTTAGCTTGTTATACCTCCTCTCTCCATCTGCCTGTCTGTGGGGAGGCTTCCTAGACCGCTTTATTTATTCCCAATTCTTACAATAGTAGTTGCTCGTTTTTTGCAACCGATATTTGTTCCTTTTTGGTTTTTCTTTTTCATATTGAATTTAGTACAAAAATGTTTACGTACGTCCAATGTATGTCACTCACAAGCCGGATGCGCTGGTAAGTGTTTGAGTGTTCATGTTAAGGCGTGCGCGTGGTCAAAATAGCTGAATGTATGTAATGTAATGTTAAATTGGTAAATTTCTACTCACCGTATAATGGTACGTAACGCTTGTTGTATGCGAAATAATGTATACTCTAGTGCGATGTTTAGCAGATATGCTACACTTGACGATACTATAGGAGGCCACATAAGTGTCCACATGGGATTTGAACACCAGTTCTAGCATGTGAAGTTCGTCTCCGCTGTCACTTCTACAATCAATTGTTAAAAAGGAATTGTAGTTTCTGGTGGGGGCGGTCCAGTGGTATAGGTGACAGAGGCGCTGGTCTTAAAAAAGGCAGGACCGAGGATCAAATCCCATCCGGACTGGCTGTTCTGTGAGGACTGTTTGCTTAGAAGGTCGTTAAGCCAAAAAGAAGAATAAGAAGTTTCTAGTAGAAATAGCACGGTTTCACAGACGGATAGTATCGTAAACAGTCGCAAAATGTCTGTTGGAAGCGCATCCCATCAGAATCCTGAAACTATTTGCAGCCAATGTTTTTTTCTCCGATGATTCTTGCCTGTTGTTCTACATGTGACCCTCACCCATTTTTCCTATCATATCAGACGACTAGGTATCTAAAATTTGTTTGCAATTTTTTATAATTTTGCCTTGTTAAAGAATATGCCAAACTGCGGACAAATCAAACAAGCAGTTTATCGGTTCTTTATTACCAATATTTTGTCATTAAATTTTATTCCTTTAATTGCTGTAGATTGTTGCGTCTTTTCCTTGGCTTAGCGACCTTCTAGGTCACGGATTGAGTTTGAACCCCTCCTGATGTCATCTAACCATCGGGCCACCCTTTAATTCTTACATGATTATTACCTATAAGAATGGAATTACTCAAATAAATGCTTCATCTTGCAAAAGAAAGCACAGTGAAGGGATCAGAATTTCCTACCTACCGTTCCGAGTGCATCTGTATTCTGAGGTCAAGTGACTATGGGTGATGAGCCCATCGTCTTAAAGTTATTACGTATTAACAGACCCAGTTCCTCTCCCTTAGTGATTGTTCATGTTAAAGCCAAAACCAAACAAATAAACTGACGCCTGAGTCCAAGATGCATCACATTAAAAAACAATTCTTCTTTTTTATCCTACAACTTCTGGCTTTCCTTGACTTCGTTTAACCGGTATCTGGACATTCGCTCACCGCCTTTAAACGTTAAAAATTCTTAACGTTTTACACGTTATTATATCTTTATTTCAAAGGTCCACAATTCTGTTAGGTGGTAGGAAGCTTCCCCTTTTTGATATTTTTATCTTTTTCCGGAAGTGAGAAAATTGTTAACAACTCAAAATAGTAATACGGCTAGCGGTGAGAGAATGTCTGTATTTGTTGAGGTTAGTTCATTTTTAGTTATTCGACTGTTTTACTGCAAATCAATTTATGACGCGGGGTCATTCAGCAAAGAATCTTTCAAATTAGTCTTTGTCAATTTAAAACTATTTAGTCAAAAAATCGGTCTTACCAAGCAGAGTGCTACCAGAGAATTACCTGCCAACTCTGCGCTATTTTTGAACTGTATCACACCAATGAATTAAACTCAGTTTGCTAACCGCTTTGCAAAAGACCACCAAGAATCTTGGGACAAAAATACTTTTCATATCTTTCAATATCACAAAGCTATATAGATTTCTTGCATTTGCTGGATAATGATGTTCAAAAAATAGTAGAAAAGAAGGTAATCGAAGAATAATATAGAATGGAAAACATTCCCTTATTAAAGTTAAAATTATACAACATATACAAAGCATCAAGCGACTATCATTATAATTATATTAAGAAAAACCTATAACAAGAATCGCCCTTCCATCAAGTCCTACACCATGTACTAATAACTCATAATCCAGGTTCGCTTGCACCATGGAGCCACGAACATCTTGTACCGCTTTGCGACACATGGAAACACCATCAGCGTCACTGTTGGAAACCCAAGCACCCAAAATAAACCTTTCCCATCAGGGAAGTTGGAAATCTGTTGATACTTACTTTGCATAAATTGTTATCGATGTTGGCACGCGGGACGTCGTTTGGACGAGCGTGATTTGTGTTGTATACCCGCCCGGTCCAAGGCACTCGCGGAAGAACCGATCGAGCTAGGAGCGCTTGCTATTCCTAATCATTTTTACCGAACGAAAAACATTGCATAATAAATGGGGACAAAGCTTATGCGGGTTGTGCTCGGGCTGTCCGTTCTGGGCGGTGCAGGATGCTGCAACAAAATCCCAGGTTGGCCAAGGGTTCCTAGGGTTCCTAGCCCTGGCGCGTGGATCATTATTTTCATCGCGTCTTGGTAACGCGCTTTAAAAGTGAGTTGTTTTCATTGCCGACTCCTTCCGCGAGGGTGCGTGTGTTTTTAAAACGGAGGTGAAACGATGAATAATGGTTGAACGGGGCACTGAAGCTTGGGCACCTCGGGATCAACATGATTGTGCATAATTTAGCACAAATCGTAACCCTTGAACCGATCGACCGACCGATGTGTGGCGCGGTTGAGGCGTATGTCTGCAGGGAAATAATGTTGGGGCGGATGCAAAATGTAAAGTAGCGTTCGGGACGCCAGCAAAACATGCGGCACTAGACGCGGGTTCAAGATGTAATGTGCTTTCCAGATGTGTGCTAGCTATTTTAAAGGAAGCAGGACCTAATAGCAATCGTCCCAGCACTCGCCAACAGTCAGTCAATTAAATCCATTCCACCCGTTCCGTGTCTTGGAGCGAGTGGTTTGAGTGTTTTGTTCCTTGTGCCCTTCGATGTTGGCAGAAGGAGGCTCGGCTCGGGTAGCACGGCTTGTGGACCATAATTTGGTCGGAAATTCGCGATCGAAATCGTAAATAAGCGAACCGGGTGACCGCGTCGCTACGGCACGTCGCGGACGGTCGGGCACGATTCAACCGCCAGCTGACAGCCGACAGCAGGAACAACAAATTCATAAAATTATATAACATGAATATTAATCAGGCCTCCCTATAGGGAAATGATAATACCTGCTGCACATTAATAATGATAATTCAATTTATTATTTATGACCGCTGATAGTCTGTTGGTTTTCCGCTTTTCCTTCCTGAGCATTCGCACGCCGCTTTAAAGGCAAATACCGAGAACGGGCGACCGCTTTTTTGTGTTTGTACTTCCAGCAGTGGTAGTAACTGGTAGTAGTAGCTCACCGGTAGGTAGGCTCCATAATTTGGGCACAATTTTCCGTCCGACACCGTTCGACACCTGATCCGGTGGAACGATTCGCACCGGCTCAAATCCTCACCGGAAACCCACACACTCGCACACACACTGTCAACGTGCGCACGCTACCGAACGGCCGGAATCGGTAACATCCGGCTTCTTCCTATCGCTTATCCGGTCTCGCATAACTCTGGCGGGTGAAGCTGTTCGTGGTAGTTCTTGGGGGGTTTTTTAACGGAGCAGTGTGGTTGACCTTTCGCTCATCGTATCGGAAGCTAGGGTTGAAGGTTTGAGCTGAATGTAAAGCAGTTCCATCTGTTAGCAGACCGACTTCGAAGATTTGCTCCTTAGCGTTGTTCCTCATAATGGTCACTCTACAACTAAGTGATGGGTTTATGCAAAGGTGTGCCTTTTATACATTTTTTATCCTATGATATTAGTACAACGAAATGCTTATATTATGTGCAATGTTTCTTAAATTAAAATTAGTACTAAGTTGGTAAAAATTTTAAATTTTTAATGCATGAGTGGCTTTCAACCTTTCACATGTGTGACTAGTCAGAAGGAATGAATAATAGACTAGTATCATTGAAGAAAAATGTTACTTATCTTACCCTACTGAGACGAAATGGAAGATGGAATAACGATATTTTTTTACTGAATTTTTGCACAATGACAACTATTAAGCAATTATTCCACCATCAATGCAAAGTACTTATAAACTTACTCAGAATGACGAAAATATAGTTTTTACCCTTTCATTTAAAACATTTTCTGTTAGAACTCTACAATGTTCTGTTCTAGGTTCAATTCTATTAGTCTTACAAAAAACTACATGCACGTTGTTTATAATTGTGTGATCACTTAAGTGTTTAATAGGCATCCTTCTTTAATAAACAAAAAGTTACGCATGTTTTCTGAAACTAGATTTATTGTAAATTTTTTTTGAAAAAACCCCTTAGGAGGATGGGTAGTATGGCTAAATTGAGCGGGGGTGGAGATGGCCAGCGTCTATTCTCCATGTTAGGGGTGGCTGGTTGTCCCTTCTGTCCTTGCATCCGAAGGGAGTTTGGGGAAAGGACTTGCAAGCCTTCCCTAGAAAACAACTACCACAACGAAAGGGCAACAACAGAATATACCGCACTGGACCTATCGATACAGACCCCCGCAAGGAAAAAGGACTTAAGATTGGAGACTCGGAACTTGGAATAGTAGATCCCTTACAACTGATGGAAGCACCCGAATCCTGTTGGATGAGGTGCAGGCCCGCGGCTTCGTGTTAGTAGCACTTCAGCTGGAAGGGTTCAATGGTGCGTCAGCTCGGTACGGCGTTCATGATGCTAGGTGCGATGAAACAACGGGTGATTGGATGATGACCAGTCAACGAAAGAATGTGCAGGTTTAGGAATCGTGGCAGGTTCTTCAATCTGAGCATCATAAAAGTGCACAGTCCGCACCGAGAAGGAGCTTTTCGTTACGCAGCTGGAGAGGGAGGATGACCGCTGCCCCCAACATGATGTGAAGATCGTCATCGCAGACCTTAATGCTCAGGTCAGACGGGAGGAGGCATATAAACCAACAATTGGAAGCTTCAGCGCCCACCAGCTGACATGAGCATTCGCAGCACCTTTTCCCAGCATGAACCTCGGGTACACCTGGAGATCACCACTACAAACCTACTCCCAAATCGACCACATTTTAATAGACGGAAGGCACTTCTCGGATATTATCGACGTGAAAACGTACAGAGGCGCAAACGTCGACTCGGACCATTTCGTGGTAATGGTTAAGCTGCGCCAGAAACTCTCCGTGGTCAACAACCAACGGAGCAAGCCTACCCCAAGGCACATTCTGGGTTGGCTGAGGCGTACTGATGGGGCGGAGGCTGAGGCGGAGGCGTATGCAGGAATTCTGCTATCTTGGGAATGTCGTAACTTCGGATAATGATGTCAGCAGCGAATTACAGAGACGCACTGTGCAGCGGTATCGTGCCTACTACGGACTTCATCGTCTGCTGACATCCAGATGACTTCGAGACCGCACGAAATCTGTGATATATCGCACACTGATTCGCCCGGTGGTCCTATGTGGCCAAGAGTCTTGGACCATCACAGCGGAGGATGGAACCAGACATCCTGACGGTAGCAAAGACCGGGAGGATACGATGGCTCGGGCATGTTATGAGGATGCCGGACTCATGCCCCGCCAAGAAGGTGTTCGTCTGCGACCCCCCAGTTCGGCACGAGGCGTCAGGGAGCACAGCGAGATCAGGTGAAGGGTGATCTGTCGGAGATCGGGTTCCTATATGGATGGGAAGCTGCAGCCAGGGATCGAGTTTCCCTGCGACATGCGATGAGCTATAACGCATGCTATAACTCCAAACCAGAACATATCTTTTGTGTCATGACTTTAGTTTGTTACTTAAGTTCATTTCAGTTATGAAATGGCTTTCATTCTATAGTGGTTTTGATAGCTTATAATCGCTGGGTTCGAAGTCAGGTACACTCCTCCTCGGTATATTGACTTTATAGCTACTTGGCTGCTGTAAATTTTTACGATTTATTGTGATTTGAAACATTTTTGTTAACGGACAGAATTTTTGGAAATTAATATCCTTGAAAACAATGAAAGTCTAGAGCTATTGGTTTTGGTATCCTATCCTTGAATCTAGTGAATAAATGGGATGCGTTATGAATACTAATTTGAAACGATACAAGCTATTGATTACCAGTTTTAGAGGGCAGTTCACTCAGGATTTCCCACCGAATTTTGTTTTTCATTTGTCTATCGTGTCTGTATTACATTTTGAGTGAAGAGTATACGTTTTACATCAAGGAGGGACTTTAAGAATAGCCTTTTAAATTTTTTTGTTGCTATCTTTCCAGTTTTAGTTTTCATGTACGTGAGCAGTTTGTCCGTACTTGAGACGCGTGAGTAATAATTGGGCGTATTAATGATTTTATACAGCAACAACTTATTGAAAAACAGTTTTATTCAAAACTGTTAAGGGAGCAGTATAGATTTTTCTCTTTTTATTGTTAGATTTTCACCTAGTGGCTTTGATCGAAATTGAGACCTAAGCATTTAACTGAGTTAGACCAGGGGATCTCGTTTTGCTCTATCTTTAAAATCCTACAAGCTAACTTGCAAGGGCTAGTGCATCTGATGAAGAATAATGCCTCGGATTTGTCGCCGTTCAGTTTGAGCCTCCATCTCTTACAAGATGTAGAGCTTGCTACATTTATTTTGTTTACTGATTTTGTGTTTTTGTCATGTTGTTGCTGTTGGATAGGTGCAATTTCCTACCCCTCAAAGCATATGACAGATGACACCTGGGGAGGGAAGCATTGTCCAATCTGGTCATAAAACGAAAATCGATTCATTCCGGCAAAGTATTTCGTTCAATAAACACACACGCTTAAAACGAAGACTGCACTGTGTCTTGCTTTTCTCCCTTCCAACAGTTGCAATTGAATTATTTCTTTTGCGAAAGAAAAAAAAACTGTCTATGGAAACATTCTCGCATCGCGAAAGCTTTGAACGACACTTCAAAAGCATCGAGCGAGAAATAAAAACGAGAACTCAGCAGAATGAAACTTGACACTCAAAACAAGCATTTTTCCAATCGTCCATTGTAATGCAAAACGCAAGCTCTGAGATATTTCCACCGAGATAGTTCCACCTATGTGGCAATCACACAAAAATGAGCAGTTTTCGGGGATTACGAAAAATATTCTCTAGGGCAGGTCGACGATAGAAAACGACTTCCAAAGGACTTCTGTAGCAATCGGTACAATGTATTCGACGAACCTCTAAATCAATTCAATGTTTCTAATTTAATTCAGTAGAATAATATTTTATTTTATTCTGTGAATGTATTAGATGGACCACCGGGGATGGAGAAACGGGCGACAATGGTGCCAATCTTCTCGCATGTCATGGACACATGGATCGGCGATCTCCCTGAGTAAGGTCAGAATATCAAAGTACGTGATACCAGCAATTCTAGTAATCTATTCGATAGCCGGCGTTTACTAGAAGGTTGTTATACCAAGAAGAAGAAGAAGAAGAAGAAGAACCTCTATAGGAGGATCTGATTTAATCAATCTGTGCTTAAGATTAACTATCAATTGAACGCTAAGGCACAAAAATATCTTTAAAAAACAGTGGAAACTTGTAGTAAAGGCTGTCTTTGCTAAGATTTCAAGTAAGGTTCTTCAACGCTATTTTGTATTTTAATTAGTATCGTCGTTTGCATCAATTGTAAAGCGTTTTTTAATGCAACACTAATAACAAATACTGAAAAACGTTTAATAATATACGAACGACGAATGTCAAATACCAAATTCACGAAAGAAAATATTCCCGTTTTCTTGGCTCTATCGAAATACTCTACAGAGAAATGGTTCTAATACGGATTATGGCTTACACACGCACACCTTTACTTGATTTCAGCGTGTCCTTGCGAAACTGACACGTCAAATCATGCACGAAAACGGCAAGGAAATTGAAAATGATTCCGTCAGCCAGGATCATGATGCTGCGCACTGGAAGAAGCTTGCTAAATATTCTGCACGAAACAGCTACAGATCAGGTGTAGTGTACCAGTCAGCAACAGCAAAGTTGTTTCGTGTAATTCGGAGGACACAAACACACACACACACGGAACGTTAGCCGTGTTTGATTGACTCGCCGTTTGAAAAATGGTCCGATAATGATTTGCGTAAAAGTGTTCCCCAAAGACCCGTTTCGCTGGACATGTAGGAGAAGAAAGTTTTCCCCCTTTTTTTTCTTGTTTGAGGGTGGTAAGAGTTAGTGCAACAGTTTGCCTAGTGTTGATGAAGGTGTACGCAAGGTGGCTGTTGGTTTGGAGGATGGCTGTTGACTTGCCCTTGGATACACCTTCATTCCACCAGATGAAAGGACGTCGTTAGGCGATTACTCGAATGATGTGTGACTTACGCGTTTGACAAGATGATTGGCTTTTAGGGTTGGGAAAATGCACATAAATTGGGAATGATTAGTTGATATTTGAGTGTTTAGGGTATGATTTGATATAGAGATTTTATATAGGAATAATAGTAGGTCAAGTATGTGAAAGTACAATAAAGTTTTATGAAACAGATACAAAACAATCCTTTTCTTCAAAGGGTGCAACAAAGTGTTTGAAATTTATAAACTGTCTTCCATTTTTCACTCACACTAGAACACTTTCCTACACTTCTTCTACAAAAGAAAAGCTTTAGGAACGAATCGAACACTGCAATGAGAAAGCAGATTTGCTATTTGCTTTAGTGACGTTATTTTCCCTCCATTTTCCTTGCCTGTTCTTTCCAACGCTGGCCATCAAACCATACACACATTTGCGTCCAACGGAACTCATCATCGTTGCCGAGCTTACCATTCGACACCAGCCTCCCATGGAATGGGAAGACATGCAGAGAATCTTGAAGCTCATGCACCACATCGGACTGGGTACGTGAGTGTTATGCGGGTCGTTTCAGTCCCGGACAAAAGAGAAGGGAACCAAATCGGAGGGAGGAAAAGCCGAATCGTATTTATTCCTTTCACGTGCATCTAAATAAACCAACGAACGAGATGAAATCGTTAGCAGCACACACACACACACACACACACACACACACACACACACACACACACACACACACACACACACACACACACACACACACACACACACACACACACACACACACACACACACACACACTCGCAAATAACAACATAGAGCGAAAACGGGCAGTAGTCAGTCCATCGTCGCTTCGTTCAATCGTCCGTTGGTCGATGAAGTCAAAATGAATGGATGTTTTGGGGATGGCAGGTCTTTGGCAGAACTTTGGCGAAGAACCCAAACCTGGGCTGAGCTGATAAGCAGGCGGAGATGGAGGTGGGAATGGATATCGGTTGGCTGTGTCTAGGGCCGTCTACCGTACCTGGTGGGTACCGATTGCAGGCGCTCCAGGGTTGCGAAACGATGGTGCCGAGCAGCAGCGTCAGAGCAAATGGTAAAATAATGACACCTGAATCGTCCGTTTTCGTCCATATAAGTGAACAGAGTTGGACCCACCTTCCTTCAAACGTTCCACCCCATCAGATTGGGAGGAGTTGGAAGTTTTGCACTGGGGACTAAACGCAAAAAAAAACCCGTAACTACAATGGGTTTTGTAGCAGCACGTTGTGCGACACCGCACCAGGGCAAATGGCGCGAAAAAACCGATGTGGGAATTTTTGGGGATACAAGTTTCTGCGAGGACTTTTTTTCTTCCTATCATCACTTTTTTACAACGGTTGGGGTGGGGTAGAGTGGCAAGGGGTTAGAAAAAAAGGGAGGTGGTAGGCATCTTTGGAACGCAGTTGTGTTGTGCAATGGGCGGAAAATGGCGCTGGAATATATTCAGCACGGCACGGACTCCACACCGAACGGATGTGAAATGACCGTGGGAAATTGAATTTCAGCATTATCATTATCGGTGATTACTGATAGAGGTAAATGAAGAGGAATCCGTTTATTTAATGGTTTGATAGGATTTTGCTGTAAATAATTATGCGATGGAGTGAGATCGATGTAGGTGAGAGGACACTTTTGGAGAGTTTGAAAAACTCATATTATGAATAAATGTGAGGATTCCCAGAATAATTACTTTTTTAACGTAAATATTTGGCAAAAAGTTATGTTTTATAACAACTTTAAGCAACGCTCAAGATTCTCTCTCGGTTTATTTGTTTCAATTTACTCCGAATTTTGAATTTTCAAACCGTGCCTGCGTCAGAGAATTAAATTTCTTTCTTTAAAGCTGAATCACTACGTACGTCATTGGCAAAGCTTTTGGTGGCAACCCCTTCTATGTAGCTGACTTTTCTGCTACGTATGTGCATTGCTCACGTATTCTAAAAGTAGCAAACAAAGCATTGCTTATCAGAGCCCTGCGACACATAGAAATGCATCCCACGCTCTCGCCATCGAATACAGGCATTCGTATTGCTTGAAAAAAAAAAAAAACGTACAAATGATTAGATTTGCGTTGACTGTGCGGCCGTGTTATAAGCGTTTGAGTGATGGAACTCCAAAGGTAGAGGATTAGCGAATGAAATTTACATTTTGGCGCGGTGCGAAAATAAGTCTTGTGCGAGAAGCCGCACACATTGGAAAGTCATAAAGGAACGTTGATAACGTGTGTGACGTCATTGCGTGCGATGAGATGGTGTTGCTTTGTAAATTTAATTTCAAGTTTATTCTGAAACAAATGACAAATTGAAGAAAAAAGTCAGAACAAGATGCTAAGTATTTATTAAAAACAAAAAGACAAACATTACACCACTAGCGTAGAACTTCTAGACCATAAATAGTTAAAAAATATGGCCAACGATGTTCAATAATAATCATGATCGAAATTCTGTCCCAGAATTTAAAAACAAAGGCTAACTGCTTCTGGGACAACCAGGAAAGTATATGAAAAAAAAAATCATTCCCATTTGAAAAAATTCTAACGAAGCGAAGGCTAATTTATTAAATAATGAGCTACGTATGTTTATGAAGAAATGTTCGCTTCAGTGTCGCATCAGTGTGGGAAGGGAACTTCCTCTAGCGTTACGATTTGTTTCACAAGGAGGAGGGCGGAGGTCCACTTTGTGTGACGTAACAGACTGTTATAAGCTACAACATTTCGGGACACGCTTGTTTTCTTTTACGGCGATTTTTCCGAAATTGTAATATTATTTCATAAAAATCTATTTTATGACCCTTTGTCTAATGTCTCATATTATTTTGTGTCATATCTATTTGTAAGAGTACTAAATTAACAACTCCCTGCCTTGATACACACTGTGTCTAGTTAGTAGTGTCTGTAATAACATTTAATAAATCAAACTCATCCCCTCAACTCTCCAAAACACAAGGAACGGGATATATGAACATCGAGTACAGATTAATGAATAAATAAAACAACAGATCCTCATTCCTGTCTATCATGTTGATGGCATCTTTCAGTTTATACTGACATTTTTTTCTTTTAGTGTTTGCTCACCATTCTCCCCGTCACACCTCTTCCGTGATCACAAAACGTGTGATATATTGACCCGAAAGAACTGATCAGAATCAACCTAATGCTATTGATGTGAGCTGTTTTCATATTGCTACGCAAAGCATAGCGATGTTTTATGATTTTCGGCTCACCGATATACACACACACACAAAAGCACATTTGTGGCAAGGTAGACCTCACATCTCAGCCAACGAATCCCGAGCGCTCGGTGACGCACGTACGGATGATTGTGAAGAAACGGGAGATATCATGACGGTTTCGTTTTATGATTTATAGCCGCATAACAATGAATTTGGCAAACACTACCTACTTTTTGAAAAATCAATTTATCATATTCGATTTTATTGTTCAAGGGAGCTGCTCTTAAAATTCTCACCTGAGGAACGCTGGGTGGAGCGTTTAGTAGTTGTTGAAGCGCGAGCTTTCGCTACACACTACTCGTGTAGAGTGATAAACAAAAGATGCTCCCAGGAAGTGGAGTACTCTTTGATGGATTTAGAATAATGGAGCTCGGTTTTGTAGTGTTTGGATATTCGTGTTTTAATGTACGATTGTTCGGTCACATTGTAGTCCTGTATTTTTTAAAGTTTATTTTACAGTTTGATTCGCACATTTTGTCATTAAAAAACCAAGAACTTTTCATTAGATGGCCGAAATGATCCAAGAAGGTCGTTAAGAATAAGAAGTGCTGACTAATAAGAAATTTCTTCCTCGTGTAATAGTAACCTTCTCACCCTATGTCCCGATATGGCCTTCGTTGAACTCGTTCTCCTATTTTACATTCCTATTCCCTGGTGCATGTTCAAGTTAACCGTGTTTTTGTTGTTAAGGACCAGAGTGTATAGCTTGACTCTGGCCTCACCTTTTCACATCATATCGACTTCATAGTCTGTAGGACTCAGTGGACCCTTGGTGTCCCTTTGTGTGAGCGTGTTATCCAGGGTTTTTATGGATCTCATGGTTCTTTTTGGTCAGATCGCTGCTTGAACGGAAGAAGCCCTTTACTAGGTCTGCCGCCTGGAAAATCTTAATAGAGCAAGCCTCTCCACCACCTTGTTATGAGGTCAGATGTTGGATATTTGGATTATTTTCCCTTCGAATCCCGTCGTGCCAGTGCCCGATCCTCCTTGTACTAATGCTCCGTCTCTGCTCTCCTCAATCCCTTTTTATGTCACTTCTCGTAATCTTTTTAATCGTTCCACTCTTCTAGTTCCTCTTAGCGGTTCAATCATTTAACTCAACGTCTTACATTTTTGACTTTCATCTTTCCTAAATGTCCTTTCGTTTCCGCCTATCTTCATCCGCGTTAGTTAGGGCATTCTTAAGATGCATTCGTTTTTAAGCAAATTGTGTTAGGTCACTAGCCAAACAAGAAAGTTGAATTGAAATTGAAATTAAAATTGATCCACTATTTTAAGATTAACCAATAAATTCCCGGTACTTTTAATATACATAACGAGCGGCTAGGCCGTATCGCATACAATCAACCTAAGTGAAATACACCTTTCCTCTTAGCTGATAGAAATAACCAAGATTAGCTTTAACATGCACTAAAATACAAAGTCGAAACAGAAATAAAGGACATTAATGAAGTACATTGAAGAATTGATCAAAGGTTTGTCAACTTTGTAGACCTAGAGCGTTAAAAAAGCTCATCCTATGCGTGACTGGGTCTCTAGTATATTCTGTTGTAGTGCCTGGAAGTCTGGTCGTAACAGTAACCTAAATCTTAAACTATTCAGCTATAAAACCAACATAAAAATATTTGTAAAACCACGATTTCTGGTCACTGTTTGAATCCAGACAGTCTCATGAAGGAATATGGACAGTGCCGTAACATCTTTTTACAATAAAAATCACTCCATCTCAGTTTTTACTTGTCACTTACAGAACCAAATTCAGAATATTTTCGTCTTAAGCTCAAAATACCCTCAAGAAGAATTCGCACTTTTTACATATGTACATTCTTTATGTCAGAGGCATTTGTGAGTGCTAAGATTCTAAATGTTCGATACTGTCTCAGCTTCGTACGTAGCGACAGATGTTCTGAGAGCAGAAGTTTCCTCAGTCTATAGCCGGTTACCAGCCAGGCTTCTCCGTCTAGGCTTTAAGACCTACTAGGCTACACTGGCCATCTAATGGCTTTCTAGACTTACTGATGCCACGTAGTTGGATAGTATCTATGGGAGAATAGTCGGGATAGGATTTAAATCCCAGACAGCCAGCCTGTCAACAAAATATCCGCTGGAAACTGTACAGAATCTAGCTTCGTTATTACGTTTCCTAATGCAGGTTGACCGAAATAGAAGATGATATAATCTTCTAACTTGCAAAACTGCAAGAGCTTTGATAGAAGAATCATAATGATGATCAACAGCATCATGAACCCTTGGTGCTCCAAAAAACCTGGAACATAGAAAATATTATTTGATTATAAGATCACATTACAAACATATTCTTATCATTATCAGTATACAATTTCAACCATTAATGTTTATTAAATTTTAAAAAGAATCCAATTACTAGTAAGCGACATACAAGCTAAATAACAAGGAAGAGTAATAACTGTTGATTTCACATGACTTTAAAAGCTTTCAATATAATCATTTGATGGAAGAACAACTTGTAAATATATTTAAACACTGTATTTTCCTCTGAAAAAACGCATTGTGCTTAGATAAATACTTTTATGATGTTTTAAAACGCCGCGTCTAGTTACAAGCAAACCAATTTAGCTTCTCCTTTTTGTCATTTTAGTATAAATTTAATTCCACATTTTGCTGGAAAGCATCTTAGCTCAGGAATTAGCACCTCACAGGATGCATCAAATGTGAGTGTTTCCATATTAGCTCCGGCGAAGGTTTGCACAGGTTTTGCAAATTCCTCCCAGAAAGCGTCCAGTGGCGAACAGACACATCGCACGGTGGATGCCTAATCCCCGGCTTCCTATTCCTATTAGTTTACATTCGCACCCGTACTACGGGCTGCTACTACTACCAGTTCTACTGCCATCGTCAGCCATTCGTAGTCGAGCAGTTGGTCGAAAGCCCTCGCAAAGGAAAGGTTTCCGGTTCCTGGATGTTGTTCATAATCGCATTTCGCAGCTTTTCTGCATCATGGAAGCAATTGCTTGTTACCCATTAGGGTTTGCGGTGGGGACGGTACGACAAGAAACGGGAGTGGATGTTCTGATACGGTGCTCTCAGTGTGTTTGTGCTATCAAGCTATCTATCAGCCAGCGTACAGTGCAGTGCAAGCTTGCACGATAGAACAATTTGCATCTTGAAGACGCTTCACACATGGATGCACTTCCCGGGAGCTGCACCAAAGGCTAGTCAGCGAACCGTACCGGCCTCATTCTCTCTCATTTTCCCTCTCTCTCTCTCTCTGTCGCTCGTTCCAAAATCGACCTTTTGCCGAATCGCCCGAGAACCCATCCTCGTCGCCGCCGCCAGAGGAAATGAATGTAGCATACACACATACCGTCTATAAATTTTCATCTCGAATAATGCTGGCGCCTGGTGTATTGTGGCAATATTTGCAAAACATCTCGTACCCATCCCCTTCGGGCGTTTCGACCGTGTTTTTTAATACTTACCACATCCCCGGGAAAGGAAAATTCGTCCGTCGACTCTGCCTCTTCCGACCACCTCCCCAACGCGTCCTGTCCCATCACCTAGCGGGTTGGCTTTTTCATGAAAAAGATGCTTGCAACCTGGCTAGGGTCGCTTTTGTGTTTCAACTTTTCGCAGCTGGCTCTCGTTTGGATGGTGTGTGTGTGTGTGTGTGCGTGTAAGCGCAGTTCTAGCTTGTGAGTGAGCCGGGAGCCATGATGATGAAAACTTTGAAAGGATTTTGGCCCTCATCAGACGGTTCCACAGGGGAACAGGCCGTCCCCTTCCGACCGCTCAATGAGCCTAGCCGAGCGACATTTGCGTGCGCCTATGCGTTTGTGTGTGAATTAGTGATTTTCGAGCCTTTACAAACCGTCCCGAGCGTATCCCGGCGCGCGTAGCGTGCACCGGATTTTACCTCTTCCCCTACTGCTACCGGTTTCCGGTTGGCGTATTGTGTTTCAGTGAAGAGGTACATGGGTTTTGGGGGCCAGCAAAAAGAAAAAAAAGCGGGGAAAAAAAAGGAAAAGAAACGGGACAAAAAGGAACAATTTTGGAGCACACTCTCACAACCGTCACAAAAGGGGACAATCGAATGGAACGGAAATGCAAACGAAACGTGTACGGTTGGTAAGCCTCGAAAAGCACGCGAAAGAAGCGGCTATAAATTCCACAGTAAAGAGCGTTGGGCGCACTGTGGATGGAACATGCCACAAGAGGCGGTGAAGAAGGGAAGAAGAAAAGGGAAGGGATTTTGGGGAACACTTTAAATCAAGAACCAGGGATGTGAAACTTGGTATTGAATGTGAGTGCGAAAAAAAGGGCAAAAATAGAAAAAAGGTTTGTAGAAAATTTACTATTTATCACTTGCAATATAGTTTTTACAATTAAAATTTTTATCTCACTGCACATAAATGATTAAAAGTTGTTTTCGAAACAATCATGGATAATTTAGAGGTATTTTTTTCGCTTAATTTTGTGTATAAATTCTTCGATAATTTGTATCAAATTGTATTTCTTTGATTTTGAAACATTCTTTTTATGCTAATGTTTATAAACAAATTATTATTCTTAAATGGCAAAATTCTTAAGCCAATTCTTCTTTATGACTCTCTACGCTCAAGTGATAGGAATGTGTTGCACTGCGTGTTTTACGCCTCTGCTTGGCAAAAAAAATAACGTAAAACCCACCAAGGTTTTGTGAGAATTATTGCGAAAAGTAAAACCTTCGCTACTGTCGCACGGCTGATGGGGTTGGAGAATTATTTTCGGCACTTTAAAATATTGTGGTGTACGTTTACTTGCCAATGCACACAATGAAAATCCGACCATTTCAGCCGAGATGCAACATCCCGTTGCCGCCAGTCGCTGCCGAATCGCCCAACTCGCCCTGAAAATGATTACTCTGGCCAGGCGCCCGGCGAGTTTTTGGCGTTGGCAGGACGGTATGAACGCATACTCTGCATGCATGCATGCCGTCTACCTGCGGATGGTGGAAGAGGGGCGTCCGCAGCTTCAGCAAACCGGGCGGACACATTCTCGACCTGCTCGAGACCGGGGCCGTTTGACGCCGGACGCACTGGCAATTGGCACCGCCACCCGGGTCACATGCGCATCGGTACTTGTTTAAACCGTTTCTTTTCATGGTAAATTAATTTGAATGATTTTGCTTGTGAATTCAATTAAATCTTGGAACGAGTTCAATTAATTTGACTATGCTGTGGAGCTGTGGGAAATTCGTGCTCGTGCCTTTTTTTTTCCTCCACTTGGTTCGATGCCTTGCTACGATTCTTGTTCTTAAGAATGTGCAAAGGGATTGTGAGAGTATGCGAGAAAATAAGCACAAGTGCTAGGTGAGGTTATTTATTGGGTCGTCTGTGATGAAATGTAGCACTTTGCTATTGGGACAAATGGTGAGTTAGAGACTTAGTAGAATAAAAGAATTTTTTCAATGGTGTTTTATGTCAAATAAGAGTTTATGTCTGTTATTTCTGTAACATGTTTCACACATTTTACTTTATCGTTGTTGTTTTGTATATTCCAATGAAAGGAAGGAAAAAGATTATTTATTTAATTTATATATAATTAACTATGATGCTACAATACCATATTGTCATCATCGCTTGTGATGACTCAATTGCATAAATATTTTGGTAAGAAATTTCCTAAAGCACTCTAAGATGGTAGGCCTTGGAGGCATTAATCGTCCAAGCGGACCATCATGCTTAAGCATGGCCATTGGGCCAGCCACTGTCTGATCATCCCCTTCAGGAAAAGAAGGGCCCAAGTAGCGATCATGTGTAGGAGCTGCGGGAGGTTGAGGGTCATGAGGAGGGACTCTTGGATCTCGGAAAGGGACGGGGTAGGGGTTTTTGGACAACCTCCGGTTGGAAAAGCCAAGCTTTCCAGAGGGGCTTCGGTCCGGGGAGATCGCTTTTTCTTGGGCTCCTTCCTGGTAATTTGGGGAGCGGGAATGGGATGTTCAGCATCTCGTTTCTGGACTGGGTACTCTCTTCACCGGTCACAATGGTACCTGTTCGAGTGCAGTCGGGGTGGACTTGCCATTTGCATCTGTACTCAAAACAGCAAAAGGGTTTGATGCGTTTGCTCCCTTTAGAGCATCGATGTAAGATCCGCGTGCCCTTTCGGATATTGTTTTCGTCTGCTCCTTTTGGATTTTTCGGTACACGGGGCACAAGGCTACCTCGTGCCACTCGTCCCGGCAATGCGAACATTTTTGGGAGAGAGCTTTACACTCCTCGGTGGCATGTGCCCCTCTACATTTACCACAGCATGTTTTACGTGTGCAAAACGGTTCAGCGTGTCCAATCTGACTGCACTTGGAACAGGTTGCCACCCTTGGTTCGTACGGCCGGTCAATGGATATCCGGAGGCTTTCTAGAATGAGGGCCTGCGGGAGTACCGTATCCTCAAACGTAACCCAGATTAAGGGGGTCGCGATTTTTTTTTCTGGCTTGCTTGAAGCATCAAGCTTGAAGAGCTTGTTTTGCTTCAAGCACTTTAATCTTGGGCGAGTTTTGGGGTTTGAAAAACTCAAAAGCCCAATTGCACCACTTCCTCCTCAGGGTAATTACCCACGACGACGGGTAAGCGTGCACTCGGTGTTCTGATGGAGGAAATGTCTTATCAATATGTGAAATTCTATTCAACAGAAGTGGTATTGACATTACGGCACTGGACCGTAATAATCAATTGTAAATAAATAATTAAATAAATAAATAAAAATTTCCTAAAGCAAAAAATTCTTTGATTATTTAGTACATTTTGTAAAAAATAAAACGGCCACAACACCACAATGTGCCAGAATACGGATGCAACCAACCATCATCATTACAATAGCCACAACAATAGTACCGGACCATCAGAACGTATATCCACCACCATTACCATCATCAGCATCAGCAGAGCCACCCATCCACAACCGAGTATGCCCGGGATAGGACAAAGAATAAGGAGGAAATGCCTTAGCATAAGTTTATAAAATTTATTCAACACAAGCGGCGTTGACAATACGACACTGTGCCGTCATAATCAATTGTAAATAAATAAATAAATAATTAAGGACATTTTGAAAATAATATTTTTTTTTAAATATTTCCTATAATGATTTACTGAAACGTTTTAATCAGAAAATCAATAAAATATACAAACATGTATTACAACAGATAATTTGCAGAAAGCAGTTTACATTTGAAAATTAGCTATCGTTCCATGTACATATTGCTAACTTCCATGAAGTACTGGGCGCCTCCAGCATTGAATATCTTAACACTTAGACGGCTGCACGTTGCACATTGTTTTCTTCGCTGGTCGACGGTGTGATTAGCAAAGATATGATACCGTTGCCCCCTTTAACACGAGCATACTTTACTGGCAGAGGTTAGTAGAAAATCTGAATCTACAACAATCGGAATTGCGCGGAACAGTGAAATGAAACATCCCACGGGTTTAGGTTGAGTCGGGTTTAGGCGACGACCAGTTATGTCGTTCCGGTATTTGTCTGCTGACTGATCCAGATGAACTCCGCGAGCTTAATTCTCTCGACTTGTGGTCTTAATCTTTATTTTTACTCATTTTTGTGGATGGCGTTAAAAACGAGAAGTGACTCTTTTTGCTTTTTCTGTGTAGCTTATTTTATTGGTAAGCAATTAGAAATAACAAAAAACTTAATTTATTAATTAGAATTAAAAAAAACTTTTTTGGTCTTGGCTCGTTCTTGGTTGATTTTAGACTTATTGATCGTTCCCTAACTGATCCTTTTCTGATCCTTCTTTTCTCTCCTTTTCTTCTTGGCGCCTCCTAAGTTATAAAGCTTCCTACGGTTGGTGTTACTTGGATTGTGGTTGCTTTCGTTATCTTACTTTATATTTATTCTCATGCTAGCGAGTGTTTAGGGTTCTTGGTACTTTATTGGTGTCACCTAGCTTAAATGTTTATGTAAGTGGTTTGGATTTTTGGATCTTAAAGTTGATTGAGAAAACGTCCTCTTTTTGAGCAGTTTCCTTGCGTTGATACGTTGCCAACCTCCAAGGACACGGTGGCAATTAAAATGGTTTACTAGACTTGCCGGTACCACGTAGTTGGGTAGTCAGTCCTCACTACGGCGGAATGGTCCGGATTTCCTCATTATTTTATTGGTTTTTCCTCATTATTAAAATTGGAATTATTAAATGGTTATTAAGTGGATTTAGAGAACAGCACGTGTTTTTTAAAAATGAATATTCACGTCATTATACCCTTGAGGTGTGATTCACTCTCAACCAATATGTTTGCTTTGATAAATTTATTTTGGTGCGAGCGGCAGTCTAAATATTAGACGAAAAAAGCCACCAATATTTTTGTATAAAAAGTATAAAAAAGGAAGAAATTTCATGAATTAAATATTTTTTTTCAAAAATAAATTAATTATAATACTCTAAGCTATTGGATCGTTTTGTGTGTCTGAGATCAAATTATAAAAACAAAATCCAATCAATGTGTTACGTATACAAGCTTGGCTTATGATCTCATTTGACGGGATCAAACTCTTTTATTTTCTAAACATTCAAAGCTACGGATTAACATAAGCGCGTAAGGGAATGAAATGTGGCTTTGCGTTTTCCATGCGTGGTTTGGTTGTATAATGAAATAATTATCACACTTTCAATGGACTGAAACGTTTAATTTTTGTTCTTTGCAACTCTACACTACACTAGCGCGAAAAAGCTGTCGCTTAGATTGCACCGCATATGCACACCGGAACGCACTTTTAATAAAGCACTTGCACATGCACATCGAATTTGCCCTTTTGCAGTCCATCCACCCATCCTTGCCTTGTCGGCTGGTTTCGAAAACATGTCGCTGATCGGGGAAGAAAGAAAAACATCCACTCGTCGGAATGTTCACCTAACCGCCGTTGCCGTTCGAAGCCCCTTTTGACCTTTTGCCCTTCTCCGTTTGCGTTTGCGTCTAATTCGTCCCGTTCACCGGAATAGCCACCGTACTGTGTGTATCAAGTATCGGGCTCGGATTAATTCATGGTTTATTGTTTCGTGGTCCATTAATATTGACAAACGAAACAAAATGGTGTGATTTATAGCTGGCAATTATTAACTGGGGATAGAACTTGACCAGCCGGTCGGTTTCGGGCTGGTTCTTCTGGTCTATCGCATCCGGGCGATTGGATTCGTCCACTCGCTTGCTTCACCTCCTCCTCCTCCCCCCCCCCCCACACACACACACACACACACTCTTTGAGCTCCAACGCGTGATGTTAGTATGCAATCGTTTGATAATTCACACGCATGGTTTGGTTTTGTGGGACAGCATAATGCACCAAAAGCGCCACGGAATGCAAATGGAATGTAATGGCGCATTATGAAGTGGCGAACGAGTTTCGCCGGCCTTTCGTAACGAGTGAAGGCAGGGTGCAGTTGTACTGTGTGGCCGTGTTTAGATTGTGGTTGGCGAGTGTGTGTGTGTGTGTGTGTGTGTGTGTGTGTGTGTGTGTGTGTGTGTGTGTGTGTGTGTGTGTGTGTGTGTGTGTGTGTGTGTGTGTGTGTGTGTGTGTGTGTGTGTGTGTGTGTGTGTGTGTGTGTGTGTGTGTGTGTGTGTGTGTGTGTGTGTGTGTGTGTGTGTGTGTGTGTGTGTGTGTGTGTGTGTGTGTGTGTGTGTGTGTGTGTGTGCGCTAATACGGGGAAGTATGCAAAGATAAATCAGCCCGAGTAGTTTTGCGGGCGGTGAAACGGATTTCGGTAAACCCAATGGCAAATTTTACTGTGCAGATGGATAAAGTGAACCTGTTAGTTGATTTAATTCATAAATGTGCGACGAGAGTGCTGCAAAATTAGCTCCTGAATCTGTTTGTATATGGCTTTAGAAGCTACTTATAGTTGAAATAAACATTTGTATTGTTAAATAAGCTTTTGCTTGATTTCGCCTTATTGTGAAGCCGATGCTTGGTGCAATAGAATATTATGAAAAAACGAAAGATTTTTGAATTCTTTTGGTTTTCTGAGATAAACAAAAATGATTTTTCGATCACCTGATCCTGATCCCTGATCACCTTACAAAGCTCAAAAAGTTTAGCACAAAAAAGTCTCTGCTGAAGAAAAAAGAATCCTGAAGAAGTGACGCGGTGATACAAAATGGTTCCCTGAATTCTTATTCCAATTTGCCTCCTTGTGTCAAACTTTAGTGACATATAAGGACAAGTGGACTGGACAATCGTTGAGTATTTAATTCAATCAACATTACATAACATTTTGTAGAGCCTCAGAAAAATCTTGGATTGAAAGCGGTCACTAATTAAAGATCAGCAAGGCTATCCCGAAGCCTTCACACGTGGACAAAATTTTCTTTGCTAGTGCATTGTCCATAATTTCATCCCGCTCAGGTGTGTTTCCATAACACACCGATCAACAATTTAGTAGTAGCGTAGTTAAATGAAGATCACCAAAGCTCCGCGCTGCTTGCACATTAAAATTTTTGTCGTTTGGTTTTGCAGCGAGATAATTTAGTTAAAGAAATTGATGTTAAAGAGCGCACGACAAGCTAGAGAATAAAGTTCAAGTTACCTAGCATCAAAGTCATGGTTATTTCAGACAGGAATATTTTTATTTGTTGAAGGCAGATACTCATCATCGACACTACTGTACTTCCCGCTCTCGCTGAATAGGTTTCCGATCGTGAGGAACAAGCAGCAAACGAATAAATTCTGGGATCTGCTACACAACGTCTTGTTATTAAGGGATTTAGATCCAGCTGCCTTTAACGTGCAGATGAATTTGCAGATCAAGAAAACTAATCTTAGCAACCAACTGAACTTCGCCTTGTCACCACGAGTTTCCTGAGCTATACGAAAAACCGGAAATCCTGACAGTAGCAAAGACCAGCAGGATACTATGGCTGGGGCATGTTATGAGGATACCGGACTCATGCCCCGCCAAGAAGGTATTTGTCAGTGACCCCCAGTTCGGCACGGTCTGAATGGTCTAACGTTGATTGATGATAGATAAAAGTAATCACCAAATTTAGCGAGGAAAACAGGTTAATTTTATACATCATAGCACCAAAATTGCGAACGCAAAACAAATCGGAACGATTGTGATCAGTTTAACCTGCATAACATATCGACGAGTAAAAAAATTATGTGAAAAGCAAATCTAATGAAAATGCCCCAATGACTGCCGCACGATATGCTCTCAACGCGAACCAGTGCTGTGTTTACTGAATTTTCTCAACCTTAAAAATTTCTTTCTTTTACGTCTTGGTAACAGAAATGTGAGATAGTGTTCTGCTCTTGAAGAGGTTGTCTCAAAAACATCTCATTTGTTCTAATTGGTCTCTCAAAATCTGTTTAATTTTGTAAAACAATATTTGCATTATACAAAAAAATATGATTTCTCGTAAATTTCTTCTGAATGAAGAAGGCTATACAATAATGCACGATTTCCCTTTTATTTTTCACATATTATGGTTTGGTAATTTTTCTCAAAGAAACGATTTCGATCGTTTCCTTAAAGCAATTGATCTTAACAATTTGCAACTTTCTGCTCAGGAAACATTAAATTGTAGCTGCTTATTTATTTATTTATTCATTTATTTAAGTATGACGGCTTTACACATGATTTTCGACATCGGTTGTGTTGACTGCGTTATGAACAAGAATTATTTTTTATGCCACAAGGCAGTTTCTCCCTGTCGTTTGCCTTATCCCGGGCATACTCGGTTAAATGTAGCTCTTTGACAAATAAAACATATTTGAATGGAACTACCCATAAAAGATAAATTAAAATAATCATTGAATAGTTAGGAGAAACATTATGACACACCACAAAAGAAGGACAACAATAGTGTAGTTACTTTATGCTACTTCCTCCTGGCTTAACGGCCTTTTAAGGTCACATCAGCCATCTAATGGCTTACTAGACTTACTTGCTGGTAACACGTATTTAAAAGATCAGTCCTTGTTACGGAGGAACAGTCCTGGATGGGATTTGAGCCCCGGTCCTGTCATGTGCAGATTGGCGTTGCTCTCGCCATCACCAATGAACCTGTGTTAGTATCGAAATTACAGAAAAAATATTTCTTATAGCGTGGCCCAATGTATTCAAGTTCAACGAACTGATTGCGTAGTGAAGGAATTGCATGCTTGTAGATTTTTCTAAAAATAAACATCCTATTAATCAAGCCTATTCTTGACAATTGTCCATTGCGTTCATGGGTGACCGAGTGAGTGACGAAGAAATAAATAAAACTACCCACAAATACCCGTCTCCTACCATCCATGGCGTTGGCCAAAGTTTCGTCAAAGCACAAATGCGTCAGAGCATTCATTAGTCCCAGTTTTCGGTTTTGTGTGATTTGAATTTATGTTTCACCTTCCTGGACGAATGGTTAGCGTCCTCGCTAAAGTGGACCACCGTTCGCCCAATCTACTCTCCATCCCCGTCAAAAGAAAGCTTCCATATATTACTTTAATATGATTCTATCTTCAGCCGACTTTCGCTTCCATCGGCTTTTGGAGCAGTAAATTCGTTTGCACAGCAGCAGTAGCATCAGTGTGTACGCCAACCGAAAGACCTCAACGGTAAACCGGACGTCCTCATTCGGGTAACCGTCACCACAAAAACCATCACCGAGTGGCCGGGACGACTGGACGTTGATGACAAGCTTTACATTCTGCCCGCTGCCAGAAAGTCCAGATTCACGACACGACAAAGATGATCTTGGCCAAGCGAAACTCGGTTGGCATGGAGCTGTAAATTAATGTTAATTTTGGTACACCCATGGTATGGTGCGTTGGGCGAATGTGTGGCAGGGGGAATGAAAAGGTATTAGAGCCCTTAAAAGGAAATGGACACGCTTGGGAGAGGAAAGAATGGTGTGGAACTGCTGACTGTAGCGTCCCAGCACTAGCATGTACTCGTCAGATTGGAGCACATAGTGAAACATACGGAAAACGGCAGGAAATCAGTTGGTACTTGAGTTTGTTTCCGGTTACAAGGGGTTAAGGAAGTTTCCTACATCGAATAACCTTTCCGGAATGCTACTGCGATAAGTGTGGTTTATTTATGACGAGACAATTCATATCATGTATAAATTTGTATTTGATGATTGAGTGTAGAGTTGTATGATGGGTGACGTTAAAAAGCACAATAAACCGTGGTACAAGTAAGGAGATTTTTTTTAAAAGCAGTTTTGTTTCGTTTGAAACAGAAATCGCTGGCAATCTCTAAATACAGTGGAGCAATACAAGAGCACTATTATGTTGAGCTCGTTTAATAAATTAATGAAAATGTGACTTTAAATTAATAACAAAATTCACCAAATCTTGCATTGAAATATTACCACAAGATAGGTGCAATAAAACTGCAATAATAATGCAACAAAACAAATTGCACCTCCCTTTCTCAAAAGCAACCGGGACGACCACACAAGCAACCGATGTGAGGAGAAAAACTCTCTGATGTAGTATCGTATCGATGCTCACATTTATTTGCCCCTAACAATTGATGTTGTGTATGGCGGACACGTTCGTCGGCACTATTCTCATTACCAATCGGATCCCTTGATCCGGTTCCGGTTTGCAACTAGCACTGTGCTTTGTTTCCTTTCAATTTTTTGGCTTATGTTTCCTGTTTTATGCTCGAGAATCGTATATTTTACACATTGAAATGGTGGCAATCCATTTCGAGCGCACTTCTGTGCCCAGCAATCTTTAAGTACAAGCAATAGGGATTGTTGGATAAATGTGTGTTATATCGTGTAAATTATGAAAAGCTATAAATTTAGTACATTCTGTTCAATGAAATAGTAGATGTTTTGTTTCAATATTAATTTCAAACATATTTAATGCATCCGAAGCAGGATTTGACCTTCGGCCCTGTCGTTTGAAGAGACACTGCTAGCGTTTTTGCCCAAAAACCACTTCAGGAATGAAAACAAACACATCAGTTTAAGAAAAATTACTGGTCCAATTTATAAAAAGATTGTTTTAAGTATATTTATAAAGCTTTGAGACTTGTATAAAGAGCAATTGCCTGACTTCCACAATAACTGATCATCTCGATGGAGACGCCTTGCATCTCTTGTGGTGTATGAGTTTAGGAACAGAAAGTTCGGTTTTGCTGCTTTGTGGTACAATTCCGTCAACTGTTTTAGTTTTTCCTTTTTTTCAAGGTTTTTCACGATACGGTACTAGAATAAAGCTTCCTGGGGCTTCCTGAACTACTTCATCGATTTATTAAAACAAGCCATCCATATTTGTGACTCAACAACTTTGGACATTTGTCATATTTTTTTTAAATTTTGTTTAATGAAAGTTTATTGCATCCCTTACTATTTGTACGTATTGAATAAGTTATTAAATTCATTTCGTATGATGGGCATGATAGTGGCTAATAGTTGTTTATAATCGATTGTTTTATCACTTTAAATTTATGTTTTAAGGACAGAAACGAATTGATTGGTTATTTTTTAATGTTAATACACTTTTATGGTTGTACAAGAAACCTTCAAATTAAATTTATTTAAACTTTTTATATTTTATGCATCGCAGACAAACAGAAAAAATTGTTCTGTTGAAAATTGTTATATTATCAAAACAATCCAATGTTCATCGAACAAGGAAATAAGGAATTAATCCTAACATTTTCAGGATTGATAATAGGAATTTACTTAAACACTTGTTGAACTATTTTCCCGTTGTAAGGCAAATTTTTGTTTCAAGTATTCACTAGGCTGTATTTCTTTTAAAACTTCCAGGAATATTATCAAAATCAAAAATAAATGAGTGATTTAAAAAAATCCACCAATGGTCGTTATGCTGCAGCTCGTTACGTGGGATAATTTCATCGCGCACGCTGATTGTCCCATGCCATTTTACAGGTCAGTTAATCTACTCGAATCGATACGGCCATCCAAACGACATCTCATTAGTACAGGAAGTTTCACGACGGTACTCGAATCCCATATTAGGGCCACAGAGCACGGTGCTGGATAGCCAAATCAAACCACCGAAAAACAAAAGACAACGAGCTGGCGACATACAAACGCAAACAGCAAATGTTCCGATTGCTCGGCGGGTGCAGGAAGTTTGTGAAATTATTGCCGAAATTTTCACAAAACTTAAGCAACCGAAACACGTACCGTCGTCATCCTCATCTTGATCATTTTTTAAATGATGATGGAGGCGCATGGTACCTCACGGCAGCGCGCATACGCTCTCGTACGGCAAATTTTCGGTAAAAAGTGGGACAGAGATAGAGAAAAAAAAAATCATAGAACACTCCACAGCTGATAGCCAAATCAGCCAGCTTCGAGCAGCAAAATCATCGTTTCGTTTCGATTGTCGCTCCTGGTGTGCATGTTCAGTGTTTCGGCAGTGGACTGACCATCTTGTGGAAATGTATTGGATAAAAGTTAAATTACGTTAACGTACACTCATATAAATTTTACGCCGCACTGCCCAAATGACACAAGATGATCACTGTGTGTCTGTGTGTGAGAAAAAATTTTGGTGAGGCTGTTTTTTTTCTTGCTAGCGATTTAATTTCTTTCAAACCACCGTCGTCACAACCACGTGTTCGGCGAACCACAACACACGGGATGAATTTCGGGAATTCTTCTTATTAGATCACGTATTCTGGCCATAAGCTAAACACGTTGCACGTTTTTGATTATTCTCATTATAGGGATTTATGGTGCAAAATGCATTCCGCATCTCAGTGACTGTGTATGAGAATGGATTGGAATATTATTCATCGTTCGGTTTTAGGAAGCACGAGCAGTTAAATTAAGACTAATTCAAAATATTGCAATTTCTTAGTTAAGAAACGTTTTAAAATTATCATGTGATTAAAGTATATCTTTCTAAGGACAGGCCTGGTATCCTGGAGGGGCGTGCATCCATCAGACGTCCTGAGACTGTATAAGACAACGGTACTGTCCGTATTGGAATATGGAAGCATATGCTTCCATTGGGCATCCAATACGTTGATACTCAAGCTTGAAAGGCTACAGTACCGCTGTCTTAGACTCACACTATGGAGCATGAAATCTACACACAACATGTCCCTAGAAGTGATGACCGGAGTGATGCCGCTCAAACTACGTTTTGAAATGCTGTCGCTTCGCCTTCTAGTTCGTTGTTCAGTATCAAATGCCTTAATAATAGAAAATTTTGAAGCGCTTCTAGAGACTGGTCTAAAGAGCAAAATCCGCAAGAGAATCTATGAAGATTTCGTGGCCTTAAAAGTGCATCCTAGCGATTCACAGGCATTAAATCGTGCTTCCCTTTCTGAGAACTACAATTTCCTTTTAACAACCGATTCTTCGTTGCGCGAGGATGTAGTTCCGGGTGTTTTCATCAACAAGTATGGTCATTTAGACCATATGAGCCAGTACTATATTGATGGATCTGTGTTGTACTGGCTTATTTTATCCCTCTGAGGAGGGCACTGGCTTCGGTGTTTTTAGCGAGTCTACCGAAGCTTTTTTCAAAGTCATGTAGTGTTTACACCGCAGAGCTAGCCGCAATCTTGTACGCACTATTGATGATAGCAGCGAGACCTTCGGACCAGTACTTCACTGATAGCCTTAGTGCTATTGAAGCTCTGAGATCTCCGAAGGCTGTTAAGAGTCAGGACTTCCTCACCATAAAAATCATTGAACTGCTTGGCTCAATGTTCGATAAAGCGTATACGATCTCGCTAATTTGGGTCCCTTCTCATTGTGGAATTCCCGGCAATGAGAAGGCAAACTCACTGGCCAAAACAGGCGTCCAAGAAGGCGCTTTTTACGACCGACCGATCTTGGCCCAGGAGTTCATTCGTTTTCCACAGCAGCTTTTCCTGTCTCGCTGGCAAAGCATGTGGGAAGCGGATGTAATCGGGCGTTTCCCTCTCTCGATCTCTCCGCAAGTGTCCCTGCGGCCTTGGTTCGATGGGCTCTCTGTAGACCGAGCGTTCATACGGATGATGTCTCGACTGATGTCGAATCATTTTGCGTTGAATGCTCATCTACAGCGTATAACTCTGGCTCAGACAAAAGTGTGTGGCTGTGGTGACGGATTCCACGATGTGGATCACCTTCTGTGGTCCTGCGTGGAATTTGAAACTGCAAGACCGAACGGGTACAGAAATCAGAGAAGTATTGACTACTAGTGACATCCCCTACATGAGGATCATTCACCGATTCGCCAGAGACAACGGTCTTGTCCTATGATTCCACATCAATCCTTATTCGTAGTCCACCATTCCTTTTTTGTTAAATGTTGTGTTATCTATGTCTTAAGTGTTTTCCTTTGTAGTGCCAAGAGAGATTTGATAATAGGACAACAGCACTCGAGGGCGATTCCAAAACTGCCGTAAAAGGAAGGCAGACGTAGCTCAAAGTACAGTGTTTTCCGAACTCCAGTTCAGCCTTGACAGAACTAGTTCGACAGCGTTGGAGTTGGGTTCGGATAGTTTGGCGGGTTCAGTCTCGAGAGTAGTGAAGTCGCTTTCGCTGCTGCGGGATAGAGCTTGTCGATCATCCTTAGATTGGACGCTGACTAGATTGAGCTTGAAATGTCAATGGCCCCAATAGCCACAATAGACACAGCAATAATACGGGATCGTCAGAATGCACATCGCTACCTTTACATCATCATCATCATCAGCATCATTACTATCACCACAACCATCCACAACCGACCATGCCTGGGATACGGCAAATAACTTGGAGAAAATTTTATATAAAAATCATCACAATTTGGCGGTGGTGAGAATTTGGCATAGAGCCGTCATACTAAAATAATTAAAGGAAACAAATAAATGAAAATAGTTTAATGTTGAATTAATTTCCTTGTGAGCTAACGCTTTAATCTGAATATATTTTTAATGATCGTTGTAGTCGAATGCTAGTTAAACTTTTTGGTAAAGTTATGGTGTTTTTTATTCAATTTTATATTCATCTGCGAGAAAAGTTAAAATATGAGTTAAAATTTAGCTAATTATATTTGAAATGTTGCAGCTGCGCTTTTTATTTTTTTTTTATTTTTAACACGTAAATTTTAGGGAGGAAAACAATTTTCTATTTTAATACCCATGTAAAAACACTTAGAAGGAGGAAATGCTTTATCAATATAATTTTTTTTTCAACACTAGCGGTGTTGACAATACGGCACTGGACCGTCATATTCAATTGTAAATAAATAAATAAAAACATTTAGAACATGATTTCAGTTGATTTCAGCCGAATAAAATGACATGACATTTATCGAAATTAAAACCTTATTTGATGAGATCAAAACTAGTTAAACTTCAGGTACTTAAAGCAAAAACATTCCGCCATAACAATATGTGAGCATGCTTGTGTACAATTAAATCATGGCTAGAAAAGAAAAAAAAAGCACTCTCCACACATTTCTCACCGCCTACGGCGCTTATCAACTTCAACACGTGGTGAAGCGAAGTGGCATGGCATGCGCCGCCACTATGCAATCATTTATCATTAATTTTTCGGCTTATCCCGCCATGACAGGTACACGATGTTTTTGCGGAAGCATTAGCTAACGTAGTGATAGAAACCATCGACACCGTTTCGTAGATCCACCACCGAAAAGAAGCAACGCGTGAACGAGATTTAAATGTGTGAGCAGGATCGAGAGAGCGAAGCTCACACACACACACAGATACAGCGAGACAGCGTGTTTAGAGTTATGGAAGGCAAACAGCAAAAGAGAACGTCCCTGTGCTAAGCTCTCTAACATCTGGGTGCCTGGACAGCTCACGATTTTTCGGGAAGATGAAGAAGCATTGTGACACTGTGAACCGAAGGATCAAAATAGCGCCGGAGTGTTTCAATTTTTGTGCATGAGCGCGCCTTACCGCGTGTATTAAAGCACCCGCTTCCGGTGGGCTGAGGCACAAGGGAATGGCAAAAATGTTATCTGTAATGGAAGTGGCACGCAGAAAACAATGATGGGTGTGAAAGATTAACAGGCAGTGAATTTATTCGTTCGTGCCGCGTACAGCGACAGGAGCTAGTAGGAGCTGCAGAGTTTGTGTAGGAAAACATTCGATCTTCTTGGTTGGGCTTATCTTTAAGCAGAGCTGTCGTTGCATGAAGCTCGTGGTTAGTATCTTCAGCCTATTGAAACATGTATCGTTGGTGTGAAAATTCTATGAACATTATTAGACAATTAATCAATTTGAAGTTATAAAATGCATAAATTTTGTCTAGTTTGTGTAAGCGATAAAAGTGGTAAACTATTTTGATACTCCATCGTGTTGCTAATTTGTCAATCGATAACAAAGGTTTCGAACAGAGACAGACGAGCGAGAAAATGCCAAGGGAGAAAAGGCAGGCCGATCTATTATTCAGAATTATGCTAATCATTCGAAAACGTTATTCCATCAGTCAACCTAGGCAAGTGTATCGTCGATGTTTCCAGCGCACAGCAATACAAAGCAACAAACGCACAAAGCGAGAACTGTGTAACAGTGCTTTATAAATATTCAATAGCGCTCAAGACCAGCTGCTGATACGGTGTGCGAGTGAAAACTTTTGCTCGATTTTCTTTCTTTTTTTTGCTGGATGGAAACATGATGGTGGTACATGTCTTTCACTTTTGATTATGGGAGTAGGTTATTTTTATCTATTGCCTGGATGTATTGCCTTACAGTTTTGTTGTTGTTTTTTTTTCTCACCGGCTTTCTGTGGCTGTGCTGGTGTAAATGCAAAAGGTGATAGGTTCTAGCGAAAAGTTAGAGTAAGTGAAACGGTTCTTGATTGAGCGGATGGAATTATGGATTGAGAAGAATCAATATGTGATACTACAAGAGCTCGATGATAATAATAGCTTGAGGGATGAAACCACTCTTTAATCTTACAAAATATTATAACTGGATGATATGATTCGGTGCACAGCAAGATGGATAAATGGCTACATCTAAGCATTTCGATCGTTATAGCTTTAACGAAGAATAGAAACGATAGTTAGAAATGTTTCATGTGACTTCCCGTTTAAACTGTTTAAACATTTTATATCATAAAGTGCTTGGCATAACACCTCATTCAGTGAGAACATATGGAGATACTGCATATAGCAGGTTAAGCTCTAGATTCAGCCGTTCCCGTCAAATGTTGTTCCTAAGTCAGGATTTTTGCTTGGAAAGCATGAATTTTTAACAGAGCAGATTCAGGGACAAAAAAAAAACGACTAAGGCCCCAACATTGTTGCTTTCGGGTCCAAAATTGATATGCTTGGAGGGAAAATGTAGTTGCAACGCCTGTACAATGCAATAAGAAAATTGTTGTTTAAAGCAATACATTTGTTTCAAATAAATACTAACTAGAATGAACAGAATTGTGAATTTCGGAAGGACGCTGCAAATAATTACCTTTTTGTTTGGTGGATTAATACGGAAGAGTGAATTTATCATTCTTGCCGGTATTTATAATATTTGGTTGAGTGCCTCTGGCACTCACTGTCTGAAGCGTGGGGAAACTTAACGAAACCGATCGTCCTGTCGGTTTCCTGGTCGCTGTCACTGGCGTTGTGTAAACATACTCCCCCCCATGACAGAATGTCATAACAAATTGGTATCGAATGCGTACACTTTTCGTTATTGGTTTGTAAAGATGATCGCCTTGGATCGCGGGTTGCATTACACCAAAGCAAACCATGTCAATGTTGCTTGGACAGCCTGAGTTTTACGCCAAAGTTGAGCTGTATGATAAAGCGCATTGTGTTTCAGTCGTGATGTCATCTGTGTGTATCGCACTTGCGCGTTCACTTTGCGCAGCTAGCCTAGATGCAGTGGCAAATAAGTTGAAAGCTTTCGAAAGTTCATTTTGCGCAGCTGGCTCGTTGCAGTGGAAAATGATCCTACAGCGTTTGGAGCTCCATTTTGCTCAGCTGCAATCGATGCAGTGGAAAATGTTCCGCTAGTGTCCGATGTGTGTATTAGTGTGTGGTGTTGTGCGACAGCAAAGCTTGTATCAGCAGTGGTCAGGACGTCTTCCAGCTGCCGGCTCTTCAACTCATTCCAAAGCTGCTCCTCCTTGGTGAGGCGTATTTCCACCAGACTGGAATCTCGGACCAGTCT